>NC_139944.1:11920911-12400911 GCF_963454915.1 Gymnoscopelus microlampas
TTAGACCTGAGCTAGCTTGGGTGCTTGATCTTATTTATCCATGAACATTTTTAAGCATTCTTAACCCTATTGGCAGACATCTTCAACAGTTTTAAACTGCACTCATAATGTATATGTTCAGAATCAGAATCAACTTGTTGTCAGTCAATATGCTGTTTACTCTGTATGCACTGACACTTTCACACAAATTAAGTTCCTAACGGATGAAGTTATTTAGATTTTTTTGTGGAAACGGCAAACCAATCGAATTGAATCTAATGTGACTATTTTTTTAACTACTGGAAGACTAATCAAGACACAGCACAGACATAACTGTTCATATGTCAGAGGAGATACTTCATATAAATGCTCTCTTATTGCATAACTGCACATGATGAGAATCCACCGTTTCAGGTTGGAGTGTTTCACATGCTCTACAACTGACCTCAGCCGAGCACAGGAAATGACCTGCCAAACTAAAAGTGGTGCATGATTCTTGTTTAGCAAAGGAAACACACCTAGAACATAATACACAGCTAAGTTCTCCTCAAACAGTTATCAAAGTGAGCCTAAAAAACACTAACATAATAAATGAGAACTCTGTACTGATATACCATATTGTCGCTGTCAGAATAGTCTCGCGAGCCAGAATGTTGTCTCCCACAATTTTCAAATGCTTCCGTCATGATAAAGCGGATGTGACGCCTACTCCCCGCTTATGTTTCGTCTTTACAGTCGCGCAAATTGATTAATATAAATCAAAATCATCTCAGCAAATATAGCTTGCTGCTTAGCAGAAATGGTAATTAAAATGTAAAGATATTTTAAAATATGTTTTTGTGAACGGAAATGTTGAACAGATGCCAGCTTCCGTTCTCGGATTTCGGGAGGTGTAGTTCCAGACTCTAGTATATAGCATTCGTAGATTGTGGAATAGTCTGGCTACCCAAGACTACTTACTGTCAGGCTTTAAAGTTCCTGAAAGGTTATGGATTAGAACATACAAGGTGTCTGTCTGACAGCAACTATACAAATGAATGATTTGTCACTTACTTCCTGAAGAAGCTTGAGAGCTTTCACGTGTCTGTGGACAGAGATAGATAAAGAATTAAAAATGACAGTACATGTACATACACAACATGGTAGTAATAAGACTGGGTTAACAAATGGGCAAATATGTTTTACAGTATAATTATTATAGAGCCATACTGGTGGTCTGGCATGTTTAGCCCATAGAGGACAACACAATGACAACTGGACATTGCTGCAGTGTCAGACCATTTTCCAAAGCATACCGGTGCTTTGTTTGATCGAGGAAGCCATTGGATTCTATTCATTTCAGTACTGTATGAAAATCTACTCGAAGATAATTGAAAATGACTTGAGATACAGTAGGTAATCTAACACGCTAAATATCCCTATGCGGTTATTTTTGGTCAAAGTTACACGTTATCTTTGCATTTTTATGCATTTTAAAGCATGGACTTGACTGATTTGAAAAGTCAAGCTGTAAATAGTCCTTGGATTTTTAAAATTTACAATCCACATTCAAATGTCTGTGATTTATTAATCATGCAATGATGTTTAGCCAACACTGACCCAATTATTCAGGTAGATTTGGTTTTAATGACTCTAACGAACGAACTAAAGCCATTAATGGAAAAACGGTCTATATTTATGTACTGTATGTTAATATGGCCGAACAGACATGACACATGACCGGTATGGAATTTCAAGTGATAATGGACATTAATTGAAATGTAACTCACAGTCTCTCTGTATCCACCAGCTCTTTGGCAATGTAAAAGGCTCTCGATCGACCATCAGGCTGTAACCAATAAAATGACAGTATTCACTTGGTGTATCTATGGATGGATATAAATCACTGGATCTCAATGTCGGGTCCGGAGTGGTGAAGTCTTTATACGTTTTATAAGTACTAGACCATACCCGGTCGGCGCAGCGCATCCGTGGGGGGATATGCGCACATGATCTGGCAACCCGGGAGGCAGTTCGTCCCATAGCTGGGCAGCCCCAGCTATGGGACGACAGTGTTTGACACAAAAACACTAATAAGAAGCTGAGATTTGATGAAATTGAAAAACGGGCTTCACAGTTGCGTTCAGATGGTAATGGTCAATGGCTGTGTGCAAAATCAGAGCAATTGGTCCAGCCAGTGAGGAGAACCGGGTGTCTTCACTCACGTACCACTACACTCACGTACCACTACAGAGGTTACTAGAATTATAGTAGGTTTGTGCAAAATCAGAGCAATTGGTCCAGCCAGTGAGGAGAACCGGGTGTCTTCACTCACGTACCACTACACTCACGTACCACTACAGAGGTTACTAGAATTATAGTAGGATTGAACCAATGAAAAAAAACAATTACTACACAGGTTTTCCATTTTCTGAAAAGTAACAGTTTTGGACATTACACAAGTTTTCCACCCGACAGCGACGATATGCATATAGATCAGTGGTTCTCAAACTTTTCAACTCGAGACCCAAAAGTCTCCACGGGACCCAAACTTACAAAAATACAATATGAATTCACTACTTATGCCCTATTTCAACAATAGTGAAAATAGCCGATCTACAAGCTCACAACGCAAGTTCACAACGCAACGCATCATGATGCGTTGTGAGCTTGTAGATCAGCTATTTTCTCCATAAAATGTATGCATTTATTGAAACTTCTGAAATTCTTTTGGTAAAGACAAATCCGAGACAAATTTTGTTTTACATTTGTTGAACATCTTTTGAAATAATATATTGTTTAGGATATGTAAAAATTATTTACGCAAAACAAAATTGATCCACGACCCAATAATGGGTCAATGACCATACGATCTCAAAACACTAGTTCTAATTACCCACCTGTTTATCATAAGTGTTCTCTAGCCCTCCCTCCTCTTCCTCGGAGGTACGCCCTTGCTCTTCTTCACCTGCGGACTCCTTCCCAGCCTCTCCCACGGCGCTAGCAGCCACAGAGCACACTGTGTAGGCTTCTGTGTAGGCACTAAGGGACAAGGTCACATCACATTTAGACACTTTCAATCTGGCCTCCTCCCTTTCAAAAATGTTCACATTTTCAAAACACTGTCATACAACAAAGTATAAAACAGGGCTTCAATGGTTAAGAAAATGTACCATACACTTGTGAAGACAGGCAGACACACTCACACTCACACTCACACACACACACACACACACACACACACACACACACACACACACACACACACACACACACACACACACAGCCTGCAGTATAGTCCTGATGAACGCTAATAAGGTTTAAGCACGGCCTGAACATTAATGTTAAATTAAAAGCATCAGTTATGGAGAAGAGCAATGTCAATTTAAGAATGATTCAACCATCTACCAACAAATCTAGTTTTACATTGGCTGTATCTTCCAGCATGCGGCCTTGCCCTTGTATTTCAGTTTTCCAGACATCATTTAAGTTAATGGCTTGTATCGTGTGAATGCTTAGTTCTCTCCATGGGCCTTTATCTAGGAGAGGTAAATCAGAGAGATGACTCTAATTCAACCAATGAAATAGCATCTATGTTGCTATGCTGCTGATATATCGCTATAATAATCAAACAAAAGTGTAACAGCATGCAAAGTAAGAACAAATAAAAGAACCAAACAAAGTGCTTCTGTATGTACAGTACGGACTCCAGCAACAGTCCTCCAATGCCAGCAGATACAGTACATGGGTAGTCCAAATGTATATGTTGTTGCTGTCGGGCAAGTATCTCTTATCTCCATATTTGAACTGTTTTTTTTTGTAAATCAATGCCCTACTTCGTCATACAAAAGTAGCACAAATAGCCGATGTACAAGCTCTAAACACGTCGCTGTAGATGTTCTATTTTAGCTATTTTCGAATTTGCATCCTGGAAAGTAACGTTTTTGGACATTTGAGGTTTCCGCCCGGTAGCAATGACATGCTAATGGTTGTAGCTCAGTCAGTGGGGTAGCAGTGTAGTAGTCATCTATGTCACTGGTTCTCAACATAGGGCATGGGGACCCCCAGGAGTCCTTGAGGGAGTTCCAGGGGGTCCCCAGCTAGATGATTGATTGTTTGGAAACAAATGGACTCTTACGGGTCTGTTCTCAGTAAGGGTCCATTAACTCCATTTGGTTCCATTTGTACACTCTCTGACTGAAATTAACAACAACCGTTTAGCTTGGGGTCCCAGAGATAAAAAAATCGTATGAAATGGGAGTCCATGGCCTAGTGCTTATAAAAAAGAAATAAGAAAATCTATCCCTGAATGTCGTGCCAGTAGGATTGCCATGCTTTACTGCAAGCGCCCATGGATTTAGCAATATTGACGTGGAAATTAGCTACACATGTCAGCATATATGTGCAGTTCAGATCTCAGTTTAAAACATAATGGTCCTTCATGGGTCATTAATGGTAATAGGATCCAGTTTTATTTGGGATACCAGGGGGTCTTTGAACCACTTTCACCAGAATCTATGCCGAGTTTCCACCTTTTTAGCCTTCACAGTATTTCACTAGTAGCACTAAGATAAACTCTTTACTTTCAGGCCATTCCAGCTTTTGGCTTTCAGGCACAGCTATTGAATCATGGCCCCTGCCACTCTTTTTTTTGGGTGTGATGTCTTATGAAGCCCAAAGGCTATACAGAGTGATAAATTACAAACGAAGATAAAAGAAGATTATTATTTTTCTCTCTTTTTTCCGTAGGCTTTCTAGTGAGCCTATTTGTTCAGATGATACCGCTGAAGCAGAGATGTGTTCTCTCCAAATGTCCTGTGATTGTGTCTTGCGGGCGGCAGTGGAAAACCTGCCGCTAGCAACCACTGGCAGTCTAGAAGATATTGCTTCACTATATTCTCAAATAAAATATGCATCAATGTATAGAATGATACTCATTCTGTCATAGAAAACTGAGAATGTAACATAAAGAGAATGCTATTATAGTAGTGGATTATAATATAAGAATTCATTTTAACATTAGCCCTGAAACCTCCAGAAACTTAATATCTCCCTTTGGCCAAGGGGGGATTCCCCATTGTCTGAGCGGTGTTTGGTTCCCCACACAGGAGACCTGACTGAAGTGGTTACATACAGTGTACTATATTAGTACATGAGTGGAGCAGAGACAAACAACACCACAGCTGAACAGAATACTGTACTGTAGTGTATAGGTGCCAAAAAGCTCAACATCTCTGTCTGCACACAAACCTGATGAACTGAGGTCTTTCCATTCATCCCAAACTTATTTTACTGCAAAGAAACCGGGGGCAGATCCAGCCATGAGCAGCACACCATCCCCAGTAAATCCACCTTTCTCTCAGACACACATACAATCACACAGCTACTCAATATGCCATAACCAAACCTATTGCAACCTCTTAGAACCTGTTAGCCTAAATTCAATCACAGCACAACAGCTATTTTTTCCCAAATCCTGTCATGTCTCTACAAACATGAACAACATTGCATCACAATTTTAGGCATAGGCATTTCTTTTTCCAAAATGTGACACAAAAAATTGCAGATCTACAAGTTCACAACAATGTGATGCGTTGTGAGCTAGTAGATCAGCTATTTTCGCTGAGTGACACTGAGTAAAAATCCCATATCGATCATGATTTAACTATAATCATAGTCATGTATAGGCTAGTTTTTACACAGAATAGTATTTCAGAGTTCTTTTGGCCCATAACCAGCAAAATGGTAAATATGCTCAGAAACAAGCCTGGTTGTAAACAACTGCTGACTAGAGTACAAACCAACACTAAGATTGTATCTCACCACCCCACTTCTCTCTGATTGGCTAAAGGGAAGAGCAATGACTCCAAAATGCTCCGACTATTAATCATCCTGAGAGGTGTGTATGATAGGGGCTGACTGTGTGAGCAGCGATGCAGGGGGATGGGTTCATGTCTGCACGGTATAGGAGATCACAGAAGGTACCACACACTCAAGTCTGAAAAAGAGCATTCATTCACAGTGAGTGTAACATTCAAATGAACACTCCACTCCAGATTATACTGGGCACTAAGAAAAGTGAGAGTAAGATTAGGCTACCCACAGCCTACCTGAGTATTATCATTTCCGATTCAATATAATGCCTCTACAATGTGAGTAGTTATTGCATGTACTGTACACACACACACACACACACACACACACACACACACACACACACACACACACACACACACACACACACACACACACACACACACACACACACACACACACACACACACACACACACACACACACACACACACCTAACATCTGGTCCCTGGGAGGCTAATATATGTTTGAGTACAATACAATAAGGAAGGTAGTGTATTTCACTCTGCTTACACCCTGCCCCCTCCTAACAAACACACACACACACACACACACACACACACACACACACACACACACACACACACACACACACACACACACACACACACACACACACACACACACACACACACACACACACACACACACACACACACACACAATCCAGGTCTGGTGTGGTCGCCGCAGCGAGGGACCCTCCATAATAAATAGTTATAAATCCTCTACCCCAGGGGCATAGTATACACACCCAGTGGCCAAACAGTAATAAAAAAAGACTACAGCTCAGTATAAAAGGTGGCAGGGATCACTAATATTACTTCTAGGAGCATCCATCTGTGTCAGGAGGTACTCTCACACATTCTATCTTCCTTTCCTCTTCCCTCAAACAGACACACACAACAAGAACACTTTAGGACTTCTAGGAGTATGGAGTCCATACCTTTCAGGTTCCTCCTCAGTTTTGCTCTCAAACCCCGGGAAGCTGCTCATGTCCACATAACCGTCTGTCTCGTGGGCGGACGACAGTCCTCGGGTGGGGTGGTCAAAGAACTCAATGAAAGCCCCCTGCTGAACAGGCCTCTGGTGTGGCACCTGAACATTCTCGTAGTCGGAACTAATGGCGGGAATGTTCTCGTAGTCTGAGATATTGGCATTGGGGAAGGAGATTGAGCGGGGCTTCGTCAGGGGAAGAGGAGTGAAAGACACGCGGGAGCGGTCCTCAAACGACTCCACGCGACCAATGCCCCGGTTGAGAAACGCGACAGAGCCCCCTTTCCTCTTGCCGTCTTTGTAGAACAGGAAGACGGAGGGGCTCTCTGAGGCCGCCAGAGGCTTGCCGGCGGAACGGCCATCAAGCTGCGGAGAGTCTCTGGTGCTGCGTCTGTCCGAGGCCACCAGCCTGCTGGGGGCGTGGAGGCCGGGCTCAGGTGGGGGCCTGCAGGAGGAAGGGTTGACATCCACTACAGGTTTACTGCCCGTCTTCCTCCTGAACTTGAGCATCAAGAAGCGCTTGAAGGAGGATTTGTTCTTCTTCTTGTTTTTGTCATGGGAGTCAGTCTCAATGAGAAGGGACGGGGAGCTCTTGGTGATGGGCCTCTTGGTGATGTAGGCCAGCTCAAAGGGGGGAGGGATGTCCACCACGGACGTAGGTGTGGACAGCCCGCTGGACGGAAGCGGCGAGCGCTGGGAGAGGCTGCCGGAAGAGCTGATGACGTAGTCGTCCCCTCGCTCCCTGCCCCTGTACACACCCAGAGGCGTGTCCCGTCCCTCCATGGAGAACGAGCGGGTGTACGTGGACAAACCGAGAGGCCTGGAGTAGCTCTTGCTCCTAGGCATGTTTAACAGAGGGCTGCTGCTCATCGCCGGTCCCATTTGGCCAAATCCCCCCAGGCAAAACTTTTGAAAGTTGACCTGGGAGCCTCGCTCGCGGGGCGTCACATAATACGGTACCTTGCCCGACAGCGATCGGGAGCGCATCACCATGGCCCTTCTGTCAAACGGGAGGATGTTCTCGCCCTCGGAGTCATGCCCCGCCTCCTCGTAGACATGCTCGTCGCTAAGGTCGTGCTCTGTGTCCGTGGTGTCGTCGAGGAACGGCACGATGTGACCCTCCAGGTCCTCGTCATGCCTGAAGACATCAGAGTCATTTGGGGAGAGCAGCCGGCTTTCTGACCGAGAATATGTCAGGAAGGTGCCAGCCTCTCTGGGCACCGAGACAGATACCAGCCTTAACCTCGACTGGGAGCTAGAATTAACCAAAAAAGCCTCCGCCGTGTCAGACTGACCTCCTTCACTGTGGACAGAGCGTTTCTGACAAGGTCTTTTTGCATTTTTGTCACTGCTGTCCTCCTCCATATCGTTTCCTATGTCCACGTAATCTTCAGAGGACATGCACTCTATCTGTGCATTGTCTACAGATTCCTCCTCACTAATGGCCTCATATTCACAGAGCGATGCTGGATTTCTGTTTGTCAGTGAATACCCCTGCTCATTTTCGTTTAGGTCATCTGCTGGGCTCGACAATGTCTCTATAATGTCCTCAGAAGAGATGTAATAAGGCTCAAGAGGAGGAGCAACCTCTAAGCAGAGATGTCCATCATCTGCGTTCAAGAGCATTTTTTTCTGCCCATGAATAATGGAAGATATATGCGTGTGCTGCTCATCATTGACAGAGTACGTCTTTAAGCCTCTGGCTTTTTCCTTGCTTTCATGACTAATGCACATCAGTGTGGCATTACAAGTGATGCCACAATCAGTGAAATCAGGCGATCTCTCTTCTGCCTCCTCTCCCCCCAAGACCGATTGCTGTCCGGTGTTTTTATTCTCGCAGGGAACAACAACAGGTTCCTCTGTGAGAGACTCAGCTGAGACATCTGCCGTAGACTCTTCCTCCTCGTTCTGAATCTTCCCCTCCTCCTCCTCTCTCGTCTCACTGTCCTCCCGGCCAGGTGCTTGAGCATAGGAGCAGCAGCCTGCCTCATCCTCCTCGGTGCTGATAACGGAAAGGTCCCCGACTGAGAGGCCATCCGCGTCGGCTAGTGCCTCGCCCGCGTCACAAGCCTCGGCATCAGTGTCCTCGGTCATGCCCGTGTTCATTGTCTCCCTGGCACCGGCCGAGTCAGTGGTGAATCCAGCATCACTGACTCCCATTGCTTCCAGAGAGTGTGCCTCCTCTGTTAGTCCGCTGTCAGATAATCTCCAATCCTCCTCTTGCAGTGCACTCACCTCTTCTTCCTTCTGCTCCCATGAGCCAATCTGTAGTTGTCTTTGTCCTGAGCTGAGGCTGTAGATTCCAAACTGTAGCTCCACAGGTGACTTGGCCTGGATAGTCTTGTTCGGAGAGTCCTCCGGTTCATTCTCTTGGTCCAGCTCCTCGTCCGAAGGCAGCAAAGACCCATTAATGCACTCTTCCTGGGTGCTTAGATCCACAGGGTCCCTTCCGTTAAAATCGTGTAAAGCCTTTGGTTTAGGGGCTATAGGAGGTTTGGGACCCCTAGCTGCAGAAAAGGCTCTTGACATGAGAGGGGAAGGCAGCTTGAGGCTGGCGTGACAAATGAGTCTTGGCTTCGGCGCAAGGGGAGGCTTGGTGTAGTCTAAAAGAACAACAGGAAAAGGAAATTGTAAGATTACAGTTTAAAATAACCTATGGATATTTTGCACTATTGGATCTATATTGAGCTCTGCAACTGTCTAAATATTCAGAGCTACTGCCTGCCACAGATAAAATTGCCTTAAAGTTACAGTAGGTAATGATGTGCAATTACAGTATTAAGATAAACAATTGTGTTAAAGTAAAATGCCACAATTAACAAGATGTTAAAATGTAGGCGTAAAAAATAATCAAGCTTGTGTTAATCAAACACAATTAAGCTTTTGCCTGATGTCACAGAAAGGGCTTTTATGCTATTCTACAGTTCCCAATTTCCCAACATAATAGGATAAAGTACCTGCCTGGGAACGATTTTTAACTGTGCACTCTTTGAGAAACACAACCTTCAACAATAAGGGGTTTCCCTGACTCACTTCCTGTGATTCACTGGAGAGAAACCCTTTTTAGACTATAGTCTTTACTGATACAAAAGGACAAGGACAAAAAACAAAGGACGTGATTTGTAAGGTATGCATACTGTATGTAAGAGTGAATTTACATAATACATCTAAAAGTCCTGAATCTACTGATATCATTCAAGGCCAATACTTCTTGGTTCAATAATTCATTATTGCCTGAGGACACACAATCACTTGATGTGATCAAGATTTAAAACTGAATGAATAAATATAATAGGAATAGGAAGATGACTTTGGTTTCAGGACATTTTATG
Source organism: Gymnoscopelus microlampas (assembly GCF_963454915.1). Classification (NCBI taxonomy): domain Eukaryota; kingdom Metazoa; phylum Chordata; class Actinopteri; order Myctophiformes; family Myctophidae; genus Gymnoscopelus; species Gymnoscopelus microlampas. The sequence goes on from NC_139944.1 coordinate 11,931,069, forward strand.
ACTTTTTGTGGCCAAAACTGATTCGGGGACAATATACATATATATATATATATATATATATATATATATATATATATATATATATATATATGTATATATATATATATATATATGTATGTATATATATATATATATATATATATATATATATATATATATACATATGTATATATATATATATATATATATATATATATATATATATATATATATATATATATATATATATATATATACATATATATATATATATATATATATATATATATATACATACGTATATATATATATATATATATATATATATATATATATATATATATATATATATACATATGTATATATATATATATATATATATATATATATATATATATATATATATATATATATATATATATATATATATATATACATAATACATATATACATATATATACATACATACATACATACATACATACATACATACATACATACATATAGAGCTGTCCCTGTGGCTTACTTGACTTTCGCCTCATTAAAATATCAATAATAAATCAATAGTCAATGTAGTCTGATTCGATTCATTGAGTACAAAGAAGTCAAGGACCCCATAGAAACAAGCCATAGGCTTTCTTGGGTTTAAAATACTCTTAGCAGACCTTGTATTGAACTGTAGGCTTACTTTCCTGTGCTTTTTTCGCAAACGGCTAATAAAGTATTCAATCAATTCATTATCGTTCAGATCCCCGTGTCTTTCTCTGTTCTGACTAACAGAAACTCTCTGTTACTTTCTGTTAACTCCTACTTTAAAAGTAGCGACCATGTCAAAACGTCTCACACCATTTAAAGTATAGGTTATAATATCTTCTTACCTGTAGTCATTTTAGAGTAGAAACCATGATCATCAGCATCACAGCTGCTCCCTTAAAGCTGTAACTCTGATCGTTCCACTGACTCTCCTGATCCTTCTGGTTAAATGAAGTGCTTCATCTGCATCAACACAACACTTCATCTTCCTCCGAAAGAATAGAGCAGTGCTCCTCCGCTGACCGCGCGCGTGTGTGTGTGTGTGTGTGTGTGTGTGTGTGTGTGTGTGTGTGTGTGTGTGTGTGTGTGTGTGTGTGTGTGTGCGTGCGTGCGTGCGTGCGTGCGTGCGTCGTGTGTGTGTGTGTGTGTGGAGGGTGCGACTGCGGAGCCGCTCCTCAGAATTTCCTCTTCGCTGGAGATGCAGCGCAGTGGTGTAAAAAGTAACGAAGTACATACTCAAGTACTGTACTGTCTGAACAATTTTGAGTTATTTTTACTTTACTGGAGTATTACCAATTTCCAGTACTTTTACTTCTACTCACACTATCCCAGAGGCAAATTAAAAAATGTACTTTGTAGATTTGAATTATTATTACAAAACACACATTAACCACTTCAGCCCTATTTAAACTTTGTCTCTTTGAAAATAGCAGATCTACAAGCCTTGCAGCAAAATATTTTAATACATTTTATTGAGAAACGGGCATTTTGCATAATGAGTAGGCTACTTTCTACTTTTGGTACTTATACTTTGTCTCTTACTTAAGTAAATTGAATTCTGGACTTTTACTTATGTAACGGTATTTCTGCAATTGCAGTATTGATACTTTTACTTAACAGAAATGTGAGTATTTCCACCAGTTATTCAGAGCCGCTCCTCAGAGCTTCCAGAAAAGTCTTCAGTGAGCAAAGCTGGAGAAAACAAGGATAGTATTGGAAACTAACTGCTTTGGGATAATGTCATGATAAAAGCCTTGGACCAAGACTATCATAGATGTATTTGTTTGAGTCTGACATTATGTGCTTTCATAGATACGTATGCAAATGTCAGTCTCGATCAAATAGTCTTGATTGGCTATCATGATAATCACCTGTAGGCTGTTTACTTCAAACATAGAACTTCAATCATGTCTGGCATGAGGTTTGTGTTCTTTTTTATTTGGCAGCTATAGCTACGGATTTCGTTTTGTAGCCCACGCTATACACATTTTTATCTATTTATTTTGAAGTCCGAGTTCAAAAGTCCTATTTTTCCTTGATAGCCTACTCTACTGATCTACTCTCATGTTTGTTTGTTTGTTTGTTTGTTTGTTTGTTTGTTTGTTTGTTTGTTTGTTTGTTTGTTTGTTTGATTGATTGATTGATTGATAGTAATTAGTTAACCTATTAGTTTACGTTATAGGTCATGTTTCAAGATCCTGTGTAACCTTTTTGGAACAAAGTAGCCTACAGTATTCTGTTTGTGTGGTGTATTTTATTGATTTATTTATAGCCTACTCCTGATATATAACAGATATACTAGGACTGTGTAAATGAATTATGGTGGCTGGCAGTGATAGGTACTTCTCACTATATACACTTGTGGGTCCTATAGCATAAGGATCATCTGAATCTGGCTGATCCAGTCATTGCTGAGTATCTGATCTGTTGCTGAAAGGAGGATCACCTATCAACAGATAACTGCTAAACATAACTGATCCTAGGTCAGTAGCCCAACACTGAGATTTGACAGTATAGGCCTAGATCCAAACCTTGTTTTCCTGCACTCATCTGACAGCTGATTGGTGTATAGCAGTCCCTTAAAACCTTTACATAACAGGAAATGGTTCTCCCTGTTTCCTGCACTACCCAACTTCACTTCCTTAGCAACCGATGGACATCACAGCCACGTTTAACCCGTTGGAGTGGTGGAGATTGGAGAATTGTTCCCAATGAAGTAAAGTAATCCGGTTGGATGGTTGAAAAGATGTCTCCTTAGTTGGCACTTTAAATCAGTGGTTCTCAACCGGTGGGTCGGGACCCCCAGGTGGGTCCCCACATGATTTTGAGGCGGTCCCCAGATGACAGTGAAGTGACAATTTAAGGACTTTTAAGACCTTTTTAATACCTAAAACAAATGACCATTACTGCATCAAAAGTAATCAACAAACTGTACTATAAAAAGTGGTCAAACATTGGTCAAATTGTCAAATAATTTAAGAAAGAGGCAAAACATTTGAAAATAGCCGATCTACAAGCTCACAACGCCGAGGCGTTGTGAGCTTGTAGATCGGCTATTTTCACAATATTTATCTGGGGGGTCCCCAGTTCAAATATGATTATTTTGGGGGGTCACAGCCTGAAAGGGTTGAGAACCACAGCTTTAAATCACTGACTTAGCCATTTCAACTCACAGGAGGAAATGATCTTGACAAATTATGGGAATACTTTTAACACTATTTCCAGTTTGTCTGTGGCATGACAGATGTACTGGCCTCATCCCTCCCATCTCCCCATCTGTATAACAGTGCATCTTAACCTTTCTCATTTCAAGGACCCCCAGTTTGATATGCCTTAGTCTACGGACCCCCATTTGATACGATTTTTATCTCTGATACCCAAATGTACACTGTACAATCCTCAGTGTGTGCAAATGAACCCAACAGGGTCAGTTTGGTTCCTAACTATCAATCATTTACCTGTGGGCCCCTTGGAATCCCCCTCAAGGACCCCTGGGGGTCCCCAGACCTTCCGAGTTGAGAACCAGTGCTGTAAAAAGACCAGTGGTGTAAAGTAACTAAATACATTTACTCAAGTACTGTAGTACAGGTTTGAGGTATTTTTACTTTACTGGAGTATTTCCAATTTTCAGTACTTTTACTTCTACTCCACTGCATCCCAGAGGCAAATGCAATTATTTGAAAACTTTAGTTACTAGTTACTTTGTAGATTTTGATTATTACAAAACATACATTAACCACTTTAGCCCAATACATTTTGGCCATTTGAAAATAGCCTAACAGATCTACAAGCTTACATGCTTGTAGATCTGATATTTTCAAAAGATTTTTAGATTTGAAAAGTTGTGAAATGGGACACTCTGCATAATGAATGCACTTTCTACTTTTGGTACTTTTAAGTACATTTTGATACCAATACTTTTGTACTTTCACTCAAATACATTTTGAATTCTGGACTTTTACTTGTAACAGAGTATTTCTACATGCAGTATTGATACTTTTACTTAAGTAAAACCACAAAAAAAGACCAAGTTACATGTGTCTCAAAGTGAGGTGAACAAGTCAGACAGCACGCTGCGGTGTATAGACTCTTCCTGAGGACAACGCGGGGGACACTCAGAGAGCTGTGATTAAAGCATTCCCCAGCAGCAAGAGGCAGGGCTACCCCACTGTGACCGTGCGCATGGCCGGGACAACAGACGGGGCAACAAGGACAAATGTGTGTCGAGTCCTCGCTCCAAACACTTGAAGGTCAAAAACCAAAGTACCAGCTGTGCGGGGGATTACTCCAGACATCAACATGCGGAGGAAATTAATTCTATAGGCAAACACACACACTATGCATGATGCCTTCCCTGACAAAACATATACCTCGTTAAATAAATGAGTCACAGCATCGTGCACTGTTCAACACAGACAGACCACCACAAATCCTTAAAGAGTGATCAGATGGAGAAAAGAAAACAGTTGTGGGCTGTGTTGCAGCATTCTAAATGCGACATTCATCAAGGGAGCGTTTTGTTTTTCTTTCCGGCACTGTGCCACCCTAGCTGGGGCAGAGTAACAGATTGTTTGGCTCATTGAAAAACATCAAGTGGCTCTACCTCTGACCCCTTTTGTTGGTGGAATAATTGTGTTTTCATATTGAGTCAATAAAGGGGAGGAAGGTGGGCGATGTGGTCTGCAGCATGAGAGAACCATGACAGATCTCCTGACAAACAACCCGCTGTATAAGGCAGATGTTTCAAACACATTTTAAAAACATGTTTCGGGGACAGTGGGGTTCTGCTGCGAGCACACACACACACACACACACACACACACACACACACACACACACACACACACACACACACACACACACACACACACACACACACACACACACACACACACACACACACACACACACACACACACACACACACTGAATCTTGAAGAGGGCCAGTACTGATCTTAGTTCTGTGTTTTGACTTCTCATTGTACTTGATCTCAGGTGGCAGGCCCTGGTTGATTGGGCCTTTCCCGAGTGCTTATAATGACCATCTGAGCAGCCAACAGCTGGGTGAAATTGAATTTCCCACGCATGATTAATAAAGGTCTACTGTACATATACAACCAATGGTCTGTACCTGTTTGTACACAATTGTCTATTATCTAAAATATGCAATCAATCAAAATACCTGTTTATATACCGACAGTCAATGATCTGTAAGTACGTTTATATAAAGTGCATAGTAACAGGTGTCTCAATACACTACAGAATATATCAAAGTACAGTCATATAACATACAGTTCATTCCGTTACACAAGACAATGATTACTGATGACAATGACAATCTGCAAATACAAATATGCGTGTGTACGTGTGTGTGTGTGTGTGTGTGTGTGTGTGTGTGTGTGTGTGTGTGTGTGTGTGTGTGTGTGTGTGTGTGTGTGTGTGTGTGTGTGTGTGTGCGCGTGCGTGAGTGCGTGCGTGCGTGCGCCAGTGTGGGTGTGGGTGTGGTCGTGTGTGTGCAAGTATAGAAGGAAGAAACTGAGGGTACAAAATCAAATCAATAAACTAATAATAAAGATAATAATAATACATTGCACTGAAACAGTTTTGCATTTCAAAAGCAGTATGATAAAGCAGTATGATTATGAATAAAGTGGGGGGACCTGAGCTCAAAACATGTGTAGTTTGAGTGTTTGGGGCCCATCTGTCATTACAGTATCTGTCTCCTGTTTGCGTCAGGGTAGTAAAGAGCGCTTCTCCTCTCTCCTGTTTGGAGGTAAAACAATGAGACTGTGGCTTAAAAAAGGAACTCTATCTTGATGCACTCCTTCCTGTGACTGTTTTCAAGTCTTTCAGCAAAACTAGAGCGAGGAGAGTGGAGTGACCAAACCTACAGGCATTTTCTCTCTGTCTCTTCCCTGCATTTTACCCAGTGTTGCATTCACTTGGGATCCATTAAGTTTCTTTATCTGTGGAATGTGTCATTAGTGCTTGCTTTACACAGTAAAACTGTCAAATCTTCTGTGTTAATTTAACCCAGAGCGCCGATGGATCCTTCATTTGGGTCAATTCTTACGCTGTTTTGTATTTTAGGCACCGGTTGGCTTGTGCCTATTCAAATAACTTTCCCCCAAAGTACAGGCCAGTACAATTAACTTGTACAGCACTCAAATAAACACAATAAATGTTCCTGGTGGTATGTGCACATTTACACACAGATGAGAACACATGCACAAACTCACCCACATACGTCTGTGGAAAGTCTATATGGCTTGTGCTGCCTTCAGTAAGTCAGAATCTTGTCACCTTGTCAAAAGTGTATGGAGGACTAGGCTGCAGGAACAGACTCTTGTGTCATTGCAGTGTAAATATAGCTTCACTTCACATCATGGCCAGGAAGAAAACACTGCTGGAGGCTTGTTTTTCTGCTTCTGAGACACCCTTCCTGTACAATGACCAGACCACAAACAATCCCTAAATCTGTTTATGACAGGTTCTTAAATATCATTAATAATCATCTTCATTTACAGGCTTCTATTTGGTTAGTAGATTAAGAATCCATTCATTTCATTCAATATGTATGGACTGCCTGTGGAATGCACTGCAAACTGCCCATTTTTTATCTAATACATTTTAAAGTAGTTTTTCCATTATTTAAAGCATACCTACACTAAACTAAATCATGGGACACACAAGTATAGGGGATTTATGAATTAAAATAGAATCAAATAATAGCATGTAGCTTTGACTCAATATAAGTGCAATAAAAAAAGGACCAGTCTACCCCTGTTTGGGTTGTGAGGAAATAATTCAGTCAAAGCTTGAGGTAACTTTATCAATCCCATTAGGGGCAGTTAGTTAGCTTTGAGCAGCTTATGGCAGAGGAGCACACAAAATACCATCAAACAAGTACTCCAAAGAGTAGAATGTGGAGTAATGATTTAAACATTCCCAAGTAACAAGGTAACATAAGGCAAAACGAATAAAAGGGGTACTCCGCTTGCAGAGTGCATATCTCTGCCAGGCATACAGTAGTATCTTCTATAGTATCGGCTCTACCCTCCTTTTTTGCTTTTCCATTAACTACTTGATCCCTAGCATCCCTATTCTGGGAGAAACAAGTTCACAATACCTTGCAACGCAACGCATTGTGAGTTTGTAGATCTGCTATTTTTGGTGAAACGATTTGGCGTAGAGAAAAACATAGCATACCAAGTACAGAGGCAACTCATGTCCTGTTTACTAAGTAAATGATATAGGGTCTAAGTGGTAGAGCCAAAGTAGCTGGGAAGATGCAAAATGTGATGTGTGGCAGTTGAGACACATGCTTGTATGTGCACATGCATATACTGTAGTAAACACTGTGTGTGTAAAATGACTGGGTATATATGTCATTGCAGGATTGCACTGATTAGAATCTGTAATAGACGTAGGCGTATATAGATAACTAAGGGTTCGGGCCACTATACGCGGCCCTCACACTTACGTCGCACCACCAATCCAACCAATATGTCCATATATGCAGGGGTGCACATAACTTTTTAGGTCTGGTGCTCAGAAGAGCACCTGGAGATGTGACTTGGTGCGCATGGTCCCGTCCCGTTTTGTCAACGGGGGGGGGGGGGGGGGGGGGGGGGGGGGGGGGCTGCTGCGCGGGAAAAAAGGACGCTCTGCTTCTAAATTCCGCCGATTTTCGCCGGTTTTTTTTTCTCACGCTGTTAGGTAAAGCCCCCAAGGTTGGTGCCCTGTACTGCTGCGCTGATTTTATCCGCCAGATTAGGACGTTCACGGCATATTTTGCACCATTACGGTGCGTTCATCATCGGTGACGAGTGCCTCTAACAGCCGCTGCTGGCTGCGTGCACGCAGCGAGGCAATGCGAGGCGATGCGAGGCGACGCGAGGCAACACTCATACAATCACGTGCAGCACGCGTCCTCTACCCCTGCGCCTAATGGCTGTACATGGGGCCGACGGGTGCTTTAGCGTGATTGTGTGAGTGTAGCTTCAGGAAGTAAATTCCTAGCCTCGATCTCAAGGCTTTTATTTTTTAGTTTTGCTAAAAAATAATAGCTTGGAAATTCCTGTCCCAGCTGTTGGTGCGCAAAAGCGCCTCGCGTCGTCTGATGTGGTGCACATTTTTTATTTTGGGTGCGCATGCGCACCTGCGCACCAGTTATGTGCACCCCTGCATATATGGGCAAATTGGTTGGATTGGCGGTTCTGGACAACTGGATTTCCATATGCCCATATAGTATGTTCATATCGGTCTGGTCTGCAGTACTGGACAACCGCATATCTGAACTCTGAACGCAGAGGGCACAGCACTTCCTCGAGTCCTTGCCAATGCGCAAGCCGAGTTTGAAGTCGGTCAGTCCCATATATGCACGTGACCATATATGGGCATAGCGGTCAGATCTCCTGTATGGCTCAAGACAACCATGCACAACAACTTAACGCTGATCTGTGTAGTTAGTAGTTTGCAAGATTAGCTCCAGATACACAGACACAGGGGCTTCTCTTCTACTTGTTATATCTGCCAGAGAAGCATTTAAAAGTCATGTTGCCAAAGCGATGAACGATTTATGAATGAAATCTTTATCTTTATTTTGAACATGTTAAAATTAGCAAAGTAAAAAAACATTAAAAAAATGAAATATAATAAAATAAAAATGCAAAACAAATCAAAAACAGCCTCTCAGGCAACAACAAAACTATATTTCCACTATATTTAGAATTAACTAAGGTTGGTTTCCAAGCAGGTAAGACAATACTGTACATTAATGACACCCTATGGCAACAGAGAAAATGCCCCTACTATTCTGAGGAATTGTTGGCTACAAAAAGAACTCAGGTCTTTTTGTTTCACTCCGATAATCTTAGAACAGATCTTGACAATGCTGTTCAATCTGTTTCTATCTGCTACTGTAAGGCTCTGAAACCAGCAGATAAAAGAACATCAGATAAAAATAGATCAGATTATGTATTGCTATAGTGGAAACATTAGGAACACAAGCTGAGCTCAGTCCTGAGATGGATTTACCAGGTGACAGCCATTACAGGTTATTGATTTCACCAATTAGATCCTCGTCAATCACAAAGCAAAGGTGTACTGTAAGAAGATGCGGGGATGGGAGACACATGCCAGGTTAAAGCTATCGGTCTGTTATTGATTCAGGCCAGGGTATTAAATACAGGTCAATCATGGAATGTCTTGAAGAGATGGAGACGGGTTGAGGATGTTTTTTAAAGAGATTAGATCATGTGTTGTGCCTATTAGGATGGTGCTTCTTATATTTTGTATTCTGTTTCTGTCATTTAACATTGAAGGTGTCATAAGCTAAAGTGAAGCAACAGTAACTGTGCGTGATAACATCTCAACTGAGACTTAATGGTATTGACTTTTAGCAAATGAATCACTGTAGATTTAAATGACAGCTAGTAATTGAAATGGAACAGCATAACCTCTGTGTTGATCTTGTTGTGGACGGCAATAAGCATAATGACTAAATTTATGGGAGCGTCGTTAACCTCTCTCCATAAAATCACGCTGGATTAACCTGAATTGACCCTCTGTCATGAGTGTTATGTGTGTCTCCGATAATAGTGTGTGCATGTGTGTAAATTGGACAGATTTAAGTGTTGAGGTGAAAAATGCCTGTTCGACAGTAACATGAAAAATCACAGCTGCTCAGTACAGACTTCGAGACTAATTAGAGTGAAGGAACATGGGAGAAGTTTAGGATTGATGTTGTTGGTGATGTTATGTTCATGGGGAAAGTTTTAGACCCCCTGATGGCAGAATGAACACACATTTTTCTGATGAAAATAAATCAGGATGGCATTTGTTTTCCAAGTACAACAAAACCAGAAAGGGTTAACAGCACATTTGTTTTAAGCCCATTCATTTATCTGACCTTATCACACAAGCACACTCTCAGTTAGTGTTGTTTCCTGTGTTAATTGAATCTATAATTCAGTAGGTATCAAGGAAAGAATAGTTATTTACAAGATGATTACTACTGTAGATGCTCTCACCAAACTCTGTAAAACATTTCTATATGAAATTTGATTCCAGAAAATGGCATTACAAACATATATTAAGTGCAGGTGCCAGTTTTATGGCACTTCACAGTTTTAGCTTCTTTTACTTGATTTACGTATTTATTAATGTATGCATTTATTTGCTTGTCTTGGTTTGGCAAATCACCATGCATATTAAATTTGGAATCAAGGGAAATGCAGATGGAATATAAAGGGGCCCATCTGTCATTACTGTAGCTGTCTCCTGTTTGATGGAGTATAAAGGAGAAGATATACTTCAGTGCTTTGTTTTGTTTAGTTGTTTTGTAACTATTTAATTGCTGAAGGACACATTGAGACGCAAGTGGCCTCTTAACAGTTACTGGAATCTTAGGATCAATACTGGCTATGTGAGTTTATAGCTTGAGTGTGACATCCATGCTGCCAGGGAGCATTTGTCCCTTCCTATCTTTCTCTACAGCAATGTCGCTGATGACCATGAATCACTATCACGTCCAGACCATTAAACTGATTCTGCAACGCTAAGCCTCATTTAAACTCCAACTTGTCTTGCACTCTCGGGCACAAACTGAGTAGAATGCTGTCATTGCTGAATGCAAGACTTAGCATACCATAAAAGACAGGTCTGGAATACAAATGCATTTGTTTACGTGTTTAATTAAGATGCTGAACAGGCCCTCTGTGAGAGGAAACATTGGCTATTAGGTAAAGATACATGTAAATTATAATTTACATGTAATTATACGGATAGGTGAGTATTCATTTAAAGGGATACAGTTGGATTTTTTCTTTAAGAATGCTCATCAAAATCAAAATTTGTTTTTCTTGGAATATAAACAGCAGGAACAAATGTGACTCCCAATGTCACACAACCAACAAGAGGTGTCATGTATGCCATGTTATGAGTTGACTATACATATCTTAACCAGTTTCATCCTGGTATCCCTGTCATTATAGGCAAACATTTTCAAAAACATTTCTTTTTTTAACAAATTACAAAAATTCTAATTCAAAAATCTTCAAAAATAGCAGATCTACAAGCTCCCAACGCATCGGGATGCTTGTAAGCTTGTAGATCAGATTTCTGAGCAACACTGTTGTACTTACAGGTAAGTGGTTAAACAATCCTCAGAGCTAATTGAACACTGAGACATTGCTGTGTAGTGAGTACACTACTGGATTATTAGCTCGGAGTGCAGGGCATCAACAGCGTATTATATGGGTATGCAGTACATCATTATACTGTGTGGATGTTACCCAAAGCAGCAAATGTACCACGTTGAGGTGTAGTGAGACCAGAAATGTAAAGTGATACTGAGTCAACAAGTTATTTTTAATATCATCTGTCTCTGGTACAGTATATTGTTTCATGACGATTTATAAATATGTATTTATCCTCTTTTTTTTTTAGCAGTACAGTACTTCCGTGGTTTTGTTTTGAACTGAATTCTGGGTAGGCTATCACAATTCTAACCATAGAGTTATAATAGCCTACATGGTTCTAACAGACCATAGAGTTATAATAGCCTACAGTACATGGATCAGACCATAGAGTCTGACAGACCATAGACAGACAGACCAAAGGTGTCACCGAAAAAATACTACTAAAATGAATGTCACACCGTATGGCTTTAAGGCTAATTCATATTTTTTTGTTCCACAGTGTCGCTCACCGAAAATATGATTTTCATTTCTCACTTGCAAAACAATTATTTTCAGAAGCGACACCATCGTATGCAGGTATAAATAGGCTTTTATAATGCTGGTTGCCTCTAATAGAGTGGATATAGGATCTGAGAGATACATAGATGGAGAGTTGACTACCGATGAACACATTCGCTTTCCTCTAGCCTCCTCTCTTTTTCATCCTGCCTTCCCCTTTCACACGGGCAGAATTTATGAGTCCATTACGAGTGAGCATGCAGTGTCAACAGCACTCAGCACTTGGCTAATCTCTTTATCCACCACTGAGAGGAACGGCCTGTGTGTCAGGCGACTGCCCAGGTGACAAATGGCCCACCCGCCTCCAGTTTCAGCTGAACACATGCAGATGCAACAGTGGCAATTTGATATGTCTCAGTATTTAAAACACGTTTCACTGCCCTCTGTAATTTAGACCGCAACTTAAATAATCAATGTAACCTTAGCTTTTCCTAAACCAGTGGTTCTCAAACATTTTCATGTCAAGGACCCCCAAATTGATGTATATTTGGCCGCGGACTCCCATCTGAAAATGTTTTGTGCCAGGGACCCCCCAGAAGAGAAGATTGTGTTAAAAAGAAAATGCTAAATTATTCAGAAATGTTTTTCTTGAAACCCTTTCAAGATTTTTACAGAAATCAAAAATATCAGATGTACAAGCTCGCAGCGTGACACTAAGTGACGCGCTGTGAGCTTGTATATCTACTATTTTTGAATAGCCAATGTATAAAATATGCTGGGGACCCCCTGGAACCTCCTCAAGGACCCCTGGGGGTCCCCGGAGCCCACTTTGAGAACCACTGTCCAAAACTATATGTGCTGTTCTCTTAAGCAAGTTAACTGACAGCTGGCTGCCCAGATGCAGAGAGGATGGAACACGTTGAAGCCCATGGCGCAGTGGTGTTGCCATTCAGCCTTCACGCATGTGTCGTTGCAGTTCGTCTATGACTGTCCTCAATTTCACATTGTATGCCATCATGGGCAGGTGCCGTGGGAAAAAAGCAATACAATGCACCTTGCTGCATGCCACTGCACTGAAATACCGTAGCTTAGGATTTACAGAGATGGATTAAACTCTGAACAGCATGTGTTTGTCAGAGAGCGAACGTGTTATTTACAACATCAATTTAGCTGAGTTGCATCAGAGCCAATGGTAGTCATCACAGAATCCACAGGGTCCCCTGTCCCTGTTCCTCAGGCCCATCTGCTCCCGGGGAGACCCCCCCTGCGTAGCCTGCCTTCAGCACACCAGTACCAGTCTGTTTTACACGTGGCAGTGTCCCACAGCCCAGCAGGGGCAGCATTATGGCCTGGTGGCACCAGCAGTGGCGGCATTAGCTCTCATTACACACCCTGGCTGGTTATAGCTCACTGTGGGGTGATGCTGAGGGCTGTGCCACCATCTGAATCACACATCCTCTCATAATGTCACTGCGGAGGTGGGTATACCACATGCCAGTGTGACAAATCGAATCACGGATGAACCATTAAAGAATCTTGCAACAGCAAACAGTGCTCTCGCTGTGCAGTGTGGGATGTCGAGGCAATAACGGGTTCCCTTTTTATGGCGTGCCCTGTGGTCTTATCGCACACTAGAAAGCGCGGTGATAAAAACTGGAACGGAATTCCTCAGCATGCTAATATTAAATGCTAAACCGCAATCTCATGTTAATGAATCCGTCCAAAATATATATTAAGTCTTAAAGGTCACTTTTTGTATTATAGGGAAAAGAGAAAGAGGTGATGCCTCTTTGTATTCTGTATGTGTGTATTAACCTCAGTTATCTATACTTCCGGGGACAGGTATTACAACCCTGAATTAATTTGAATTCTGCTCTCTACTGCTTATCAAATATCTAATCGGGTGACATTTCCACAAGGACCCTGCATTGTTAAAGGGCACCATACCAGATAACAACCAAAACTTTTTCAAAGCTCTGTAGCTGCAGTTATAGGCACGTTTACAATGTCAAAGCTTTTAGTTCTATCCAAAAGAAGAGATCATGTTATGTCAATCCCGTCATGTATGTAAAGTAAAGGAAATGAGACCGTGGTGCTCTGCCTTTAGAGACACAAAGCATAAAATAATTTCAGTTGGCAAACATTTGTAGAACTGCTTATGTATTAAAACGTCTCACAAACACACACACACACACACACACACACACGTACACACACACACACACACGTACACACACACACACACACACACACACACACACACACACACACACACACACACACACACACACACACACACACACACACACACACACACACACACACACACAGTTTTAAAAGTATAACAACGTATAGGCTTTCACAAAAAATAACAACTAATCAGCTATATTGAAGGCAAGGCTCCAGTAATGCCATTAACTAATTAAAGCCCACACAGCAGAATTATGAAAATCATACAGAGATTCCAGACAATCTACAGCATTTCTGCAGCACAATAAGAACCAAAAGAAAAAGCACAGCTTTCACAGCTTGCTTGCTCATTGTATTTCTTAAGGCAGAGTGTTTCTAAGAGCCTTGATAGATGTTCACTCACACCCGGTCTTTAATCTTGACTTTAAAACAATCAAAGGAGCTTAATTGGTAGATCTATAAGACTATAACTCTGTAACACCAACTTTACACAGAACACTGAGAGCTCTGAGATATTAGCTGTGGGCAAGCCATTTGGTCTTTTAAAAGTAATCTGTCAAGTCTTAAAATTGATTTAAAATTCGGCTGGAAGCCAATGTAAGGTCACTAAACTCCTAGCTGCAGTGCACAGTATGTTGCAAGTAAGTAAAACAAAGTTATAGTTGAGATATTAACCACTTAAGCCCCCCTATTTCATACTTCATCGTACAATGGTGTCGTATGGCATGTAGATCTGCTGTTTCCACACATTTAAAAATATGTCTTGACAAATTATGTGTGTGTGCCTATGATGATTGATATGCCCAAAATATAGGGACTCAAGCAGATTTTGTCTATAACTCACCCAAATTAGTACACCTTATAGTTTTATTTATTTATTTATTTATTGTAAACACTATTTGGATTTTCTAAACTCTAACTCAGATTAACTTTACATTTTGAAGTTGGCAAGAACACAGTGCTTCAATACGCTCTATGCACAGCAGCCATATTGGAAAGAAATTGGGTCTCTTCTTACTTCCTTCACAGGTGTTACCAATGATACTAATGAAGGCTCTGTTCCATTCTGGTCAAACAGAGTCAGGGTGCTGATATTGTGCATGTTGACTCACTGGAAACACTCTGCTACACCAGTGGTTATCAAAGTGTGGTCCAGGGACCCTCATGGTTCCTTGAGGGGGTTCCAAATAGTTATGGGAGTCCTTGAAATTAAAAGGTTTGAGAACCACTGTGCTACCCTAAATGGAACAGAGCCTTCATTAGTATCATTGGTAACACAGGTGAAGGAAGTAAGGAAGGGCACAATTTCTTTCCAATATGGCTGCTGTGCATAGAACATAGAGCCTATTGAAAACATGCCCAAACACCTGCTCTGAGTTGGATGGCACTGCTTTTGCTTTTCATAACATGATGTTTTTTCTTCCAACACTTTGTGCAGCGCTCATCATCTTCCTGATGGTGCTACTAATGCTGGCCGGTGGCCTAGTTCCAATGTGTTTTGAAAGGGCTGTTGTAAGACAAAGCTGTAATAGATGAAGATCAATTCAGACATAATCCAGCAGCTCAAGACTGTCCAATATAACCTTCCCTGCAGTAAAACTCATCACTATTTCCATCTCTATAGCTCCCTGCGTGTAACTGAAGCCCCCTGGGTATTGTTCTCTTGTTGGTCCTCCAGCTGAGGGATTTATTTATCGCCATAGCATTAATAGCCATAACTTAACATCAGCAAGATGTTACCAACAAGAATCTGTATGAGGGAATACCAAGGGTGAGCGAGAAAATAGCAGCCAGGAGAATGAGACTAGCAGGACACTGCCAAAGACATCAAGAGCTGCCAGACAGCAAATTGGTGCTGTGGGAACCAACACACGGGCATCGGTCACAAGGACGTCCCACACTAACATACGTGGATGTACTCAAGAAAGATGCAGGAGTGCAAAGCACCAACGAGCTGGCCAGATGCATGGAGAACCGGGATGACTGGAAGCGCTGATGGAGGGCTCATCTGAGGACGACCTTAGAGAGATATAGCATTTGGATCTTTCTTTTGAGGGATATAACTGCCATTACGACCTCTCATACTACTTCTTTCTTGTGGGTATACATTCACAAGGGGGCAAACATGTTGGAAAACCCTGCTCTCCCCTCCCAGGATGAGAGCCCTGCAGTGCTATAAAGAGAGCATTGATTGCCTTCTCAGGTCTAGAAGACATAAGACCTGGGCTTACCAGTAGGTGTCATGCAGCATCGTCAACCCATAACCCTCCTCATAAAAGCTCCATTAGCTCCTGTATTGCATTATGACAGGACTGGCTTTATAGCTGTGCTACTGAAAAGAGTATCTACAAATACGCAAAGCTTACAGTATGCGTTTGTGTGTGTCTGATGATAGTAAGGCCAGTAGCTACACTGTAATGTTTCTACACTGCTTTAATCACACATAAAGTCATTTATTTTCTATTAGCAAAATATCCCAGCCTGCTTATAACCGTGGTCAAATTAAACTGCCGAGCAAAAATGTAAAAACCATTGCTCATCCCAGCTGCTCCTTGAGAGGAGGGCAGACCTGTCAATGAGACCCACCTTCTTGCTCGTGAAACTGATTAGTGCCGTCAAACTGGCGAGTCAGCGAGTCAGATGAGGCAGAGAGGATGCACAATCCTTCTCTGGTTGTCTGTGCCACTCTATCATGATCTGGTGAAATTACACACAATATGTTGTCTCGCACTGCATTGCTCCATCCCGCTAGAATGGATGTGTGTGTGTGTGTGTGTGTGTGTGTGTGTGTGTGTGTGTGTGTGTGTGTGTGTGTGTGTGAGAGAGAGAGACTGTGTACTGTATGTGTGTTTACTTATAGATTTCAACCTGTGGAGGCTGGTCATGAAAGCAGGAGCACTGAGAATTCTGATCCAGGATCTTCCCATTCCCCTAAGGAGGATCCATGGTTTTATACACTCTACAATACAACGATAACAATAGGATATTCCCCATAGCTTGTCTACGTAGTCTACAGTATATACACATCAATCTCAGTCTTCTAGGCCCCACACGGAGGTTGGTCTTTTGTTTACCAGTTTGTCTAAACGTCAATCTCTCTCCATCTTTCTGTCTCTGCATTGATCAATATTTGAAGGACTTGAAACGCTACACTGAGTCACATTGTTTTATTTCTCACAAACTATAACATAATGGCAGAATATTCATCTACACAGTCTATTGTGTGTAGGTTTTGCTGCTGTCGGCGGAAGGGATGAATTGAAGACACTCTGTGGTTTAGCTATTTGTTTATCTGGAGTATAATTACACCAAAACCGCCACAGTGGAGACCAGCTTCCACCCCTTGACACACACAAAATAGAAATACCGAACAAGATGAGCACAAGAGAGCACAAACAAGTCACTTCCTTGCTACGCATCTTTTCATTAATCGAAAACAACTAAGGAAACAATAAAGGCCATAACAATAAACACATTCAGTGTATTGACATCGGCTATCATTAAAGTGAGGTCACATCCTCTCCCGTTTACGACAAGCAGTAACTCCATACTAACAGCTAAACATGGTGTCCTCTTATTAAGGTTGATTAATACACGCATGCCTTTCATTAAAGTAGGCTTTTCTTTATTGGTGTTTGGGTGATAAAGCCCCAAGCTGCATTATGTATGCATGTATGTATATGTGCATATTAAACTCCCTTATAGGACCATTCCTCTGTGAGGCCCTGTCACTGCATCAACATCATCTAGCCTGGCAGCAAACTGGCTCAGGCAGTCTCAATGGAAACACAGATAAACATAATTGTACACAGTATATCCTGTATACAGTATATACTGTATATCCCCAGGTGGAAATGCACACTAGCAAACAAACAGCGAGCGCACACACGCGCACGCACGCACGCACGCACGCACGCACGCACACACACACACACACACACACACACACACACACACACACACACACACACACACACACACACACACACACACACACACACACACACACACACACACACACACAGGAGGCAGTGATGGGGTTGAGTGCAGGTTTCTCATCCTGCATGGACTGATCTCAGTGGAGGTCATAGAAACAAAGGGGGGAAAAAACACTGCAATCAAGGTGACATGGGGGTCAGCAATCCACCTAAACCAGGAAGAGACGCGCCCCGTCATACAGGAGATCCACAAAACACACTGAGCGTTGTGCGGCCTCATCTCCTGCTGCAGAGAGGAAGTAGGTGAGCCAGAAACCAGGCCAAATACCAGGTTAATGTGCTAATAGAGTGAGGTGGTCTTTGATCCGTGGTCAAGTTTCCAGCTTTCAATGTTCACTTTATTGACCCTCCCATCAAACCACCCCCCACACACACACCACCAGTTCCCCTCGGTGTCATACCAGACAAGGCTCCAGGTTCCACGTGGTCTCTGTGGGCCAGAGGACGAGTCTGTTGGCTGTGTCCGCATCATATTTCACCCGACGGAACGGGTCCTGGGCGCTCTGACAAAGAGAGACAAAAAACATTGCATTGGGTCATCA
Organism: Gymnoscopelus microlampas; assembly: GCF_963454915.1. NCBI lineage: Eukaryota > Metazoa > Chordata > Actinopteri > Myctophiformes > Myctophidae > Gymnoscopelus > Gymnoscopelus microlampas. The sequence continues at coordinate 11,949,513 of NC_139944.1, forward strand.
GGTGTAGCCTAATCCAGTTTTCCTGACCATTAGATGCACCATGATTAATGTCAGCTGAGGGTAAGGTACAGGACTCTTCCTCAAGAGGAGAGTCCTGTTGCTGCTGCCAGTTTTGAGAAATGAACATACCGGTAACATGTCAGAAAACATACCCACTGAGAGAAGTATGATCATTTTCATACTACTTCCATCCAGTATATAGCATATGAAGTGACATTCACACATCATGGAATATTTTGTGAACTTAAGATTTTACCATTTATGTTAATGCCACCTTCACCACTTAAGACCTTTTTCCGAAATGGCAAAAATAGAAGATCTATAAGCTCACAAGGCAACGCACTTTGATGTGGACTTGTAGATTGGCTATTTTTGATTATTTCTGAAATTATATGACATTTCTTGACATTTTTCAAACATCTTCGATGCCAGGGTTAATTTGGTTGATACAATATATGCCTACGGAGGTCAGCTATAAAGACTCCTGCTTGGTAACATGTTGCTAAGGCCTAGTGACTCAAGGGTGAGGAGACTTCCATTGGGGGAAACTTCTAATGATTTATCTAAGTGTGCTCCATTCACCAACATAGTGATTTAGAGGGCGATAGTTTAGCTATTCTCAGAGGGATACACATACACTGAAACACAAATCCTAAGAAAGAGAATAATAATACATTTGATTTGTAACACACTTTATATTTGACACAAATCTCAAAGTGCTACTGTACATCATGGCATAAAAAGTCAAGAAAAGAGAAAATGTAAAAGCAATAAAATGAATGAAATTCAAAACAATGTGACTGACCCCCACTATACAAACTATACTTAGTTCAATATACTCACTACAAATACTTTAGGAAACCTGAAATATTGATGTAAAGCATTTGCCTCAAAATGAAATGTGGAGGAACAGTGATTTATTATTCATCTAATATGGGAAGACCCTCAGTGAAAGTATTAGCTGGCCCTAAACCTCACAGCTACTGAGCTCTTTCAGATTTAGCTTGATAAATACAGAACAGAAACCTTCAAAGAAATCGTCACGCGAATTTCTTTTAACCACATTAACCCTATAGCGTCACTATTCTGGGCATGCATAGGTGAACATTCTGCAAAAATAGGCGAACATTCAATGAAGATATAATCTACAAGCTTGTGGATCAGCTATTTTTTCCATGATTCACAACAAAGTATATAGGGTGAGAAAAAGTTCACTGTACACGATTGCTATTTGGCTTTACTTAGTTCAATAATGAACACTCTTCTGCTGCAATAAGTTACCTTTAAAAGTGAGAGAAGAGATGTGAGGTAGCCTAGGCTACTGTGTCTTCTGTCAGGTGGAGATTGGACCGTTGTAATGAACCCTGGTGCAAAACAAATCAGATTAAAGTTTGACACAAAACAATAATCCAGCGATCCACTGACCACTGAATGAACTTGTGATGGAAACAGTCATAGCACAAAGCCTAGAACACATTGTTTTATTATATAAATTATGTTGTAACATCACAACACTGACTGACCACAACTATCAGCAAACGTGTTCCATAACTGCATGGTGCTCATGTAGCCATGTTCCTATTGGACCATGTTCTGCATGTACTGCTTTGGTGTCTGCAGATAGAAGCAAAGTAGTGCTGCTGCTGGTGAATGAGAGCATCCTGTACTGCAGTGGTTCTGAAAGTGGGGTCCAGGGACCCCCAGGCTTCCCCTGAAAGATGTGTGTGAATAGCATCAAAATCAGTTTAACCACTTTAACCCTACAGTGTATACATCGGCTATTTGAAAAAAGTGAATCTACAAGCTCACAAAACAACACATCGTGTTGTGAGGTTGTAGATCTGCCATTTCCAAAAGCTTGATAAAATGTTAACATTTTTGAATATTTTTTAAAAAACAGTATGGGGGGTCCCTGGCACAAAATATTTTCTGATTGGTGTCTGTGGCAAAATACATATTAATTTAGTGTTTCTTGACGTGAAAATGTTTGAGAACTAACAGTCGTGTCTACTCTGGACCCTTGATGGAGTTGGAGAGTCTGCTTTGCTCCTTGGGCTTAAGAAGGAACAGCCCTTCCCACCATGGGTCACAGATCGTCTTGGGAAGCAGGATGTCCCTTTCTGCTCATGCCCAGGAGAGGCTGGCTCTCTGCACCAGAACTTTTGGAGCCTGTGTCACTGGAATGCTGTAACCTTTTCAGGTCTATGTATTCACGTTCATGGCTTCTGGGGTTCAGTGTGTCACAGGCTGGCCACATGAAGCCTGAGCCAGACTGTTCTTTAATGTTTTTGGCTTCTACAGATCAGAAAACTAATTTTCCTCAACAGATACATTTCATACATACCACGTGACCTGAATGAAAATCAAACTAGGCATTTTAAGTCACCACAAGTAGAAACTTTAACATTTGTTAATTAAGCAACACATGCTTTGCCACTTCTCAGTGTGCATAGGCATTGTATTGTGATATAAAATAAATGGCAGACATTCAGCTAGAAAATAAGGCGGGGGGGGGTAACCGGGAGGGTGTTTGTCTACACCCTCCTCAGACGAACAGTAGGGATCGCCACTGACAGGGACTATTCACATGAGAGATTGGCATAACAACAAAATTGTGGAGAGAATGAAAAACAGTTGATCCCATGTCAACACAATACAGAACAATGTTGAGCCAAAATCTCAAAATTTTAATAAGTGTTATAGAACAGAGTTCTTTGATTTCCAGCAAAGAGTAACAAAGAACATGGTAGATACAGTATTTTACTCTCAAAATATATTAAAACTCATCATAGAGGGACAAAGCAAATACTCTGAGATCAAGTGGAGTTCTTATAGAAGGAGAGCATTGCATCCAGATTCTCAGATGAGGTCTGGGGTGGTGCTTGGGCTTCGCTCTCAGGTGTAGGTGGAGGCTGGGGCAGGGATTGGCTCTGCGACTGGGGTGGACACGGGTTAGCGTGCTGAGGGGGGAATCGAGGATACAGGTGAGGTGTTCCAGTGAACTGTGGAGGAGGTGGTGGTGGTGGTGGAAACTGAGGAGGGGGAACCTGGAGGCTGAACGGAGTGAACTTAGGGTACGTTGCTGGCTGGGAAGACTGGGATTGAGGATTTGACTCAGAGGTTGAGGGGGGATTGGAAGAGGGGATTGGAGGAGGCTGAGCCTGTGATGTAGTTTGGGGCTGTGTGGGGGTAGGAGCAGACTGCCCAGCGTGAGAGTCTGAAGGGGCGCTTCGGGGTGGAGGACTTGACTGAGGATCCTCTTTGTTCCCGGTGCCTCTGCGTGGGTCGTTTGACAACTTGAAAGACATTTTGGTCTTATTCTCCTCTCGATCTGTGGGTCGTCTGTGCCTCGCTCCCTTTTCATCAGCGAAATACGCAGTTGGTGGAGCGAATTCTGAATCTCGCTCCGACCGACGCCGGCTCGTCCACTGGCCAAGCAAGAACTCTGAATGACGAAAGGAAAAAGTACGAAGAATTGACATTTGGTAAAGACATTTCAGTTGTGAAGAGAAGAGAGGAATCAGAGGCTTCATTACAACATGCACGCCTGTGTATAAACAGATCTTGGGCCTCATTCATAAAACTTGTGTTGATTCCATACTAAATGTTTATGTGAGCCCACAAGCCAAAATAGCATGTTTTATAAATAGGATTATTTTTGTCTTTTGTGCACACATGTATGCAGTTCTCACTTCATAAATCAGAATTCTGAAACAGATAGTCCCAATCCTTGATTGTGATTGGTTGGTTTCCGTGATAAAACACACATATAATCTACTTCTTAGATCAGCTTGCATCAGTCACACTCACAGGTGCGTTATTTGTCACTACTGTGCGTATCTGTAGCAGAACGAGGTAAGGGGAGCGTTTGTTTTCCTGCACAGGGCTTCTAAGCAACGCCCGTGTGAGGTATATTATAACTCTAAGACAGCGAGTGACTGAGGGTCTTCCGGCGAGGCTCATTACGAAAACAAGCGCTTCCATTCTCTTGTAAACTAGGAAGAGTCTCCCGGCACTGCACAGCTGCTGCAGCTCCACTAGGCTATGGCTAATGGTCTGGACTGGCAAGTTGCTTTTCCTGGTTTGTGCTGTCAGTCAGGAACTACTACTTCTTGTAGTGAATTATTATTAAGAACCGTTTTAATTGGGACGAGTCTATGATTTTCATCATTGCCATATTTGAAACGGTTTTAGAAAAGCAAAAAGCTATGCGAGGTCGCTGTTTACCTTGATTTTACAAGTGGCTGAGAGGGTCTCGGCCAAAGTAAAATCTATGGTCAACAGCGACCTCTAGTGGCGTATTGCTTTATTAACTTGAAAATGTTGGTAACTTCCACTGTCTCCAAACTGTGAGTGTACATGGGTCAGAGTTTCCATAGAGGTGTGCATGTTCTCCTGTCCAGTTAGTTTATATAAATCCCAACTTTTTAACTATCAGCTGTTTGGGCTGGCGTTCACCAAAGTGCAGCTCAAAAATCATTCTTTTGTATTGACAAGAGCAGACAATGACATATATACACTGCTCTGTGGAACAGGGCTAGGGACTCTGGAAAACTAGAGGACATCAAACTATCTTTATGAATATCCACAATTATTTCAGCTTGTCCCTTAGAAAGTTTCAATACCAAGACATTTGAATGATTTAATGTACCTTTCCCTCTGTCCCATTCTCTGACATGGGGAACTCCAGGCTTGGAATCCTTCCTCTCCTGGACCTCCACCTCCACTTTGTTTGATCTGCTGCCCTCTGGAGGCTCCTCTGATGGAGGCAGGGGGCCAATCACATCCTCCTCTTCTTCTAGGAAAGATGACAATACAAAACAATCTCCTATTAACAAACAATTACTAGCAAGCAGGCTCTTTCATATTATCATAGTCTACTGAAATAATATTTATGATACAACTAATAGACAGACACTCCCCCTGTCTGTCTATTTCCGGCCATTCTCCATGTTCCTACAGTTCTGCAGGCAGTTCTGGCCTGGCACGTCCATTCGGTCTATGACCGGCATTACATCAACCTGATTCTTATTTTCTTGTATTAGACTGCTACTTTGCCTTAAACATAATAAATAAGGATAAAGTCATGTCCACCAAGGGTAGTGGCGAAAAACAGTAAAGGCCAATTCATGCTTGGAGCTACAAGTGTCAAACTATGTGCCACATGCCGCAAGTGAAGTCAAAAAAAGAGAAAGAATGTGTCGGAGGACGTCCACCGACGGTGTCACATACCACTGGAAAAGTCTAAGGTCGCAGACACTTCATAAAATGTCACGTCCCTGATTGGTTGGGAACACAGGGTAAGCTACGCTACCACAGAGATGAGCGAGACTACATTCACTTCCTTCAGTTCCTTGTTTAGATGTGTCGCAGACAGTATCAACACGCAAGGCTCGGAAAGTAGCGCGACTCGTCGCTCCAAGCATAAATTGGCCTTAATGGTGGACATGTTTATTTTACAAATGGAACGTTACAACAAATATAGGTGTCATGTTGAAAAAATATAGGTGTCATGTTGAAAATTGTCATCTTTTCCCCAATCCTAGCATCCTTATACCCGGCATATCATAATAGTTATGGATTCATTAATGGCATTCTAACCTTCGCCATCCTCTGCTCCTGGGTCTTCCTCCTCAGTGCCATCCAGTTTAGACTTCTTCATTTTCCTCTGCTTAATCTTTGCCAGTCGGGCCTTAAGTATCGCCTTCCTCTTCTCCTTCAGCTGTTCTCTTTTATTGCGCTGGTCTGTTGTCTGAGGAGAAGTGAATGAGTGAATGTGATCCACGCCGTTTGCAACACACACACACACACACACACAGCAATTAAACATTTTTGTGTTTAAAAAAGCAGCAGCTCACCTGGTCTCTGAGCATGTCCAGTGTTTCTCTCTGTTTTCTACGCTGCTCCTGGTCATGAGAGAAGGCAAAGTAACCCACGCCGAGCTCCCGGGCCTCTGAGATGAACAAAAAGAACAGGAAAATTTATATTCTGGTGGATTAAGTACGATCCAATGCTTTAAACCACATTAACCGCATTTTGGGTATATTTTCAAAAATGCTCACAACACATTGCCCTGTGAAGCGTTATGAGCTTGTAGTTCGTAGTAGTAGTAACTATAAAAAGTAATATAGGGTTTAAGAGGATAAATACAAAAGGTGTACAGAAGATTTTATGGAATTCCTATTAGGCAAACCTTGCTCCCTGATGTCCTCGTAGTGGATTGGTCCTACAGGCCTCTTCATCGCCTCCTCTTCCTCTCTCTCCCATTCCTGCCTCTGCATGTCTCGTCTCATGTCCTCTGACAGTAAGGTCTTCTCAGCCGGGGCGTTTCTGCAGGTAGGGGAGAAATCATATCCAATAAAGATCCATTAACCAAATTAACATATTGGCTACGTTTTAACCACTTTTACCCCGGCGTCCCTATTTTGGGCATGCCGTTAGGCGACAACGTTTTAAAACGTTTTCCAAATTTGTAAACACATTTTCAAAAATAGCTGACAGGTTCTGTCTTCATATTTACATTTTCCCCTTATTAAGATCTTGGTCCATTTTCTGAAATCCAGGAAGGTCTTTCTTCATGCATCTGCGAGATCGTCCCAAAGCATCTACATAGTCCACCCTATAGATAGAGAAAGCAGTAGGACACAATGTTGAATTGAATATTTATATTATGATTAGTAGTATATGGTGAATATAACAATTATATACATGATTAATACGTTAATATTTTCAACTACCGACCATTATGAATACCCTTATTAGCACTTATTTAAATGTATTATTAGATTCCAAAAAGTGGTAGTGGTAGTATAAAAGAACTGTCTTGCCCATGAAATTGTTCATTGTTGGATTACAATGTTCCATTTGCCCCACACCAAACGACATAAGCCAACACTGCCACTAACACATGTTTGGGTGCTTGCATGTCAGGCCTAATACATACTCATTCCCACGTACCAACTATTCTCAGGAAAGGGAGGTGATATAACTACACTGACGTAAATCCCAGCTTCGGAAAGGCGGTCTCAGAACTTTTCGTCGCAACCCGTGCACCACCAGATGCCTTTCCGAACAGTTAGAATGTACTGGCCTTAAGGCTGCAGCATATTTCTTGTGGAAACTGAATGCACTTCTTGCATCGCCAATATTTCCTAAGTAGCCGAAATTACAGCGGATGACAGCATACAGAACATCATGTGTTAAGTGTGTGATTGATAAGAAATTCATATTACATACTGAATGGGTTGGGTCTTAACTAATTGATTGTTCAGAGCTCAAAGCAGAACTGCAGAGTATAAAACCATTTTGCCCACAGAAAATGCATGAAGATATCTCAAATTGTAATGAATGGTCTGATTGCCATAAGACTTCAAGCTTGCCTTCTTTTGTTTACAAGATGTTTAGGGTCTTGCATGTCAGCTCTTACCATTCCTCATTTGGATCCGAAGGGGTTGGGATGGGAGAGGAGCTGATTCTCTCATCCTCTTCTTTCTCACTCTCCCTCTGTGAACGTGTCTCCTTCTGTTTGTCAATGATCTTCTGAGTGAAATCAACCAGGAACAGACCCTCCGTCTCTTCATCTGACATAGAAAACACGTATGATAACGAAGCATAAATTAGGCTTTATTCAGTCAACAAAAGCAACCATTGTGCATTCTAAGCCGGCCAAGCTCTTCAAATGCAGCGTACAACATGTCAGTTCATGGCTTTTATTGATTGATTGATTGAATACTTTATTAGACAGAAATGCACACAGTACGGGTACAGTCATACACTTGAGCTAAAAGGATAACCCAAAAAAGGTCCTGTGGACTTGTTTCCTTTTATCAGGATATATCCACAAACAAGAGCATTACTGATCTTGCACAAACCTGGAAAATCTCCTTTAGTCATCTGTTCATAGAGTCTGGCCTTTTCCTCCAACTTGCGTCTGTCAGAACATAAAAGTAAGTGGAACATTGAGAGATACATTGGCCGTGGTGTGAGCTACAGCAGTATGTTATGACTATCTGTAGGCCTGTCACAATTATTACATAATCGTCTAATCGCAATTATTTGAGATAATCGCAATTATTTGAGATAATCGCAATTATTTTTACATAATCGTCATAATAATTTCCATGTTGGATTTTCAAAAATTGTGGAAATAGCAGATCTACAAGCTCAAAACGCGTTACGTTGTGACGCGCTTTGAGCTTGTAGATCGGCTATTTCCACTATTCATAGTGGATATAAGTGTATAACGTTATTAAAACATCTTATTTGTCATATCGGCCCTGAGCACCTTTTGTTTACGAAGCCTAAACGCCAAACAGAAATGTGATTTGTATCATGTTCAATGCCACACGACAGAATTACATTGTTACTCGCAATTATTTGTGACAATTAATCGGCAAGTAAAATTTACCATCTGTTGATTTCACATTTGTGTAGAAAAAAAAACAGTCGATTTCACATTGAGGCGCCCAGACATCTTAGGTTACCACTCTTCCTGTATCCCTGAGATGTACAGAACTCACCTGGACTGGTCCAGTTTGTTCTCCTCTTCAGTCACCTGCTCTACGTCTTTCTCAGCCCGTGCTGACACCCCTGCGTTCTGTTTGCTCCATACATTAGGCTTCTAAACAGTTCCATGGAAACAGAACATGGTGGTTAAGTTTTCACACACACACACACACACACACACACACACACACACACACACACACACACACACACACACACACACACACACACACACACACACCACACAATCACATCTTATTTAACATGTCTTTCTCATGTCCAGTTTTTAACATACCTTGACGGTGATTTTGGATTTGGAACCAGCCCCATTGTCTTGACCTAGTTTTGCTTGTTTGAATTGTTCCTGCTTCCTGTAGAGTTCAGCTTTTAGATCAACTAACTGTAAGAGAAACACATGTCCACATATTAGAGTTTAAAACACAAATTAGGTTAGTTAGGTTAATATATTGTCATTATCTGCAGTGATGTAAAGTAACTAAGTACATTTACTCAAGTACTGTACTTAAGTAAAATGTTTAGATATGTTTTACTTTACTGAGTATTTTCAATTTTCTGTACTTTTACTTCTACTCCATTACATCTCAGAGGCAAATATTGTACTTTTACTCCACTACAATTATTAGAAAACTTTAGTTACTTACCACTTCAGCCCTATATACATTTCTGCCATTTGAAAATAGCAGATCTACAAGCTCACAATCGTGACGCATTGTGAGCTTGTAGATCAGCTATTTTCAAAAGATTTTCATACATTTGAAAACTTGTGAAATGGGACATTCTGCATAATGAGTACTTTCTACTTTTGGTATTGATTGACGTGCTTTATTTAGTGAGACATCAGACATGAGAACAACGGTACATGGAAGTACAAATTCACAATACAAGGTCTACTAAACTGAAGGCTCATAAAGCACGAAGCTTGTTTAAAATGAGATCCCCACGCACACAAATCATGATGAAATGTTACATTTTGATGCCAATACTTTTGTACTTTTACAGTTTTAAATTTTGAATTCCGGACTTCTACTTGTAACAGAGTATTTCTACATTGATACTTTTAATTAAGTAAAAAATGTGAGTACTTTTCCCACCACTGGCTTAGGTGAATATATTTGTATTATCTGGCTAACGTTAGATAGCCTGTTGGCTTAGCATGCTAGCACTTGCTACTGCACATGATCTAGCCTGACTATAAGATGTATTGTAACAGAATATAACATAATACAATACAGCATGAGGTGAGAAAAGCCTGCTTAGGTACCGATGAAGCAGTCACGTCGAAATACTTCTTCTTTTTGTCCATGTTTGTTGTCAGTGAAACTACAGCATCAACATGTTCTTCTTCTACTTCTGTAGAATAGTGGACTTTCTTCTTCTTCTGTTATTGTTGGATTATGGCATTTCATGGAGCATTACCGCCACCTACTGAGGCTGTATAGAATTGTTCTAGAGTCAAGTCTAAGATCAGGGTAGCATTCAGTGGTGGAAAAAGTACTCACATTTTTAACATTTCAATTAGCCTAATGTTATTCAATGCTGGTTTGGTAATTCCCTCTACCCTCTCATTCCTCACTATTCCAACATGAACCAAAGGCCAGAACCCACAAAAACATATCTATACCATTTTGCTGACTTCTGTGGACTTTCAGCCGCTTATTGTTTATTGACAGATGACAAATGATGGAAATATCTTTCTACTTACTCTGTATGTGTACTTTAACTCAAAGTAAACGTGATAAGATGTTAGGATGTTTGAAGAGAAACAGCAGTCTAGTTTTGTACTCGCTGGCTCTCGGGTTCAAGCCATTCAGTGCAGGCTTCCAGTCTCATTTCTTCCATATTCCAAGATTTCAAATGTCACATTTCCTTTCACCATGACCCAATATGTGGCATTGACCTGATTTTCACAACCAAGGTAATGCTTCTATAGCTTGTTACACCTTTTTAAATACAAGTGGTTGTTGATCCAGAATTGTTTTGAACTATTTTCTACAATTTGCAAAAAGGATGTCATTCCTCCAGATTAAATCCAGTGTCATTCTAAAGTCTACCATGAAAGTTTGTCTAAATGTTATTCTTTCTGTTGGTCACCTTTTAAATCATCTCACCTAGTATTGGATACATGATTACCGTACTTTGTTCTCTCTGCATTCTTTTTATGTGACTATTTACCTTGTTGTTTATTGACTTGAGCTCCTGCAAATTCTTTTTTTCCCACTTGTAAGTCACTCTGGATAAGAGTGTCTGCAAAATGCTTAAATTGTAATTGTTTATTTACAGATATTGGTCAGTTTTACCTGATTTGAAAGAAGCTTTCCCAATGGAAAGCTTCTTGTATTGCTTTTCTTTAAGTCCGGAAAATTTGTGTTCTCTGACCTATAAGTCCTCTCTGAAACAAGGCTTTGATTAGTATCATAGTAAATATGGATCTTGGTTCAGACATGTGTAATAATAATCCACCCAGAATATTATTGTGGTCTATTATTGTCCATCTGTGTGTCATTTTTTAGATTTTTTTTGGGCTATTCAACGGCATGGGATGTGCAATATTTTTAATATACTTTCAATTGGTCACAGAGTAATTAATAAGCAATATGAAAATCTCGTGACCTAATATCGTTTTGAAATGTAGTGCATTGTTCCTGAGCCAAAGAACACACAGATCACACAGATACGACATGAAAGTAAAGTTTTTTTATGTGTGTGTTCTTTAAAAGATCAAACATCCATAAACAAAACTCATCAAAACACAACACAGCAAAACACAACACAGCAAAACACAACAAACTATAACGCTTAAGCAAATAATTAGACTGAGCTGATTTAGCTAAAGAAAACAATGCCCAGTTAGGTTTGCAAAGAAAGTAGTGCTGAAAAGAGATATTACTCTTTTTAAATCGTCCATCTGATATTAATATTTTAATGCAAACATCCTTCCTGTGACAAACTGGACTATTTGTAAAGGTCTAATTTCTCTTTCATTTCACACTGGCTTGTTTGTTGCCATTGTCACAATCCATACAGCTGAACAGTGTTGTGTCGGATGGTGCTCAACACTGTGGCAAAGTCCTCTCCTTTTAGGAGGCTGATCTCACGCAATGTGTGGATGCCCATTCCAGGGTGGGCGACCCGACAGACATTTTTACTAACCTACAGAGAGGAGAACAATGGGAGAATGAGTAAAGCCTGATTTATACTTTGTCGTACAACAAAGTACAAATTAAGCATGAAAGAACAAAAGATTAGGGCTTGCAACTATCGATTATCCTGTTGGTGATTGTTCTATCGATTACCTTTTCAATTATATATCTATTTTAAATATCAACACAAACGTTTTTGAATTGAATGTTTATGATCGACTAAATCGGTTAGTCTGATTAACCACTACATTTTATACTTTGTTGTACAACAGTGTCACACGAAAATAGTGAAAATAGCCGATCTACAAGATGAGCTCATTTTGAAATTCAATTATTTTACCAAAACAATTGATCGTTCAATTAACTGTAGCACCACTAAAAAAAGATAGGTGAAAGTTAAATTAAATAAAGTAAAATGAACAATCTTTTAACCTAGGCTGACATGTTTGTACCTGTCTTGGCAGGAAATAAGGTGAGTCCGTCTCCAACAGGATGCGGTTGAGAGGGATCTTGCGGACAGAATCTCGGGCCTCTGTGGCTCCCCGGTAGGTGATGAGGGCTGTGAAGCCCACACACAGGTTTGGGAACTCCGTCAGGAAGGGTTCAATAACTGGATAACTGTTCGTGAAACAGTGCCTGCAGCAGAAAAGAGCACGAGAAATACTGTAAGCATTTAACAGATGAATGAAATGACTGAAATGAATCTAGCTGTGTGAAATTATATTTCTCAGGGCATTCACTGGGATTTTTGATAAAAGAGAACAATTTATGTTTTAAGTAGAGTAAAGAATACATGATTAGAACATGCTTAAACGTTTGACAATTAAGGTCTAATATTTCTACAATTGCTACAAAACCTGTATATCCTTATCCAGTCATTTTGGGGCATAAACGAAGAAGAAGTTGAAGGATAAAATTAAGTCTGATATTGATGTACCGTGCATGTTCACATCATGAATACTTAACATTTCTGTCCAAAATTTAATATTTTGGACAGAATAGCCAATTTGACATTGAGGTGCCCAGAATGTTCCTAGTGCTCACCTAGCCTATTGACAAAAGAGCAGGCGCAAAGAAAAACGCGATGCGCGTGGAGCTGACAACAGGTACAATGGGTTCATCAGATTACATCAGTATTGCACCACGGGTGGGGCGTATATGCCCGACTTGCATTGTTCCTGACTTGGCCGGTGCCCAAAGGGCGCTGGTCCATATATAAATCATACATTCTATAATGACACGCCCAAAATAGGGGCACACCAGGTTTTAAGTAGTTAATGTAACCGGATCCAGTTCAATTTGATTACTGCGCAATAAAACATTTACATTTTGAATATCGTTGCTTTGAAACTTATTATAAGAGAACTAATTTATCCAACTCTGGGAACAAAATGTCAACATGCATTGTGTGATCTTCATCAATCTTAGTTTGGGTCACTTTAGAGTTAAACAATAAAACACTAAATGTATAAATGTTTATCAGTGTTTGTCACATTATTAGTGTCAGCATTATTATTATCCTTTATAAAATATTTTAGACAACTACTAGCTGTCAGAGGTATAAGTTGACATTTTGGACTGAGGTTAGTGCTAGAGGAAAGGTCATCATGGGGTCATCCTCCAGGAAGAATGAATGCAGTCATGCATGTTAATCAGACCATTACAATTTGAGATATGTTGTATGCAAGTGGAACGTTTGGCTTTTGGGTGGCGCGAATTATGGGTCACCAGGAACAAGGAATGTGCACATAAGCTTTCATGGAAATCTGGCCAGTAGTTTTCATGATATGTTATTTGGGATAAAATTGTTGGACGGTATTTAAAAAATATATAGAAATAGATAGATAATAATCAAATCAATGTCTGAACTAAATATTGATTTCAATAATGTATTCATCAACCACTAAATTGACCATGTTGTTTTCAACTGACTAGACAATGAATGTCGCTTTCTCTTATTAATTAACCCTCCACCCATGCTAAACCACAGCAAGAACACAACCTGTGAATTTTGTAGTCCCGCGGAACACACTTCTTCATGATCACAAGCAGGTCATCATCCGCATCCCTACAGTGGATCACCAGAGGTTTCTTCATGGCTACGGCCAGTTTGAGTTGACGCTCAAACACCTCCAGGGGGCATCAAAACAGAAAGTCAATTATATCGCATATCAGCCCATTTAATTACAACAGATTACAAATGACTTTTATGGCTACTAAATTCTATTTGGCAATAAGATAAACAGTAATTAATCAAATAGGCTTTAGCCAATTTCATTCATTTATGATCTTACCACTTTCTGCACGGAGGAGTCAGTGGAGTTTTTGTGGGAGTAGTCCAGGCCCATCTCTCCAAATGCCACAGCTTTAGGATGTCGCATAGCCATGAGTATACTGCGCTCATGGATGTCCGAATAGTCCTTGGCAAAATGGGGGTGGCACCCAAATGCGCCCCAGACCAAGTCCTCGGACAGTAACCCTTCCCACAATGCATCTTTTACCATGACTCGTGGGTTGCAGAAGTCTGCGATGCAGCCGTGGAACTCTGCAGGAAAGCTGCTCTGGTACAGACTGCGGAAGCGGCTAAAGGTCCCACGGAAGTCTAGTTTACCGTACAGCATGTCCAGGTGACAATGTGTGTCTATGAAACCAGTCTGGCCCTGGGCGAGATCACTGATCCAAATTGGCTCCGAGCCTTCAGACATTCTTCTTTTAGGATTTCCACACTTATAGGAAGGTGTGGAGGGGTGCAGCCTAGCATGTACACTATCCGAGTGCCTGCGTGTATAGGTGTCTGACCACGTGTACAGGGGAGAAAATTGATTGCTGCATAAAGTAGGGGTTGTTGATGTAGATGCTCGTGCTCTATTTGTGTAAATAGGTAAAGCAAATGGGTCCAGTAAGGAGTCACTATTGCTGGGGGATTGATGGCCCTCCCTGCCAGTCCTGGGTATCTTGAAAGGGTCACTTTCGGGAGTACGAGTGGGCACAGGTGTGATCGTAGATTTCTTTGTAATAGAGACTGTCCTCCCTGACTTTGGGGAAAGCAAACTTGCGCCATCAGTTGTTGCCTGGGTGTCATCTGTAGACCATTCTGAAGATGAAGAGGAGAGAGAGGATCTTTGAATCCCCTGTGTATTCACAGGAGAACTGCTGTGGTTCCAGCTTTTTGTGTATTGGTTCTGGGTTCCTGTCACAGAGGAGACAGGATTTGGCACATGCACAAGTGCACGTACGTATTCTGAGGCTTCAGACTTTTTATTTTCCTTTGGGCTGGAAGATTCGTCTTGGGAGAAGGTCTTCGTTAACACAGGGTCCTCATCATCAGACCATTCAGGTGAATTCCCTCCTTTCAGCACCACACTCTGAAGAGACACAAATGATAGAAAGTACTTTGATACTACGGAATGATAGCAACTTCTGTCATTTCAGGAGTGAAACATTGACACACTTGATTATCCCATGCCTAGACATTTTAAACATCAGAAGAGGTGATCACTGAATCACAGATATTTGGATTTTTATACTTAAAGCTACCATTCTCCCAGGAATCAATTTACAATATGTTGTTTGGATGATGTAGTCGTTAGCTGTTGATTCCCCCCATTTTTTAATTATTCTTATACGTGTATACAGTACAACATTGAGTAGTCTGACTCTGTAGTTTACTGTTTTGTAATACTGTCACTGTTTTATTGTATTTCTGTCTACAGCTGCACTGCACGCTGATGCCTGAATGGATAATTGAATCATTGTGGGGCTCCATAAATTGAGCTGCAACCCCATTTATGCCCACTGTGAATATCTTTACTAAGTTTACCCTGAACAAAATGAACATGTCTGCTGTTTTCTGCTTAAATATTCTGTATTAACTTGAATTTTACTTTATTTTCTTTTACAAATGCTGTTTATTTGTTTTCCTTTAATGTATTAAAATGCTAAATGATAATGTAGCAAATATAAAGGCAACAAAGTTCTGTGTTGGATTACCAATCTCAAACTAGTTTCAAGAGACTAAAAGTTTTTTTTTTTTTTGGGTACTCAAATACCTAACTATGCATTGGAAAATGTCAAGTACAGTGTACAATGTATATGGTGAGTCAGAGTCTGTGGGCTAAAAGTGCAAAAGCTTACAAGGCATTATGTGGAACATACCCGTGTGTCCGTTTTAAGGTCTGTTTTGTCATCTTCACTTCCTGTGTCCTCGAACATCAGCGAGCAACCACATCCGTCGAAGGTTGCGCCATCCTCAGATTCACTGTCAGGTTGGGGTGAGCTTCTCAAGACTTCCCTGTCATCTGCCTTTGAAACAGACACCTCTGCCGCCACCACCGGTGAGGAGCTCAGCTGTGGAGCTACCTTAGAGGGAGAAGGACTGCTAGTTCTGCTACTGGTGCTGGGGATAGGGGTACGGAGCCGTGCTTTCCCTCCTTGGCCAATGGCTGCAGTCAAGGCTCTCAAGTAGATGGCCTTTTTTCCATCTTCTGGTGTCCTGTTCTTCTTCTTCGATATGAAATGGTGAGATGTAGGAGTTGATACTTCTGTAGGAGTTGATACTTCTGGAGTCTCTGAGGACTCTGGCCTCGATGTGTTGTCCATAGGTTCTCCCTGACAAGAGTTATGATACCAAGTGACTGATGGGAATATTTAACAATATGTAAGAACACAATTAGTGGAATTGATCTTAGGTGGGAAATGTATATGGTGTATATATTTACCTCGGAAGGACTGAGTGCGCTAAAATGTTTTCTGGAGAGCTTCTTCAGTTTGATTCTACGTGCGGATGTGCCATCCTCATCAAGATGCTCTGCCTTTCGCTTGGGTGTGTCTAGGCTGAGTGTTCCGAGGGTAACAGATCCTGTAGACTCATTAAGTCCAGGGGAAGGTTGGGGTGAGCTACTCCAGCGAATAGGCGACGGCGTACAGGGGACATCATCACTGCTCTGAAGAGTGGAAGAGCTGGGTGTTGTGCATTTCCAGACTTCAGACTTCAACTTCTTTCTGTTGCGATCCATGTTACAGATCCTAAAGAAAAGAAGTTTAAAAGAAAGAAAGAAAATCGGTGTGCAAGTCAATATAGAGATTATATTATGTACAAGAGTAGATTCTACAGAGGACTACTAGTCTAATTAACTGACAAACTAAAACATTTTAACTCCAGAAACTGCTCTACAGTTTAGGGGACTTTTGCTGGATGGTTATCATGAACCCATGATGAAGATAAACAAGTTACAACAATCAAGCTCTTGCGTGAAAATGGTAGGTCAACAATTTAAGGGGAATTAAGTGTCATTAAAACAATGACAACTAGAGTAAATTAGAGTAGAATCATGTTTACTTGCGTGTCAGTGCATCATGGTACCATTAGTGGCCAGGTGCGTGTTACACTCATGTAGGTCCGGGCTGCGCACTAAATAGTTCCTTCCTACTAAATAATGTCCTCTCCAGACTCCATCACCTGCTTAAGACTATCCCCAGAATGGCTGTGATATTAATATTACAGCCATTCGGCCCAAGACGGACCCCCAAAATGTTAATTTTCAGGCATATCAAAATGTGCCCGTAAAAGTGATACCCCCATAGAGTCATAAAAAGGATAAGACAAAGTTAGATTCGATCAGTGCCGCAGGTAGCCATGAATCACACGACGTTCGTCTGTCATTATACCGTCATGGATGAACTTCAACCTGGTGTTTGTATTTTCTCCCTTTTTGGCCCGTACATCTACATCAACGTTCAGATTTCAAATATTAAGTGTTTACCCCATGGCCACGGATGTTACAATTATGCTCGGGCCCACAGAAGTACCCGTATATTCCGTATTGTTCAATAAAAAGCATTTTAATCCGATCGGTGGCCATTTTCTAATAGAGTTATAATGTACCAGAGTGCAGTACACCTCCCAACCGATAGGGTTACGTAGCTGAAAGCACATGGCAAAAATGGCCACCGATCGGATTAAAATGCTTTTTATTGAACAATACAGAACATACGAGTACTTCTGGGGAGCCGTACATAACTGTAACGTCCATGGTCATGGGGTAAGCACTTTATATTTTAAATCTAAAGGTGTATGTAGATGTACTGGCCAAAAAGGGAGAACGTGCAAACACCAGGATGAAGTTCATCCATGACTGTCATGATGTGACAGTCATGTATCAGGGATATACCGCAGGAAGAGTTTACAAACTCAAGCGTACATTAATTTCCATCCAGCCAGGTCACGAAAGGAAACGGTATACGTTTGGCCGTTCAATGAATCTTCATTATCTTTATGTGGAATATCGCCATATCACACTTTAACTTATGCATATAAAACCTGTTGAACGTGGAGCCTTACCTTCAGCAGTCCAGACACAACGCAGAGGATACTGCTGCTGCTTCCACGTTACTGAAGACAACACGTGACTCAGAATCGAAACCTACAGTACAGTCCAAAGTTCAAAACCATGTTGTTGTTTTTGTTGTTTTTTAAGTCAGAGGGTTAAACTGACAGGGATAGAACTGTTTATTACTCTCCCACAGCTATGGCAATGAATGATTAAAGGGCGAACAACGTCTACAAATTTAGATATTTATTTGATTACGATCCTCTTAGATAGAGCATGAGCAAACATGCAATGCACATTCTAATACAGAATACAAAGCAACAATAACAGATGCATGGTTGATAACATTTACGACGAACGCACTTTTAATTCATGTAATTCACGTTTCCAGTTCTATGTCTACCAGAATCCACTAGATGGCAGTGTTGCGTTGCGTCAGACCGTGTAAAGCTGACCCCTAAGCTGAGAGAGAGATGAAGCAGGGACCCACACACTACATATAACATTATGTTACTGTTTAAGCCTTTTGACTTGTTTGACAGCATTATCATCAGTGTTGGATTCATGTTAATGTGTATTTTCAGACAGTTAACTTAAACCCTAAATACCCCCTACACCAAACCTCTTTGCCAAAAATAGCCGATCTACAAGCTCATAACGCAGAGGCGTGTAGCTTGTAGATCTGCTAATTTCTGCAAATGTTCCCCTCTAGAAGGAATTCTAGGGTTCAAGTTGTTACTGTAAAATAAAAGTTCCTTTCACACAAACATTTGGTGGCCCCCCTGTACTAACTCTGAGGACCGGACCCCCTTTTGAAGCATTGAGCTGCACTACTGTATTTCCATGCAGATACAACAACCATATTGGCAATTGGTAATGCTGTTCAATAACCACTTTCCATAGAAAAGCCAACTCTCTGCAGGCAAAGGATAAAAATATATGATGTGAAAAAGAAGAAACACAATTAGACAAACACAATTTGTCTATGGAAGGAAGGAAGGCAGTCTTGTCTAAATTTTGTAGTTGTGGAAACCACAATGTATTCCCGGAACATTTTTGTGCTAAATGGATGTTTTATGTCCCATTTGTCCTGCTACAGTGGTGAAAAGGTAATGGGGTTTTATGTCCTCCGGGTGTGCAATGAATAAATAGACGATGATATTGTAAAAGTACTGACAGAAGCACTGACACATTTAAATCTGCAAATATTTCACCACTATGTTCTCAGAGTCTTGGTAATCCTAGACATGTCTTGTAGCTTCCTAAGGTGGACGCATGACCTGAAAAGTAACACCAGTATATTAGTCACCTTACATATGATAGTACAGTAATTGTATCTATCAGTATTTATAAAGTATTAGCACATCCATCAAATGTATAACCCGACTTAGAATAATACACATTTCTATATGCCATATCCTGATATGATATCCTATTCTTTGCCATGTGTGATAAAAGGGACATGGGGTGATATAAACTAAGCTGCCGTATCTTACCTATCATATGGCAGAAGACCAATCAGCACAACCTAAAGCCTTATCTTTGGCTGCTTGGTAGAGCAGTGGTTCTCAAAGTGGGGTCCGAGGACCCCCAGGGGTCCTTGAAGGAGTTCCAGGGGCGCCCCCAGCTAAATGATTGATAGTTAGGAACCAAGTAGACCATCATGGCTCTGTAACTCTGAGAGCGTACAAATGGAATGGTTCCATTTGTATATGGGTCCTTGAAATACAAAACAGTTTGAGAATCACTGAGGTAGAGTACTGGTATTAGAAACCGTGTAATTGTGTTTGAAAGGATCCGCACTCACATATGTGTTTTATATGAAAGATCCTAGCCAGGTTGTGGCAACAAGAGCCTGAGCTTGCATGCTTCACAGTAAACTCCTGGCATTCATTTAACTCTGAGAGTTTAAACATGGGCCTGTCAAGCATCTTAGGGCTCAAGCTAAATTAACACTGACGCTATTTCTGTGTTGCTCACATTTTGGGGCTTTCTTCTCCATAAGCCAATAGCAGAAGTCCATCCTGGCACGGTCATTGTATTCATTCCTGTACTGAGGCATATTTTGAGTTGAGGAGCTAACTCTTGGAGTGGTTTGGTACATAGCTGCAGGAAAAGAAAAACATCATTACAAAGTATCTTAATCATACCCATAGGGTTTAACCACATTCAACCTGTTGTCCCTATTTTGGGCATGTCATTACTGTCATGTTCAAAATGAAAAGATCAGTTCTTTTCTCATGTGACATATGACAAAGTATAATACTAGCTACGGCTAGTGAAAATGTGATATAAGTGAGAATACCTGGCCCAATGGAAGGGATCAAACCATTAGCTGCAGTCTCAGTAGTGGTACCTTGACCTAGGGGGGGAAGGAGACAGGTGCCTGTCCACCTTATAACACTTCCACCCTTTCCACAGGCTTGAGCGTCTACAATATGGGAGTCCAAAAACATTTATATCAAACACTGGGCCACCAGCACAGGATTTTTCATCAGCATAAGTGTCTCTGCATAAGTGTAAGCTAAAATGACGTAATCGCAATATATTTTTTACATAATCGTCATAATCATTTCCATGTTGACAAATTCATATATTTCAAAACATTTAAAAGAAATAGTGGAAATAGCAGATCTACAAGCTCAAAACGTGTCACGATGTGACGCATTTTGAGCTTGTAGATTGTCTATTTCCACTATTCATATAAAGTTATTTTATTGTGTAAGTTATTTGTCATATCTTCCCTGTGCACCTTTTGTTTACAAAGCTCTATGGGATATAATATTCCCATAGCATTCATTGTTATAGTGTTCACTAACAAGGGTCTCCCTAGTAAACAGAAAATACATTTTCAGGTTGGTACTCTGTATACCAATTTCATCCAATCAGGAGAAATAACTCATACAGGGCACTGAATGAAGAAGTGAAATTTGAACGGATGAAGCAAGAGAACGAGCAGACAAAATAGGAATTGGAACACTATAAAATTGAAGCTGATAAAACCTATGTCCAGACCATAGACTCCACCCACTCGACTGAGTGGACTGCTTCTAGTCTGCATTCGGTCTGATATTAGGCTGAAGATTCTCCCTTCTGATTGGATGAAATTGGTAACCCACCTGAAAATGTATTTTCTGTTTCCTTTAACAGCTGGAGACTGGAGAGAGAAAGACTGACCAAACACATTATAGCAATGAACTATCAGAATATAACAGAACTAATATCACTTTACAGCATTGTTTCTTCTTTAGGGCACTAATGCAACAGACCTATGCCATAGCTATATGTCCGTTTTGCAACGTCCATCATAACACATTGATTAGCTGCCTCTGTGACTACAGCTATAGTGTGAGTTATCATTTGTGATACTCAAACCTCCTTCTCCCAGTGCAAACCCAAGAAACACCACCAACAAAGACTCTAAATCGTATGCTAAATATATTGTACTGAAAAGGTCTTTGAACGCATTTGGTGCTGCTTTCATGGAATAGTACAATACATTTGTCATATTCCTGTATCCTGTGGTCGTATAAGATTTTTACAAACCTTTTCCTGTCAATAATGCTGCTGGAAGTGACCCTAAAGAAGTTGGTACCTGAGTGGAAATAATGGAATACATTATAAGGTTGACCAGGCAGCTCAGGCACATAAGAAATGTTTTTTTTACCAACTGGATGACAAACTGAGACAATCTACAAAACTTCCAAAAATGAAGAATACAATAAACAGCACAGACATCCTCACAGCTCAATTTGCTAGACTATACACTTTGAACCAGGGGTCTTTAATGTTTTTCAGGCCAAGGACCCCTTAGCTGAGAGAGATGAAGCAGGGATGCTACATACAGTACATATTGTATAACATTTTTATGCATATTAAGCCTTTTCATAGATGGCTTGATTTGTTTGACAGCATCTACTATGTTGAGTACATTTATGTTTAGTGTTTATTTGTTTATTTATTTGTACAAATTATCTTTTCTATTAATATGTTGGATTGATGTTACTAACATTAATCCATGAATGACAATTCAGACATTTAACCACTTAACCCCTCAATACTTAGTCAAGTTGACCTTTCTGTACTTGGTCTGCTCTTTTTTCCATCTACACATCAAACCTCTCTGCCAAAAATACAAATACAAGCTCACACGCGAGGCGTTGTGAGCTTGTAGATCGGCTATTTCCCCTAATAATAGGGATGCTAGGGTTCAAGTGGTTAATGTAAATTAAATAAATATAATAAATACATGATCCTATCACACAAACATTTGGCGGGCCCCTTGTAGTAATTCTGATCACCCCCTGTTGAAGACCCACGCTTTACAACCAGGCAATTTGCAGGAGATCAACGTGGCTTTCTCCTCCAACAAGGTCTGGCCTAATCTCAACTCAAGGTGCTCTGGTCTCCTGCTTAAATACACCAGACTACTGAGATACCAATTAATATGTCACAGAAATTATTCAGCTCGATCCCAATAATGCACTTAAATTTGCTTTTCCTCCAAAATACAACAACCTCCAACTATATCACACATGGCACATTACCCAGAGCTCAAATCGAATAATTTTGACGTGCAACAGCGGAGAGGCGCTACAAACGTTTAAATTCCTTTTAAATAAACAAATAGTAAAATAAAGAACTCCATCGTCTTTATCACGTTTGTTAAAAATGTATTGTACTTGTTTAGATAATGAATGAGACATACATTACACTATATACCCTGTGAGGAGTGGGTTTTCATTTTAGCTACTGGTCTTCTTACCATTGTTTTCATTTTGGCCCAGTGGTCTGTGTGGAGATGTGGAGACATCACTGGGTTACCTCTTGACCAAAACGTCATGCTGTTGAAGGATATCAAATACTGAATGTCGCCTGAATGTGACAGTCATTTCTCCATCTACAAAATTCAATGAAATCATATAATAACTGCATAAAATGAAGTAAAACCTCTAGATGGTAACTCACTGCTGTTGCCTGAAGGGACTTGAGCTCCAAGTGCTCTTCTTTTCTCCAAATGACATGTTTGTACTTCAACTAGCTAGCCGCCTCACACAGGAAAGGATAGATTGCGTTTCTTTGTCGCTAAGCAACAGTTGAACAACAGTATACCTTCTCTGGCAATAGGAAAGTCGGATACAATTGAAGACACAGACATGAAACACTTACAGTAGTTCTCTGGATCCTTGCCAGTGTGATTCCATGGCTGGGGAACAGCGTGGGTCCAAGTTTATTTCTTGTCCACTACTTATATTCACAAACACTGCAACAGAAAATCATCTGGGATCCAAATACAATTGATGTTGCAACAACATACTAGTCTAAACCATTCTACAAATTACATGGTTTAAAATGTGGGCAATTTGCTATACTTGTATACATGTTTTATTTGGCACCAACCACAGAATAATTAATGAAATGGCTGAGGCTAGAGGAAAGCTGAGAGGGACAGTGATTGGGGGAGACAGATTAAACAAAGTCTAGGATGCAAAAAAACAATGCAACATAACATTTAGGGTATGACTATTTGTTCTGTTTGTATTTATTGTAGGATAACTTATCTGGCATTTCCAAAGAATATGTAGTTACAGTACTGGCAACTAACGGTTTGGTGGCTGACAAAATAATATAAAAATAACTTTTGTTTATATAATACATACATAATTAACAACTTGAAGAAATATCAATACCAGACATTAATTACAATGGTTATAGAAGAATAAAATAAAGATGTGGAACTGGTAACAACTAAATTAAGTCTTTCAAGATATGACACTGTTTTTGCAAGCCCACCCCAGCTAGTAGTCTATTTCTGGGAATAAACTTTGCATTGGCTAGGTTGAGGATCTTTGATTGTACCCCAGGTCATAACTGTTTGGCTGCTATTTAACTACGTCTACGGTAGTCATATTACGTGTACTGTGAATGCAGAACAATGTGAGATTCTAATGATATCGATACAGCTACTGAGTTGATTAATCAATGTTGAATTCTAGATAAAATATGAATGTAAAAATAGGATCTAATCTTCAAAACACTGAATTAGATTGTTTTAATGCTATATTAAAAAAGGCACAATTGGGCAAATTTAGAATAAAAATAAATGTACAACTGACTGCCATGTTAGAATAGCTTTTTTGGGTGTGTGTGGTAATTAGTAAGACCTTTACAGGTAACCTTACTCTTGAAGCATGACGGTGCTTGCAGAAGGCAGGAGGTTACCACTGTCACCCAGTAATGTTGATGTTTTGGGAGACACACAGCTAGCGTCAAAACATAAACGCTGTTCCTTGGCCCATGCCAGACAATCCAACTTTGAAGCTGATGTTGCTCCATGCCCAATTGTTTTATTACCATCGTTGTACAATGGTGAATGAAAGTGGTGTTACGACACCAGTAAAAATAGCTCCTCTGTGGTTTACCTCTGTGTGGTTGACTTGGCCAAACAAGGGTGTGAGCCAGAAAAGTTGAACAGCTTGCCACCACCGCAGTGGCATAGCTGACATTGTGTGTGCATGTAAACAATGACCCTGAAGGGACCCTGAGACAGTGATTATTCTGCACAAAATAGCTAACATATGGAAAGGTCTTCTGAGGTATCCTACTGTATGAAAATAACAACATCAGACCTACATGTCACACACATTGTCCTATCAAAAATATCACTGATAAGATACACACTTGTAGCATCTCCAACATGATCAGCAATATGTGGCACATATCTGCCCTTATTACACAGGACAAGTCAGAGAATGCATTCATTATCCTGCTTTGTTTTTGTAATTGTAAGGACTGTAAAAAAGAAAATGCCTTGGTGCGTCAGTATAGCTACATATTGGAGTAGAATGAGGCAAAAATGGGTGTTTATTGTTTTTCGCACATTCGACTTTAGGGAACTTGCAAGGAATCTGCAGTGTCACAGCCAGGAAGATACTGTAGGCAACTTGGCCAAAAGGTTCCGTCTTTTTTCAGTGTCCCAAAAATAATAAAAAATCTGAAGTTGGTGATTACAAAATGATTAGACATAATAAATAACTATTGCAATTCAAACACACCAGAACAGCTCTTCTGGTTATGGATACACAAATTTGGTCTGCTACAGTATGTTCCAAAATAAGTTAGTAGTACACAGTAAAATCTAGAGTGTTGGGCCCATTTTCACTTTCAGTGTTAGGGTGCACTTTTAGACTCTTAGAGTTAAATTAACACTCCAGATTTTATTATGTAGGTAGCCAAACATAAAGCTATCTAAAATCTACCCAATGGAAATATAGTTTCATCTCGCTTTGCTTTTTAAGAGTCTGTGAGATAAGTGTCCGCATTACCAAGGGCACAATATTGTCATTATTTAGGATCCCCATTAGTTATGACCGCAGTAAGAACTATTGTTCCTGGGGTCTCCTAGACAAGACATTTAAACATCAATTTATGGACAATCCACTGAGTCTCTTTGTAATGCATCATGTGTCCTCTTGGCCTTGCATTTCCACTTGCATGTTCATGTGCTGGACCACTTGCATGTTCATGCGCTGGAGGTCTTTCAATGCACTCGGTTGATCTTCCAGGTCCTCATGGAGAGACCGTGCGATTTCGAGACTCCTGTAGTCCTCTGCTCGGACCAGATGCCGAACAACCTGGAGAGAACGTTCTTTGAGGCTGTAAACTGTAAAAAACACAAATCTTGATTTAACAATGTTTGTATTAATTTATCTACATTGGAATCCCCATTAGCTAACACTGTGATGTTACCAATACCTAATCTTCCTGGGGTTCGAGACATCAAGTCTGTTCTCCCAGTTTATAGCTGTATTGACCTTAAACTTGCTGAAAATCGCAAACTCACCTATTTAGGGATTGTAATTACAAAAACATGTGAAGCCCCGTTTGATGCAAACTTCACTGATAAACTTATAAACCGTATAGAATTTTGAAACATTGCCAATCTCCTTACTGGGTAAAACATACCAATATTTATCACCAAAAACTTCTTAAAAAAACAGAGCACCATTTTTCCCCATTTGTCTTTGCTTCGCGTTTATGCTTTGAACGTGTGACCTTAGTACTGTCTTTTTTTCATTGCTTAAGTTTGAAAATCAATAAGAAATATTTGAAACGAAAATTGCAACCACTACAAAGTGTATAGGCTTGTGTTTGACAATCTATGCACAAATGAAAAAGTAACAATATACACTCACCTGGTAATGTGATACTGGCGATTACAGCTTGCCCATCCTGTGTTGCCCTGGGAAGAAACAATGCTTTGCAATTCACCCTCAGTGGCTCATCGGTCATTGCGTCACGGAACATCCATGGGTGGCCTAGAGATGCACATGGTAGACAGGACATTAATAACACAGAATATTACAAACACAACTATAGCTACTGACATACAAACAAGGTTAGAAATTAGAGTCCAAATGGAAGCAAGCACATACCAACAAATTGTTTTTCCAGGTGCCGAACAACAATACGTACATTGGAGAAGAAGGAAGGGAAGTTTTGCACACTGATTCTCAGCGCCCAGTAGAAAATGTATTAGGCAAAAAGTATAACAACGTTGTGACCACTGCAGTCGAAACGTTGTTACACATTTTCTACTGGGAGCTGAGATACAGTGTGCAAACTTCCCTTCCTTCTTATACAAATAAGGTTACACATGATTGTCATTAAATTCCTGACCATAATATTGATTTTATTCCTAACCCCAAACACGCGCGCACACACACACACACACACACACACACACACACACACACACACACACACAGTTTGTTTAGAATGGCTGATATTCTATACTTTGCATGTATTCAGAATACATGCAATGTATGGAATATCAGGGTTAATTTACAATTAATTGAATACAAAGGACCCCAATGGAAACAAGCCATAGTGCTTTCTTGGCCTTGAGTATCCTTTCAGCATCCTTTTGTATGGAACTGGACCTCTGTGCTTTTTTTTGCAAACGGTTAATAAAGTATTCAATCAATCAATCAATCAATCAATCAATCAATCAGCCAGCCATTCTAGGGTTACCATACTGTACGTGCTCCATTGTGTGTGGACAGTGGTGTAAAGTAACTAAGTACATTTACTCAAGTACTGTACACTTTTGAGGAGTTTTTACTTTACTGAAGTATTTCCGATTACTTCTACTCCACTACATATGATCAGAGGCAAATATTGTACTTTTACTCCACTACAGTTATTTGAAAACTTTAGTTACTAGTTACTTTGCAGATATAAATTGTTACATTATGAGACATACATTGTCCACTTTAGCCCTATTTTAAACCTAGACTATTTGAAAATAGACGATCTACAAGCTCACGACGATGCAACGCGTTGTGAGCTTGTAGATCTGCTATTTTCAAACATTTTTGTACTTTTGGACTTTAAGTACATTTTGCTACCAATAATTCCGGACTTTTACTTGTAACAGAGTACTTCTACATTGCAGTATTGATACTCTTACTTAAGTAACACATTTGAGTACTTTTCTTTTCCCACCAATGCGCCATACAGTAAGTGCTCCATTGTGTATGGATGATGACAGACAGTGTTTACCCTCAAATGTGTTCATCTTCCTCCCTGTCCGTGGCCTCAGATCCCCATACGAATGGAGCTCTCCTCTGTAATCGATCCACATGGGTCGCACTGTGCGGGGACTGTGGTTACAGATCACAGCCTGAACCGGCACTTGACTGTCCAGGGATCGGATGAAGTTCAGTGGCCGACGTGGCTGCTCTCCTTCTTCTGGATCCTCCTGGGGCATCGCAGCCTGTGCAGTGGATCACTTCAGGAGAGATAACGTTAGTTAGCTGTCTGGCTAACTGGAAGTTATGGCTAAACTAAAGATTAGAGGTAGAGCAGTGAATAAGTGTCTGCTTTTCTCAACCAATCAGACCAATTATGTCAAAAGGACACCGTTTAGTTGTCAGCTTGTGCGCATAGAAACGTGAAGTAAATAAAAAACATATGGATGATCATATATATATATTATGTAAGCTAAAGATCTTGCTGTTGTTTACCCTTTTCGTCTGGTCTATTTACATTCTTCTGTCTTCCTGCTGGAAGTCAGTGTTGCCAGATTCTGCGAGAGAAATAAGCAACCCGGCATATGAAAACAAGCCAAAAAGAAGCTCACAATGCGTCAAACTCTTGCAATAAAATGTGGAATATTTTGAAAGGATTTTTTAAAAAACATTCTAACAACACAAATGCTCCCTGGCATGTTCATGAAAATATTTGAGAACGACTGGTTCAAAAAATAATAATAAAAACATTGGAAGCAAGCCTAAATAAGCAAGTACACTTTAGAAACAAACAAGCCCAAAACAACGCAACCCGAAACTACCAATTTTTACAAGAAACTTTACAGAAAAAGAAGCCCAAAGTCGCTTATAATAAGCCGACATGGCAACGCTGCTTGTTACATCAATCGGTTCTGTGCTCTGATTGGCCGAGCTGTGCCGTGCATGCAGATCACGCTGCGTGCATGGTCGCTGGCCGCGGGAGCGCGCAAACAGTGCTTTCCGTTGTTATTGTTAATCTCGTGTTTTCTTCCTTGTTTTTCCAAAGCACCTTTCCACTGCTTTTTGTTTGTTCTGTTATTTGATATGTATATTTATTTTACGTAACTTACTTTGTACCTGTGTTTCGATGCGTGATCTATAAATAAATGGTATTATTATTATTATTATTATTATTAAGTGCAAAATTATGGATC
The DNA here is from genome assembly GCF_963454915.1 of Gymnoscopelus microlampas. Taxonomy (NCBI): domain Eukaryota; kingdom Metazoa; phylum Chordata; class Actinopteri; order Myctophiformes; family Myctophidae; genus Gymnoscopelus; species Gymnoscopelus microlampas. The sequence goes on from NC_139944.1 coordinate 11,978,234, forward strand.
GGAATAAATACGTATAGCCTAAGTGCTACAAAGTAACTCGAATAGCATTTAAAACATCAAATCTAGCATCATGTGTGATATACACATTTTATGTCAGTGGCAATATTAATATTGGCTGGTTACTTGTTAGTTTCCATCTTACAATAAATGCACCGAATGTATGTATGTATGTATGTATGTATGTATGTATGTATGTATGTATGTATGTATGTATGTATGTATGTTTGTATGTATGTATGTATGTATGTGCGTACGTTAGTAGTTCATACGTGCGTAGGCCTACGTATGTAATTATATGTACGTATGCAGGGTTGCATTGGTGATTTGGAGAGCGGTTGCGCTGTATTTTAATGACGTCACGCACACGTCGCTTAACACCTACACTACAGGTCACACAATGGACAATTATTCATCTAGGCTCATTCATGCTGGTGTGACAACTTGTTGAGGTGTGATTAAGGTTGTTTTAGATCTATGCATCTGCGTGCGCGTGCTCCTGCTCAAAATAACAGTTGCTCTGACTGTGGCCCAAATGAGCCATGGCAACCCCAGCCTAAGCTTAATAGGCTCTATTCACAGCAGCCATATTATCACTTCCTTCCCAGGTGTTACTAATGATACTAATGAAGGCTCTGTTCCGTTTAGTGTAACACAGTGGTTTCCACGACCCCCATAACTCTGAGAGTGTACAAATGGAACCAAATGGACACTTACGGGTCCATTTGGTTCCATTTGTACACTCTCAGAGTTACACACCTGTAAGGGGCCACTTGGAAGGTTTCCAGTGAGCCAACATGCACAATATCAGCACCCTGACTCTGTTTGACCAGAATGGAACAGAGCCTTCATTAGTATCATTGGTAACACCTGTGAATGTCTTCATAATCATATTATGAAGGCTGCTGTTAATAGAGCCTATTTGCCAAATTCCCCACACCTGCCATGTGTTTAGTTAGTCAGTCCACTTCTCACAGTCAGTTTGTACTCTTCAGACATTCTCCACACATTCTCCACAGACATTTACCACTGCAAAATGACTTTCCACAACTGACAATCCCCCCTATATGCCCATATATGGGCAGGCCCATATATGCCCATATACTGATAACATCAGGTATCTCCATATATGGCCATAAAAGGGACAATGACAGACAGATATAGAGATATCCATATATGGCCATAAAAGGGATACAGGCAGAGAGACAGATACAGAGATCTCCATATATGGGCATAAAAGGGACACAGACAGACAGACGGTTAAAACGGGTGCTATGACAACGGGTATAACAGGTTTGCATAACAGGGTGGTGCATGCATTCCATATTTTCATTGTTCCTAACTTGTATCGTTCCCAAGTAGGCCGCTGCCCGAAGGTCACAGGTCTAGTATTTCAAATGATACAGGGAGAGTAGGCTACAGAGGCAGAGCTAGCTTTCAAATAGGTCGGTGGCTTAGCCCCAGGGCCTAGGAGGGTCAGAAGCCTGCATGCTTTGGAAAATGGTCTGAAATAAGGTATAAATAAAGTATACATGATTTGAATACTTTTATTATTTACTTTTTTTCACATAATTTGGAAACAATTCTCAATTTCAAACCGCAAAAAATACACAATACATGATCTGGTCTATGGTTGAAGCATTGTATTTCCTTGTGATAATTATGGTCTAAAGAGGACTTGTTACACCCATGTTACAGTAAGAGTAATGCAGGTGTAAGACCTGTTGTGTTTGTATTGTGTGTTGGTTTCAGGTATAGGCTATGTGAATCTGCAGCTGATAAAACTCTTACATTGACTTGACATTTTCTCTTAGCTGTAGCCAAACTACTGCCCTGTCTTTTATTGTTATTGCTGTGTTAAAGACAGGAATAGGAGCAGCCGAACAGCAAAATTACCGTGAATTATTAAAGAAAACCACCCTGTGACTCCTGTCATTCATATTATTAAATCATTTTATTTTCAAAATATATATATATATTTTTTTTTTAATTAAATACATTTTTTTTTATCGTTGGCTTTGGAGAAAACATTGGTGGCTATAGCCATCAAAGCCCCCACGTAGCTCCGCCCCTGGTAGGCTACATGGGCACCTGAGAAGTCTGGGCACCCCAATGTAAAATTGGCTATTTTTTCCAAAATGTCACAGTACAGAATAAACACATGCTTTGGAAGATCATTTACAGTATAGGGCCTATAGGCCTACACATGATTTGAACATGCATCAGACCTAAATTTACCCTTTAACCTATTGTTTAAGTAACAGGAAGATGGCACAAAGGAAGAGTGGACACCTTATCCATTGTTTATGGCATAAAATATAGCAATTTGTAGCAATTGTTGAATTATTAGACGTTAAATGTCAAATGTTCAAATCATATATAGGCGTACTTTGGTACCTCAAACCATTTTCCAAAGCATATAGGGTAGATTTATTCTTAATTTTTTCATATTTTGGAAAAATTAAGAAAAAGTTCGGAATTCAAAATGTACCTGAGTACAAAAGTTCATTCATTATTTCATTATGCAGAATGTCCCATTTTCATGCTATACTGCTATACGCAAGCATGGTGCTGAAGAATAGCTCCACCCACAGGATAAAACACTGGTCAACAGGACGGTACAAGCAGCAGTATATGCAGCATACTGTAGGAGTGCTTCTCTTCAGGATTAATACCAACCTCACACTGAACACAACAGCCTACTAACCACCCGGTAAGTATTATTTAGGATATTCAACTTCAGATTGCAGCTGATATGAGTTTCGTGCCAAATGGTGGCATATTATCTTGAAATTAAATCAGATGATTAAAAAGTCAAAAGCTCACCATTTGAGTTTGAATATTGAGATATAAATACAACTTGTTTTCTCAAAATATAGTTGAAAGTGCGTGTAGCCATTGTTTAGGAATAACAGGCCATCATTAAAAACGGATACAGGATAGCTGGGCACTATAGGGACATCTGGGCATTTTGTCCAAAATGTAAAAAAAAAAAAATATATTTGAAAAATTGTCATAAGTAATGTAGGTAAGTACACATGATGTGAACATGCACGGTACATCATTATCAGACGTCCTTTTATGGCTGGATATACAGGTTTTGTAGCAATTTGTGGCAATATTAGACCTTAATTGTTGAATTTAAGCATACATGTTCTAATCATGTATAGCCTACTTTACTTTGCTTAAGAACATTTTTCAAATATTTTATTTTTGTTACAATGTAACATTTTGGACAAAATAGCCAATTTTACATCGAGGTGCCCAGATGTCCCCCTACCCACCTATCCTGTTACCCAGTGGTGGAAAAAGTACATTGTTTTACTTGAGTAAAAGCATCAATACTGCAATGTAGAAATACTCTGTTACAAGTAAAAGTCTGGAATTCAAAATTGACTTAAGTACAAAAGTATTGGTATCAAAATGTACTTCAAGTACCAAAAGTAGAAAGTAGGCTACTCATTATGCAGAATGTCCCATTTCACGTGTATAAAATGTATACAAATCTTTTGAAAATTGCAGATCTACAAGCTCACAATGCGTCACATCGTGAGGCATTGTGAGCTTGTAGATCTGCTATTTTCAAATGGCCAAAATATATATAGGGCTGAAGTGGTTAATGTTTTGCAATAATAATCTAAATCTATAAAGTAACTACATTTTTAAAATAAATGTAGTGGAGTAAAAGTACAATATTTGGATCCGAGATGTAGTGAAAGTAAAAGTAAAAGTATTGGAAATTGGAAATACTCCAGTAAAGTACAAATAACTCAAAATTGTACTTAAGTACAGTACTTGAGTAAATGTACTTAGTTACTTTACACCACTGCTGTTACCTTAAAACAGCCAAAACTTTCTGAAACCAGCCTTATTATCACTCAAAAAAAGGTTTATTTCAATACATTTTGTAATTTCTCAACAGTATGCTTTTGGCAAGGTGGCAACTCTGAATTCATCATCATCATCATCAATCATCATCTCCCGATCTGCACAGTGAGAAATGAACCCTGTTAATGGCAGTGATCTGACGGTGGAGGATCATGTGCCCAGAGATGAGAGCCTGGCCACGGTGGAGATCGCCCTGCTCAGTGTGATCTTCGTCAGTGCGACCCTCCTCAACACAGGACTGCTGCTGCTGCTCTGGATGCAGCGCAAGCACGTGTCTAGGATGCGCGTGTTCGTGCTGCACCTGTGTCTGGCCGACCTGGTGGTTGCATTCTTCCAGGTGTGTGCAGTGGTGGAAACTTTAAGTGACTAAGTAGGAGACTGCAGTCAAAAGTAACACTATTTACATTTTCCCTCATAATTCACAGAATACTTGAAATATAGGCTGCAAGTCATCTTTTGTTTTAAGAAACATATCTGTGCCCTAATTACTAATACCAATAAGCTTTCACAAGTAAGGACAAGACTAAAATATTACTTTTAAAGCAATAAGTCAGAGTGTTACAATTGCCCCCATGATGGGGGCATTTGTAACAGTGGTTGGGGGCAATTGAAACACTGTAAAAATAAGTCATATTAACAATAATATCTCAAATAAAAGCACATCACTAAGAAATATGTTTTTTTTATAATTCTACTTAAGAATGTTTTATATATACAATTACAATTATCTTATTTATTTACTCGATATTATATACTTGAATAATTATTATTTTTTCATTTTTTAAAATTCATTATTTAAATGTGTTTTTACTTTTTACTTACAAATTTAGTGAAAGTTAGTGAAATATGTTCATAAAAGTATGTAATCCCAGACAAAAAATCTGCTTGCATTGAAACACATTGTTACAATTGACCCCGGTCACTGTGTTACTATTGCGATCGGCCAGCCATGACGAAATCCCATAGAAACACCTATACAAGCATAGGCTGCTGACGTTAATTTGTGACCAATAACATAGAGATACAATTCATCTAAATTTTAATTAGCTGTCATCTTAACTTTAGACAGCAGAAGGAAAATACTGTACATTCAAAAATGTATGTTTACACCTCAAAATCTGTTATTTTCAAAAGATTTTTTATACATTTTTAGACATAATGATAACTTGTGAAACATTCTGCATAATGAGTACTTTCTACTTTTGGTACTTTAAGTACATTTAGATACCAATACTTCTGTGCTTTTATTCAAGTACATTTTGAATTCCGGACATTTACTTGTAAAGAGTATTTGTACATTGCAGTGTTAATACTTTTACTTAAGGAAAAATTTACTTTTCCCCATCACTGCAGGTGTGTCCTCAACTCATATGGGACGTCACAGACAGATTCATCGGCCCGGACCTGCTGTGCCGCCTGGTGAAATACCTCCAGCTTCTCGGCATGTTTTCGTCAACATACATGATCGTGGCGATGACGATCGACCGGTACCAAGCCATATGCAACCCTATGGTGAAGTTCCGGAGGCGACAGAGGCGACTCAACCTCCCTGTGTGCTTGGCATGGGGGTTCTCTCTGCTGGGCAGCTTACCACAGGTTTTCATCTTCTCCCGGATAGAAGTGGCCCCTGGGGTCTTTGACTGTTGGGCACATTTTCTACAGCCATGGGGTGTGAGGGCGTACGTCACCTGGATCACACTGGTGATCTTCATTCTCCCCGTTGTTACCATTGTGTTTTGCCAAGTGCGCATCTGCCGTGCCATCCAGGCAAATCTACACCACAAGACGCGCCAAGAAGGCTGCGAAGGTGCGGCTCTTCCAGTGCCCCACAGAGCCAGCAGTGTGACCGGGATGTCAAAGGCCAGGGTCAAGACGGTGAAGATGACGGTGGTTGTGGTGTTTTCCTACATCATCTGCTGGGGCCCCTTTTTCACCGTCCAGCTTTGGTCTGTTTGGGACACAAGTGCGCCAATAGAAAGTAAGTTCCCATTGGGGGCCAAGTAATGCTCCAAAATATAAAGTTAAATCAAAGTTAAATCAAACTATACTAGCACTTGTCTGGTTTCTGTTTTTCTTTATGCATCATTTGAATTCAGCTTTAAATTCGAATATTGATGATGATCATCAACGTGTTCAAACATTGGCGTTTGTGTTTAGACTTTTTGACTGAACATTTGTCCCGCTTTCTTCTTGTCATGTCATTCCAGCTGCAACTTTTGTCATCCTGATGCTGTTGGCCAGTCTGAACAGCTGCGCAAACCCCTGCATTTACCTGTTTTTTAGCGGTCAGATGCCCAAGAAAGTGGTGGCAGTTCTATGTCGGAGGCAAGATGTCAAGGATTCATCGCGCGATGAAAGCACAGTCGTCAGTTCACTCTATAGCTGTTAAAAAGAGAATCATGGACATGTAGCTAATATTTGGAAAACTATTCAAAATTTAACAACCAACTAATGTGCTCTGTATTTGTATGGCCTCTCAAGATCATGGTGCTATACAACGTTGTTATACATTTTCTGGCGTGCACGTTGACAGGTCCAGTGACAATGCAGTCTGTATGTTAGATGTTAGGCTATCTGTTACAAGTTCTACTATAAATGTATACCATTTGCTCTTCAGTAATGAAATGGACCACAATATTTAGAAAAAGTTATTATAGATGTATAGCTTTATGGTTATAAGCTGTTCATGTTTATTGCTTGTTGTGTGGTTGAATATGTGCATTTAAAGGTACGGTGAGTGATTCTTCTTTGTTAAAATAAGTTTTAAATAACTCTATGTTCTGATGGTACACATAACTATAGAGTGTTTGTTCAGTAACGGGAGTCTCCACCACGTCTTTCCAACTCTTTACTAAACAGAAAATGCATTTTCATGTCGGGATACCAATTTTATCCAATCAGGAGAGAGAACTCACAAAGGATACAGATTAAACAAGTGAAATTGGAAGTGATGACACAAAGAAATGAGCAGACTGGAAACTGGAACCTGAGAATGCAAACACTCTATAGCAATGATTACAATCGGAATGCTTAATGTTTTAACAAAAAAACATTTTGTTTTAACAAACACATTTAACTTACCCTACCCTTAAGAGTAAGACATTGTTAGCGCTATTACCAATTTGTTATTGTTAAATAAAATCGTATTCTCACAACATGTTATCTTCCTTGTCTATATTTGGTATATAACAGGTATTTGTCTAAGATATTCACAAGAAAGTACAAACATGATACTTCTACTTGTGATACTTTTGTTAAAAGATCAATATAAGTTTGCACTGAGCGAGTTTAAAGAGGTGGTGCATGGTTTTGCACTTTTTCTGTTTTTCATGTGTCTATGAGGTTGATAGAACTTCATTAAGCCCCCTGGTGGTGTTTTTATGGTGTTTTATGTCTTCTCTGACTATTTTGAGTTTCTACCTGGAGGCTGAAACCTTGAGGGTCAAACGTGCCAATAGAAAAACAGCGCTTTAGTGACATAGTTGCTGTGATAGGAGAAGGATATCAAACGGAACACAACCACCCTAAAGACTAATCATTGTGTATATTCCTGCACTATGCCTGCACCCAGTGATCTTGGTACATAGAAATTGATCTATTGAAGATTCTGACTTTCAAATGTACATATTTTTGTTTTGATTGTATTGCTGTATTGTTGTATTGTGCTTTCTGCTTTGGCAATGTAATTCTTTCTCATGCCAATAAAGCCCTTTGAATTGAATCGAATTGACATAGTAAAAACATACCCTCCCCCTCATTATCATAACACAACAGGTGTGGGCATGAGGAGGAGGAGGGACTAGGACAGGTGGGTGGTGCTAAGGTGGTGGAGGAGGTGCTAAGGTGAGAACCAGGTATACTTAATGAACTGGAGGCGTGTCCACATAAAACATAATTTTAACACTTTCTGTACACTTTTTTGAAAAAAATCTTCCTACTAGTATAACATAATACCTGATGATTATGTTTTAGGGGGGGGGGGGAATCACTGAAAATCACGGCACCCCGTCTTTAAGTTGAGGAATAGGACCACTGTAGTTTGAAGTAGTAGGCTGCTGTAAATCAGGGTTAGGACAAGTATCATGCACTTCCCAGAATCCTACTTGGAACAAAGTTGCGCACCATTTCGACTGAATTATAGCCAGGCCATTAACACTCAGCTGTAATGGTCTGCTGATATAATGGTCACTAGAGACAGTGTTAGTGTCACTATAGCAGTCTACATCACAATCTCTATTGAGTTGAGAGCATTCATTCATGACCTTTGTGACAAGGTATAGTGCAGCCGTACAGCCACACTCCACTGACTGCATCTTATTCTCATTATAGTTATTACTAGCAGTAGCACAGCTAAGCCAGTTATGTTTCATTAGTATTATGGGATTTAGCCTCTGATGCAAATAATGAGATTCAGTGTATTTACATTTGATGTCCAGGTAGAGCACTGAGAGCCTGCATCCATGGAAGGTGTTTATTTCAGACAGTACACCTGCATGCATGGTTGAATTGCATTCTAAATTCTATTATAACACTGTATTCCTTAGTGCATTTGGACATCAGCTTGGGAAGCAATAGATCACTACAGTATGTCGTAAACTTTCATGCCCTACACAAGATTTGAGCCCAGGTCTCCTGTGCAAATACATTTTTACCACTGAGCTAAAAGAGTATGTCTGCTTGCTTTAGTGGAGATATTGCTTGGAGTGCTCCCTTGAGAATGCAGGGAGACCCAACACAACCACTGCACTTGTCTGTTATATTGTGTTAACATAGGCTACTCTACCATACAGATTGTTCAAAATAACGTTGTATTCACTAAAAGGTTACATGGTGGAGCTTTAATCGCAACATCCAGAAATCTTACCGTCTCTGTCTCAAATATGATTAAAATGAAAAAAATCTATTTAAGCAAGCATCATGAACTACACCAGGGGAAATAATGAGCCATAATTGCATCTGTTACAGTACATGCTCACATGGACTGGGACATGCTCACATGTACCCACCACTCCTCCAAAACACACACACACACACACACACACACACACACACACACACACACACACACACACACACACACACACACACGGTCAGTTACTATACTAGCCACCCATTCACTATGTCTCATTACCCCCGGGCTGCACAGAACATCATCACCTCAGCTATTAAGAAAAACACCATGCTGTCCACATGTTGCACGTGTAACTGCACAAGGCATACAGTAGCCTACACACACAACACATATAGGCAGGCCTCTGGTCATTTTATAGGTGGAGATATGACTGAATTAAATACATGCATTTTCTTTCGAAGAAATGTAGACTGATATGTTTGATATTTATGTTTGACTAGGGCAGTGCCCATTGAAAACGCATGCCCCTCGGTTATGCAATACCCAGTAGTACCCTTCTTTCATTTATTACACTCATTTATAAAAACGATAACACATGCTTGTATCCCAATGTAGTCATTATTATGCCAGTTAATTACCCCTACTGCTTGCCACTGCTGTTGCACCCAGACTCCTGCCAGTGAGGAGCCAGGCAGATTAGACTGGATTTAAGATGTGAGTATGTATTCATTCCTAAATTAAGATGATCCTACATCCATTCACCTGTCACTATCAGTCATCTCATTCAGGACATCAGTCCTGTCTGAACTTTCACATTTAAGCATAGCCTAGTCTAATTTATGCTTTGACGAAGGAAGCATCGTTGGAAAGGTCGCTCAACAATATCACTTCCTGTACTCCTGGTTATTTGTTTGTTTAGTTCTGTATTCTAATTGTAGTTATGTGTTTCTTTCATAGCAGCACACCACTTTACCAGCTGACAAAGGCAAGCAAGATACTCTGAGAGTATAACTGTATATTTATTTGGCTTGATGGTAAATTAAGAGACATGAGAAAACAAGCATGGCCAGCTTTGGAACCAGGTAATTGATCCCGGCCTTCGGTGTAGCACACATATTGTCAGGGGTGTAGGAAAATCTGACAGCCGAGCTAATATGAACCCAGAAGACAGGACAGTGACTGACATCACAAGAACACCACCACTCATTGTTTTACATTTGACATGCTGTTCCTTTTCCCTAGAAGAGTCTATATCAGCACATATCACCAGTAGTCCCGTCATCTCAAAAAGAGCAGATCGACGAGCTCACAACACATTGTATTGCGAATTTGCGATATGTTGTGAGCTTGTTCAAGGTTCATGGTGGTCTTTATTATTATCATCCCGTGAACATCATTTTTCACAGCAGTAATAGCAACAGTAATTAAAAAGACAATAACTATGTTTGGATCAATTTGTGGATATGGTTATTTTTGCCATTTGTCATACGACAAATTATATAGGTCTTAAGAGATAATGATCTTAATTCTTAACAGGCCTAATAACTCTAAATGATAATTGTTTTACTAATTGCACAACATATTAGAGTATTTATCATTTCCAAAACAGAAGATTTCAATTACCAGAATTCTTTTCATGTGTTCTCATACCAGTTACGGAAAATATCACAAAACATTTCAATGTTGCCCCCCATGACTGCGTAGTAGAAAGACCACCATAGTCATTGTAAATGAGTTCTTATTGCATTAAATGATACTTCCTGGTGATGAGTCAAAGACTGATATTGCTTCAATATTGGAAACAAATGAATGAGATAGAAGTTTTCAGATTTTCAGATTCTACACACAGTAGATTAAGTAGAACACTAATGTTATGTCGGACGACACCGAATCATTGCCACTTTATGTACAATTAAATCTATACAAACATGAGCCAACGGCCTTGGACATCAGCAACGAATACACTTCTGAAAAATGAGCTTAAATCTCACAAAGCATGACAAAATAAAACAACTGAAGTTACCACGCTTCAATGTACAACATTTCACTGGTGTCTGTGGACAACCTGATTTACTAAACTCAAATCAAAGACATTGAGCTGCAGCATAGGCACACTATTTTACACACAACATGAATATTGGATAGGGAAAAATATACAGCATTTGCTCTCTGCATTCACTGGCTTAAATCAGCTTTGACTTATCTCAATAAGGATCTATCCGAGATGAGGCAACAAGTAAACTCTAGTTTTCCCATGTGCATAATATGAAGCAACAAGAGGCACAATGTCTTTTACTGTACAATGAGCCTTCTTTCTTTACAAAATAGACACCCCTCTTGTCATATCATACAGTTTGTTTTCAGAAAAACAGGTGGGACATATGAAGCATGTGTCTGCACACATGGGAAAATATGTAAAATAAAACTTCCAATCTCACTCAATGGATACAAAAATACACATTTCATTCTTATCGAAATGATCAAAAACAGTCTTGTCTTATTAGAGTGGCATACTCTACACACATTTTCCATCTGCTTTTATACAATGAATGAATGTCAATGGCCTGTGACAGCTGAAATAGACCAACCCCAAAAAATGTAATAAAAGAACATAAGACAAATGACCTGAAACCTAAGTGGGTTATTATTAATTTGTTGATTTCACACCTGGTTAAATAAACAGGGTTAAGCTTGCTAACTACAACTGTTTGAATATTCAGTTCAACTGCATGCCCAGTTCGCCCACCCTCCATAGTACAGTGAGAACAAGTAAGCTGACAATACAGTTCTAGTGTGTGTGTGTGTGTGTGTGTGTGTGTGTGTGTGTGTGTGTGTGTGTGGGTGTGTGTGTTTGTGTGTGAGCAAGAAAGTGGCTAACCAGACATAAATAGGAGGGTATGTTAAGTAGTAGCTTTCTATGACTATGATATGCTCGTCATCTTGCAGAATTATTCCTTTCTTTCAACTAGACCCCATCCTGTTTGCCTTTAGTGTGTCATTCAAAAGGCTAAATTACTTTTCCACTAATATGATGAATTCACTGTCATGGTTTCTAAGCTGTCTGTGATATATTGATTACTAAAAAGGAAGATGATGGATGATTGACGACCCATGTAGCATGGAAGCAAACTTGAGTCCGGCGTCACAGGCAGAGGACACGAGAGCCTTCCTCGCCTGCTTCCCCCTCGCTCTGGGGGATACGGGGCAGCATGGCCGAGCGAGTCAGCCCCCAAAAGCGAGCCGGGGACAAGTCCTTCTTTGTGGCCGTGAACTTCCAACCCATGTGAGACCCACAGGAGCGACACTGAGCAATTGTCCAGGCATATCTGAGGGTGAAGAAGAAGAAGTACTTTGGTCGGTAACTTCTTAACCCATTGAAACCGGGAAAGAATTCTGTGTACCGTAACCACTTTAACCATATTTTATACTTTGGCTACTCAAAAATAGCAGATCTACAATCTGCTATTTTTGAGGAATCGTGAACATTTGTGCTAATCTTTGAACATATATGTTTTTTAAAGCAAACATTTTTAACTCAAATCTTTGCTTCTGGGGGCCCCTGGAACAAAATATTTTGGGGGTCGGCGGGCCAAATACATATAATTAATCACATGAAAGCACCACTAATATAGCAACATAGGTTTTTCAGAAAACTAAGGATTTAGAAGACATTTTTTTAATCGGCCTCAGGTCTTAATGGGTTAAAGATAGCAAGACATGTACAGTAGCCCCACGTTTGGACCACATCCCGTCAGTTATAGAGCAATATAGAGCAATTATGAACGATGTCACAAACATTCATGCGCTCACACTTCGAAACAAACACTATGAACTGGCCTCTCCTACTCTGCAGATGTTATGGATGGATGACTGTGTCTAATCAGTACAATCCCCACACACGTCACTGCTACATGTCATGTCCTCAATCCAAAGCTTTCACGTGGGAACACTGGAAGTGAAGCAACGTGCCCTGGCACCAAACTACAAATGCATCTGACACCTGTTCAGCCCAGAAAAGCATCATAACATAATGCGCCTTTAGAGTTCTCTTTTTAAATGTGCCACTAAATCAAAAGTGGCAGTATAATAAAATAAAACTCAAAGTGACAATTAGGGTTTAAATCACAGGAAGTGGGATTTTCGGGATTGCCCATCCAAACATTACAGAGGAAAGAGATAACGGGAGACTGGGAAATGTTTTGTTTTTTACATTTAGAACATGGAATAGGGCTATATTTAGAAAATATGTAGGCCTAACTGAAGACGATACAAAATGCAATGGTTGTGGCTGGTGAATGAACATACCCAAAGGGTGCTATTGTGGGAAAACAGGTGAGCCGGCGCAAAGTGCAGTCAATAGCATGACAACGTTTGGTATTTTCAGGAATTCTCCTTATACTGTAAGCATATTCCTCCTTATAAGATGGATTTTCGCCTCTGTCCATATTAAAAGGAATAAGTCACACCCTATCAATGAAGCCCTGGATTCATAGACAAATTTTGTTTTTGCTGCATTCTTTCACAGTGAATTAAGAATCCATTACTGAGGATAAGACTGCAAACAAGACACATGGATTATACTGTGGGAGTTTATAAACAGACCTCGTCTCCGCCAGGCCGATTTAGTCTAAAACTCACGCAAATCGGTACACATTATGTCACATGATCAAGATGTATCTGTCAGGTTTTTCAGATTAAATTCAATTTGACTACGGTTGGCATCATTTTGCGTTTTCTTCAAAACACACTTTTCACTACAACTCCTACAACTTTTGTCAAAAACTCACAAATCAGTACACATTATCTCTGAAGTCATGTGATCAAGATGTAGAAGTCTGTGTAGTCATTTCACCATTTTCATTATTATTGTTATAATTTGGCATTATTAGCAGTATTAGTTTTGATGGGTTATTGGACTGGTTTATTGGATTATTTGTAGGCACGCCTCTCCAAGGCATATCTAGGACAGGTGATTCACCTTGGGTAGACCCAATGGTTTTTACCAGAGCCAGAGAATGCAGAAGCTGTTTGTGCTTTATGTTGCCATGCTCACGTTTGGATCAGTAAAATATGCAAACTATAATTCAAGTTGTGGACAAAGTGTTCTTTTGCCTGTGTACATGACAAGTCTCCAAGGTGCATCAGTGTTTTTTGTTGACTTTTAGAACCGAGACAACAAAACGCCACTACTGAATGAATGAACACTGTGAATGACCGTGACGAAAACTAAAATCCTCCATGAATTCACAAATACTGTGATTTTAGAATTTTGGCCTTAGCAAGAAGTAAGGCAACGCATGGCAGTAGTTACTTTAAAGGCTTGTCTACTTCACAAGAACAATGTTGAGGAACTAGGAGATTAGCTGAAACATTCTTTCTTACATTCACAGCATAAAAACTACAGACAGACACACACACAAACAAACAAACAAACAAACAAACAAACAAACAGAGAGACAGACACGCACAGTCACAGACAGGGGTGAATGCCATATTAAAAATATTGACATGGCAGGATATGTCAGATTTAAGAATGTCACATTTTGTGTCAGGACACGGCACTGGGCACCCTTTATGCGAAGAGCGATTTGATGGATCATTACATAAGTACTAAGAGAACCCTGGGGAGACAGTTTTGTCACACGCAGTTCCCCTACTGCTTTCTCTAGATTAGTCACCCTCAGGCCTCTGTTAATACCCTCTTCCAAGACTGGTGTTATTCACCACCCCAGTCCACCAGGTTACTAACAAAAGAAGACAGAATGCCCCTTTAAAAGGGGGAGCTTACCCTGGGAACCAGCTGTGCAGTGTGGATGGCCGGCCGACCAGGTTCAGGTTGTTGGCTTTGTAGACGGTCAGGGTTTCGTGGACGTATCCATGAGGGTTGACATAGGCAGCCATGGGGCCGTACAGAGACAGGCTGGAGGAAGAGAAAAGACAGCCAAAAGGTCAGCACCGCTGATTCATATCTCGATGACAAATACCAGGCCAGTGTTATCAAAGAATACAACAAACAGACACGGAGTAGGAACCCATAGAGCATTGGTTCTCAAAGTGGGGTCCGGGGACCCCCAGGGGTCCTTGAGGGAGTTCAAGGGGGTCCCCAGCTAAGTGATAGATTAGGCACCAAATTGACCCTTATGGGTCTGTAACTCTGAGTGTACAAATGGGTCCATTTGGTTCCATTTGTACACTCTCAGAGTTAAATGAACATTGGTTTTACTGTGAATTGGGGTCCCAGAGGTATAAATGCCATTAAATGGGGGTCTGTAGCCCTAATGCATGTCAAACTGGTGATCCTTGAAATTAAAATGGTTGAGAATCACTGCTAGAGCCGTAAAAAGTCTTCTCTTATGGGGGTCCCTGGCATATCTTTTGAAATGGGGGTCCGCGGGCTAATAAGTGTCAATTTGGGGGTCCTTGACATGAAAAAGTTTGAGAACCACTGCCATAGAGGTATGTTACACACTGCATGCCAAACTGACAAATGAATGACAGCATAATGAATTTACAAAATCTTTTGCATGCTTTTATAGTCCTTTGTTTTCTGAAAAATGCACATAAAGACCGAACATTCTGAGGAAAAACAGATGCCAGTACTCCCCAGTACATATTTTGCTGGTGTAAATGATTGCCGTCATGATTGTATTGTAAAAGCACATTCCACCATTTGGAGGGACAAAATGTTTATAATATGATAAACAATAAAACAAATTAATGTTAAGAGTAGAATAAACCTGCTCTGTTTACAGTAGGCAGGGAGTGCTGCACACCAATTCTGTGTTGGGTATTTGAGTCAACATGCACCTACTTCAGTTGTTTTTAATCACCAAGCAGACAATCTCATTTCACACATACAGTATTAAACATTTCATCAGTCACCAATACACTGTAAACTATCTGGATGTTCTCAAGCAATAGAGCACAGAACACAGTTTATACAGAGACAGCACTCTGCACAACTTCACTGGTGCTCGTGGTTCTGAGATAAGTGCTGGACAGGAATAAACACCTTTACCATAATGTATTACACAAGTGAGAGCTTAGCTAGCCTTTATGCAACTGGCAGGAAGCCAGTGTTACATAAAGGCGGGCGGGCGGCAGTAGCTCAGGTGGTATAGAGCGGCTGCTTGGGAATCGGAAGGTTCCTGATTCGATCCCTGGCTCTCCCTGGGTTAGTGTCGAAGAATCCTTGAGCAAGACACTGAACCCCTAACTGCTCTCGATGAGTAGGTTGGTGCCTTGCATGGTGTCCTCTGCTATTGGTGTGTGAATGGGTGAACGTAATGCAGCGTAAAGCGCTTTGGATAAAGGCAGCCACGTTGTTTCTACGTTTCGAACTGCTCCAGCAGAGAAAGGCTAACCAAATGCATACTGTAAGTGAGTCCCCCAAAAACAGATTGAGTGAGTGGTGCCCCTTGCATTTCACTTCTAGAATGATTAAAACAATAGTTTCATGCAACTAAATATATAAGGCTGTCGAATCAAATCTTAAGATCTGATTCTGAATCCTATTTGATGTTTTAAAAGGAAAAAGCGTTTCCGATAGGCAAATGCATCACTTTCAGAATCCGTAGTGATTCTGAAATAATGTAGTCGGCAAAGAGATTTGGTGTAGAGGGAAAAAAGGAGCAAAGCCAAGTATAGAGACCTGGGGGACCCCGGTCAAATAAGTATATAGGGTTTAAGTGGTTATAATAAATTAATATGCATTAGTGTGCAGGCTTGCTCTATCCCATCCCCAGTGAAGTAAGCCGTCAGCTCCACTCAGAATGCCATACTTGCTCGGGTAGGTCATGGTGGCAGTGCTGCTGTTGACGGCCCTGTGGCTGGAACTAATATACAGCAGTGTTGATTTTGACAGCACATTTTGATTTAGTTTTAATCATGGTCTTTTGAATAAAATTCCATTTAGTTTTAGTCATATTTTAGTCATCTGAATTTTTTTTACTGTAAGTCTAGTTTTAGTTGACTAAACATCATAAGATTTTAGTCGACCAAATCTACAGTTGATTTAGTCGACTAAAATGTATTCTGTGGGCCTTGATGTCGGCGTAATGGCTGATTTTACACTTGGTTGCATGCTTAAAATAGCCGATCTACAAGCTCACAAAGCGTCGCAGCGCCACGCGTTGTGAAGATCTGCTATTTTCAGAGTGCAACTCCCGAGCGCAACCAAGCATAAAATGACTTGTCTTTTAGTTCTACTGGATCTCTTTTCCACTCGTCCCTCACTAACATTTTAGTCTATTTTTTATTTGTTGATGAAATTGTCAATATATTTAGTCTTAGTTTTAGTCATCATAGCTTAGTTTTTATTTCGTTTTTTTATTTAGTTTTCGTCAGTGAAAAAAGGTAGTCGACCAACATTTTTCGTCATAGTTTTAGTCAACAAAATCACACTGATATACAGTAGCTTCAGATGATGCTGTTGTTCACTTGTTGTATACGCACAACATTGGGATTGAACGCCCCAGTAATGTTTCCATGATGAAAAGAGAGACGATGTGACAGACAACGAAAACATCCATTACCTCCAGTATAACACAGCTTGTGTGCTATCATTGAATAACCAAAACGTAGGACTCATTCAGTAATGTAACTGATCTTCCTTACCAATACACAGGATGAATGTATGTGTTCTAAGACATCCAAACAGGACCCCCACCACACTCTCTCCCACTGGGGGCTAATTTCAAGATATACACTGAAACTAACAAAAACTCGCACAAAACTCACCTGAAGATTTCGTTCTTAGTGGTGATTTCTGTGTCTTGGCATTGTTTACAGCACAGGGAGGTGCACTGAAGAGAAGAGAGAGTTAATAACACATAACAACAGTGTGTATATATATATATATATTCACTCATCGTACGATGAAGTATAAATCAGGCTCAAGGATGTGTAGGCCCGTGAACTCCCTGCAAGTCTCACAATTGACTGTACACCAATCATTAGCTAAATGATTTAATGAAGGCAGTTTTAGATCTACCACAACATAACTAGTACGGTATTTTGACTGCTTTCATGGGTTTGTATTTCTCTCAGACCTTTCCATATTTTTAGCTATGTATTATATAACACTGCAGAATTATAAGAGTGGTGCTCGGGTGGCGCAGTAGTAAAGTACCACCGCGGAGGTAAAATGGAAATAAAAAAACATTCCCTGACTAGCAACATTGTCATTTGCCCCAGTATGCCGCAGTATGGCACACTATAACATACACTGCAAACATTGGTAGCACTAGCACCTTTGACTCCTGTGGTATGCAGCACTCAGGTTGACAGAAGGCAAACAAGGGATACAAGGCCAAGGGGAACATCTAGTTCAATTTATGATGAAACATAAAAATAAAATTATGTCATCCTTACAATCATCCTTGCTTTCAACAATGACTGGTAAAATCACTGCACAAGATATCTGTTCAGCGCTTGGAGGCACACATTAGAGAGAGGCCGACAGTATGTCTGCTTTTAATTAAGTACAACAGAGGAGGAATATAGCCCACTATTTGCACCATCAGAGTGACACAGACAGTCTGTTGGAATTATGACTGTTGGAATTATGACTGCCCCCCTCCAAAAAAAAAATCTGTCTGTTAAACACTTGAACCCCAGAATCGGGGGGATGCTGGGGGGAACATTATCAAAAAATTGGCCATCTACAAGCTCTGCTACACGTTGTGAGCTTGTAGGTTGGCTATTTTTGGCAAAGACATTTGGTGTAGACGGAAGAATACAGGGTTTAAGTGGTTAAAGTTAAAGCAAACGTGGTCCTTCCTTACACGGTCCATGATATCCAGTTCACAGCGCAGTCTCTGAATGGCACTGCCGATCTTCAGCAGCTGGAGCCGCAGAGCGTCGTCTATGGGCAGACAGGCCGCCACTCTGTAGGAAAAATCTGACAGAAACCAGACAGGACAGACAGACGCAGGGAAGCGGAACGGGGGGATTAGAGGATGTAAGGGAGGAAAAAATAACACAAATGGAGACGTATGTATGTGTGTGATGTATATTCTGTATGTGTGCGCCTGTGATCCTTCTACGATAATGTAAGCGGAAACTAACCAATGGCATTCGTGGGGAGAGAGTCATCCTTCAGGTTCTCATCCCACTCGTGGAGCTGTTTTTTCACCCGGTTCATAAGACACTCCTGGATGGTAAAATGAAGAGAGTATTTGAAAATGGCTTTTCCCATGATTGTGGCTGATAGAATTGAGCTGTGTTTATGTTCATCATTCTGGGAAGTTCCAAATAGTCCACATACTGTATCCTCCAGTTACTCACAGAGTCATAGAGTGCATAGACCCAGGGCGGCCATGGTGTCAGGCTCGCACAATGGAACTTCCTCTGCAGTGCCGAAAGGAGAAGAACACATTGTACATACATGACAGACATTAAACGGAAATCTGACATTTTTTCTAAGCAGATTATTGGGGTATACTAGGTAAATCACAGTTACTCTGTTGCCTGGTGTATTCCTGTCACATGAGATTATGTAAATTCGATAAATATGTGGGAATAGAAGTGCTCTCAAGACTCTAGCTGGAGCCCTCATGCAATGCCATTTTGATTATGCTTGGTTCTCAATGTCACGCAAAACTAAGCTTCAGACATCCCAAAACAAAACGATACAACTACTTCTCTGCCTTAAGCCTAAGACCCACTATAATTCCAACACATTTTGCTAGTTTAGGATGACTCAGGGTAGAAGATAGGCTTAAGCAAAAATCAATGGGATTAGCACTTAACTCATTAAGGCCTGGGGTTCCGATTCTACAAATGTCTTCTAAATCCTAAGAGTTTTCTGAAAAACTCATGTTACTATATCAGTGGTTCTCAAACTTTTTCATGTCAAGGACCACCCAAAATTACATGTATTTGGCCGCTGACCCATCACAAAATATTTTGTTCCAGGGACCTCCCCAGAAGCAAAGATTTGAGTTACAAATGTTCCCTTTAAATATTTTTCAAAAAATAGCAGATCTACAAGCTCATAGCCGCACTATGAGCTTGTAGAGCTGCTATTTTTGAATAGCCAAAGTATAAAATAATGGTTCAAGTAGTTACACAGATGCGTTCCCGGTTTAAATGGGTAAAGATACTCAGAGGGACAATGCCCTCAATACTAACTACTTCTCCAAAGTGAGTGACACCCACAGCCACAACACTAGAGGGAGCGACCATGATCTACCTCCCAAATTTAGAACAAACATGGGAAAATTCTCATTCTAAAGCTCTGCCACCAAAATGTGGAATGCCTGACACCATCCATTAAATGGATGTGTACCACTGGTTTCTTTCAAAAATGCTCTGAAAAAATCATCTATCAGGAGACCACAAGGGGGGGTACATGTAAATTCACTGCTGCCTTTTTCCCCTTTTCTCTTTTGTACATCTAGTGTTTGTATTTGTTGGTGACATGTATCATTGTGTTCATTCCTTATGCTATGTTGATGAATGTAATACATACTAGGACCACAATGGAAACAAGTCCCCAGGAATTTTTTGTGTTATCCTTTTAGCCATAATGTCTCACTGTAGCACGTGCTTGTACCACGTAAATCAAAAAGAAACTATAAGATGTAATACTGCATCTTATAGTTGGACCATTACATTTCTGCCGCAAATGTGGCTCAATTAGGTGGTACTAAATTGTAAGAGCCTGGTTAACACTATGTGTTGTGTGCGTGTGCGACTGTGCGTGTGTGTGTGTGTGTGTGTGTGTGTGTGTGTGTGTGTGTGTGTGTGTGTGTGTGTGTGTGTGTGTGTGTGTGTGTGTGTGTGTGTGTGTGTGTGTGTGTGTGTGTGTGTGCGCGTGCGAGCGCTTTACATTTCTGACGCAAATGTGGCTCAATTAGGTGGTACTAAATTGTAAGAGCCTGGTTAACACTATGTGTTGTGTGCGTGTGCGTGTGCGTGTGTGTGCGCTTGGGCTGTCAATGAATATTCCATATTCGAATATATATGTGTATATTAAAAATAAACAATATTTGAAGGTGAAAATCAAGATTTATAAAAAAAAATGAAGAAAAAAAGATCTGCCTAACTTTTTACTTTACTAGAGTATTTCCAATTTTTAAGTATATTTTGATGCCAATACTTTTGTACTTTTACTCAAGTAACATTTTGAACACAGGCCTTTTACTTAACAGAGTATTTTCATATTGTGGTATTGCTACTTTTACTTAAGTAAAATATCTGAGTACTTCTTCCACCACTTGCCTCGCGAGATCACAGAGCCATCAATGGTCTGAGAGACTGCAAGCAGCTTCAAGTTACGCTCCTCCCTTGCTATCCACAGACTGACAAACCCTGACTCAGCAGAACACAGCGCTGTACTGAATGTACCCAACGCATTGAGTCACACAACGTCACTTTAATTGATTCAAAATGATAACATAGGTCAAGCTGAACCTGGTGATCCATTTTGGTAACGATGGCAGACCGTTTACAAGATATAAGTATGAATCATTCATTTAATCTTTTCTCAGCACCAAGAGAGAGAGAAAGAAAGAAAGACATGTCTGCAGTCTTTAAATTAAGTTGTACAGCATCCAATATGTTATATTCAAACTAAGTTATATTCGAAATGCAACATATCTCTGCTGTCGGGCAGAAACCAGCTAACTCCAAAATGTCAATTTTTCAGGAAATGAAAAGAGCAAAACAAAACGTGGAGTTATTGATAAGAACAGCTGAATGGACCTCCAAGCTCACAATGAGGTTGGAGGTCAAAAGGGGTGGAGCCTGGAGTCAGCAAAACCAGCTAACTCCACCCCCCTTTGGTGGAGTAAGCTGGTTTTGTCAGAAGCGCCTTTTAACAATTTTCATTGGTTCAATATTTTTTTTTTACCAACACACAGACGTAAAGGGTGTTCAATAGCACCGATTTATGGAAAGAAAGTGCAAAAACGTGAAAATGGAGTTAGCTGGTTTCTGCCCGACAGCAAAGTTTTTTAAAGGAATGTTCAAATGTAATTTTTGGCCAATTTCAAAAGCCCTAGAGAGAGTGTGTGTGTGTGTGTGTGTGTGTGTGTGTGTGTGTGTGTGTGTGTGTGTGTGTGTGTGTGTGTGTGTGTGTGTGTGTGTGTGTGTGTGTGTGTGTCAGACCTGGCGGTATGACTCCCACCAGCACTGGGCCTGTTTGGAGGTCTGAGTGGGAGGTCTAGTAGATGGATGCTTTTGAAGCCTGGAGACAGGTGTCAGCTGCACTGCAGTGAGGGGGTCTGGGAGGACACGTTCTGGAAGGATCTGCACCTTGGCTTGTCTGATCCTGGTAGACACAGAAAAAAAGAGAAACAGAAGGTAAATAGTATATATAGTATAGTAAGGAAAGATTCGTATGATTAGATGGATTGTGTGCTGGCTCAACACATTATGTACATGGAATGATAACTCCATTCAACCAACATGACACAGAAGTCAATAAAACCAAGACTCAGGCTATCTTACTGTGTTGAGTTGATGGTACTAAATTGAAATAATGAAATCACCCATTCTGCTTCTCGATCTCCACATGAATACAGGTGAATTTAAGTGTGTTTGGTTTTCTCCTCCTCGGAAAGATGATTGTGAACAGGGTGACTCTGCCCCCTAGCTGCAAGATTTAATATCAAATTCATAAAGCCAAAGAAGATTTCCTTTAGTGGTCAAATCACTCTTCCTCGTGGTTATCAAGAGAACTGTCAGTCCAACCACAATGTGAATATTTTGTACCTTTGTCCCTGACCTTTAAAGGACAACGCCACCATTTTCCAAGCTCATCTACAATTATTTATTTTCAAACACCAGCTATGCCATCTTTCTAAGGCAGGGGTAAGTAACCTCAGGCACGGGTGCCAACATTGGCAGAGGGGAGGGTGATCACTGGCTTAAGTGTGAGAGAGAGGTTTTCTATTTTAAAATGAAATACAAAAAGCCAGTAGGCTTTTTTGGGCTTTTCAATCCCATTTAGTTGACCTTGTATTTTGAACTGTACTTTCATGTTATTTTTTCTCAGCAAACTTCTAAATAAGGTATGCAATCAATCAATCAGTTGCAGCCCTTAGGTCTCATTCTGATCCCTAACCCGAATCATTTATTCACATGGTTGGTGAATATTTTCCAGCTTACCCGTCTGCCTGGGTTCTTATCTCATGGACCTTGAATCTCTGCCTCCCTACAGCTTTCACTTTGACCGTCTCAATCCCATACTCCTGCTCCTCCCGGTATGCATAGATCTCAGCTGTTGTCCCGAACTCTGCCTCTGGCTCACCCGAGCCGCTGTAGAGAGATTTGAGATATGCGGTATTGATGGAAGAGTGACATGTACATGAACAGTGGTGGACTGTAACTACGTACCTTTACTCGAGTTCTGTACTTAAAGCAGCACTATGTAACTTTTTTTTTAATGAATAAAATTTAATTTTGTCCAAGCTGTATGGTAGAGTATGATAGTACAATATAACTTATACAATTGGGGTTGTTGGATTTTGTCTCCCTGCTCTTCTATTGAGACATTTAGGTCGTGTCAAAGGTCATGTCTCACCTTGACACAGGATCTGACATGAATTTTGATCTGATAGCCAAGATTCAATTTATCCCCTGAGCAAGCAGGCAGGCTCTGTTTAGCTCAATGTCAGCACTTGCGCAGGAAACCAGGTTCAAATCCAGGGTAGAAGACAAAAATAATTTGTACCTGTACTTAGGTATTCATATTGATACTTGATACTTCCACTCCACTACATTTCAAAACAAATATTGTACTCCACTCCACTCCATTTCTAGGAAGGAAAAAGTACCTTCTGAATTATGTTTCAAATATAGTGAAAATAGCCAATCTACAAGCTCACAATGCTTGTAGAAATACTATTCAATATTATTGATATTTTTGAGGGGGGGACGTGGGAAAATTTTACATTAAAAAATATTTTAATAAAGCAATGCATTGATATTAAAAAGGAAATGTACTTTGTACTTGAATACTTAGTTGTTGTTTTTTAAAACAAGTACTCCAGTACTTTAACTCAAGTACAAGATTGACAGAGCAACTTTCGCTTGTAGTCGAGTTTGACCAGGAGTATCTATACTTTAACTCAAGACAAGTACTGGGGTTGAGTGCTTCTGTGTCCACAGCCGTTTATGAATACAACCAGCTCTCTCCATTGACGTGTACCTGTGTGCGAGCACGGCAAAGGTGCGATCTTTCTGGATGACGCTCCGCATCATGCTGACCTCCTGTGGTCTGAACAGCTGCAGAGGGAGGGTTTGCCCCGGAACCAGCATGACAGCTGTGTGTGGCAGCACTGGAATGGTCTGACAGCTGTCTTCGTCGTGGACCGTTCGACCATGAAACTCCTCCATGTCTGCTCCAAGGTACTGTTACCACAATGAGCCAGAGATAGACCAGCAATGAATGAGACAAAACTGTTGCAATGACAAGTAATTGATGATACATGGCTACAACAAACCCTAAGAAGTATGCATGGATGAAAGCAAAATCAAATCTAACGACTGAATTGTTTTGTTAGGCCAAGTCCTAATCTGCGATTTGTGAAACAGCGTGAAAGCAGCCCCCCCACACACACTAGCGCTATGTTTCATAAACTTAACATAAAATTTGCACAATATGTAAAATGATGATGTTTTGGTAGCCGTACAATTGAATAAATTGCAGATTGAGGCTTAAGTCTTTTCTTTTATGAAACATCTGAGATCATTCTTGGGAAGATTGAACATTTATGCAATGCTAGTTTGACCTCTTCCAATACTATTTCATCTTAAAATAACGAATAACCGATAATATCTACAAGCTCACGCGTTGTGAGCTTGTAGATAGCCTATTTCCGGTTTGTGACATAATTCTATAGAAGACATGCTGACTTCTATGGAATCCAAATGACTGAAATCCGTCGTGGCGACTGAGAACTTTAATCCACGTGATATTATGAAACACTATTGTATTTGCATTTTGCAGAATTCATGATATTGCAAAACCTCTCAAATGTATGGGACTTGTTGAAAATCTGTAATCTGAGGTAATACGATTAGATATCACGCACAGCATGTGACGTGGGAAGACTCGGGTCAAAGTTGATGAGAGTAGGCTTCTCTGCATCTTCACTGTCCCGGTCCTCAGTCTCCATGTCATCCTCAAGGGGCTCCTCTTCTTCTTCATTTTCTGCAATGGGATATCATTCATGTATATAGAGTATGGCATGTAGTCTCATTTATGAAGGTCATGACATATTGCTATACTCTGTTACTGATTAACTAATGTGATTGTCATAGGATCCATTCTGACAGTGGGTGGAAAAAGTCCTCACATTTCTTACCTAAGTAAAAGTATCAATATTGCAATGTAGAAATACTCTGTTAGGGCGCGCTCCCACCGCACTTTTATTTTACCTCTGGGGCAGTATCTGCCAATGCTTTGTCAATGCAAATGCGTGGATTCTTGGAAAAAATCCGCAAGACCAGGAATCCATGCATTTGCATTGACAAAGCATTGGCAGATTCTGCCCCAGAGGTAAAATAAAAGTGCGGTGGGAGCGCGCCCTTACAAGTGAAAGTCTGGTATTCAAAAAGTACTTGAGTAAAAGTACAACTACTTAAAGTACCAAAAGTAGAAAGTACTCATTATGCAGAATGTCCCATTTCAAATGTACACCATTTTTTTGAAAATACAAAATAGCAGATTTACAAGTTCGCGATGCGAAGCATTACAAATGTATGTAGGGATGAAGTGGTTATAATGTATGTTTAATCAAAATATACAAAGTAACAAGTAACTTAAGTTTTCAAATAATTGTAGTGGAGTAAAAGTACAATATTTGTCCCTGAGATGTAGTGTGGTAGAAGTAAAAGTACTGAAAATGGGAAATACTCCAGTAAAAGTACATCAAAATCGTACTCAAGTACAGTACTTGAGTACATGTACTTAGTTACTTTACACCACTGCATTCTGACACGCCTCGGTTGCTTGATAAAAAGGCTCGAACTGAAACGTTTAGCCAGCTTTAACACAAGGGGACCAGATGACTGACCACCAAACCCACTTACATTAATGAAATGCAAGCTTTGTGTGGACCAGTGTGCTCCAGAAAACAAAACAAAAGCGAAAACATAGATGTAACCAGTCAGATGGTATGATCACAGTGGCCTTATGTGCAATAAAAGCTTGCTATAGCTGCATGTATACATCATTCGCAAATGTGTTATTGTGCAAAAACGCCTCACATAATGGAGACAGGGTTCATTGAGATCGTTACCGGGTAGGAGTTGTAACTGATTGCCCATGTTGTCTTCTATGTTGTCACCTCCAGCCTCTTCGTCAGCCATAGCCTTCTGTTTACAATCACCTGCTTCTTCTACGACACAATGTCTAAAGGCTTGCGACAAATACACGGCTCCTGATCGCCCCCAATGGGACAGTATGATGAACAGATCATCACCAGCCTGCCCTAAAACTCTAAACATATTTGTTTTACTTAAATAAAAGTATCAAGAATACTGCAATGTAGGAATACTCTGTTACAAGTGAAAGTCTGGTATTAAAAATGTACTTGAGTAAAATTACAAAAGTATCGGTATCAACATTTACTTAAAGTACCAAAAGTAGAAAGTACTAGTTTTGCAGAATGTCCTGTTTCACAAGTTTTAAATGTATAAAAACCTTTTGGAAAATAGCAGATCTACAAGCTCACAATGCTTCGCATCACAGGCATTGCTGTGAGCTTCTATTTTCTGAAAAGCTTCTAAAATCTGCTATTTTCAAATGGCCGAAGTGGTTAATGTATGTTTTGTAAAAATAATCAAAATCCACAAAGTATCTTTAAACTGAAGTTTTCAAATAATTCTAGTGGACAAAAAATATATGCCTCTGAGATGCAGTGGAGTAGAAGTAAAAGTATAGAAAATTGGAAATACTCCAGTAAAGTAAAGATACCTCAAATGTGTAATCAAATGTTACTTTACACCACTGCCAATGGGACAGTATGAGCAGATATTATCTTTAGCCTGCCTTACACTAAATCTAAATATGCCATATTCTCTACAATACAATAGGTCGTTTGCAACACAATGTTTTTATGAAATGACAAACTGACAATTAAATTGATATGCAATGCTGCATTGTACATTTACTCAAGTACTGTACTTAAGTACAATTGAGGTATTTTTTTTACTACTTCTAGTACTTTTAAGTACATTGATACCAATACTTTCCTGATTTAGGAGACACCAGCAAGGCTCTATACTGGGTGGGTAAAATAGCAAATCACCAGCCATCTAACAAAACACACACGTTCGAGCCTACCTGGCATGTACCTCCGCACATAAAATCCAAGAAGCCTCCCACCCACTGACTGCATCTCTATCCTCAGGCTACATAGTCCAGGGGCCAAGACATATTTTGGTACCACCTAAGGTGACCGTAAAGTTTTTGTATTTTTGTCTTCCTACATCTCTAGTTTATATTTTGGTATAACCCTTCCAATCTTGTAGCTTAATGGCAGTTATCACTACCTACCGGCTAATGTATCCGGTAGGAGACACAAAGTAGAATCTTTGTGTCTCCAACACCCAGGCATCAAATTATTGCGACAAAAAACTAAATATATCCATGTATTCAAGGCTTCATGGGGTGTGCAATTGATAGAAAATAAATATTTTTTTGGGTGAACTCCTCTTTAGGTTTCCCAGGGGGACTCTCTACCCATTCAGTTATGACCACCCTGGACCGAAGGAGGGTAAACTTTTACAAGCTTATGGAAAGCAGTCTTTTTGCAAACACCAAAAATCTGAGAAGTTATCAATTGCACACCCCATGAAGCCTTGAATACATGGATATATTTTGTTTTTTGTCGCAATAATTTGATGGCCGGCTGTAGGCGACACAGAGATTCTACTTTGTGTCTCCTACCGGATACATTAGCCAGTAGGTAGTGATAACTGCCATTAAGTTACAAGATTGGAAGGGTTATCATACCAAAATATAAACTAGACATGTAGGAGGACAAAAATACAAAAACTTTACGGTCACCTTAGGTGGTACCAATTTGTGAAAATATCAGTGTTGGCCCCTGGACTAACAAGACATCTGAACTCTACAGTAATAGATTTTGACCCTTACCCTCTACATGCTCACATATTGGCATACCACTGGTGCCAGGATTTAGTTTTATACTCCAGTTAGACAAGCCCATTTTAATTGCCATTACAGTTTAAGAGTTTGTTGCGATATGAATTATATTTGAACAATTATAATTGTATAACAAACTGTATCTGGCCGTTGCATGATAAGCACTAAAAGCTGTGGCACAGCTGTTAAACAGCTGACACAAGCCAGTCACCAAGTCATTCATTTTCTACTTCAGGCGTTTTTAGCTCTTTACCTAGCCAAAACGGGTTACTTATAAGTCATGATTTTTTCTAATATATCAGTTAATAAGTAGAGGCACTCTTTTTAGTTTAGATGTAAAGGGCCCAGAGCACACCAAGTTATCCAATACAAAACCCAGTAATCTCAGCTCTCCAGCCAACAGAGAGCTCAACTAAGCTCTTGACATAAACCGTTATCATGTTGTTATAATAAACCACTTTTGCCTTATGCATAATCACCTGTTCATAAGCATTAACAGCTTTTAACCTTCACACTTGCACAATTAATCTTCCAAAATTGTTGAAAATATACCACAATCATCAAGTTGTAAAACAGGTTTATTATGATCCGTGACAACAGCTGTTCCGATGTTATGAACAAGAGATCTATCCTTAAGAGTCATTTTGCAATGGTCCAGTCAGACATCCATAGCTGGTTGCCATGGGAAGCATCGTGTACTCAAAACCAGGATTGGGCCTTCTTTCCTTCAATGAGGGTGGCTCTACAGAGTCCACTTCAGCTCTGAACATTCATGGGCTGCAAGCTTCAGTCCTCGTTGAAGGTTTCAGACAGGATCACAGCTGCAGGTGAATGAGACGGTCTATTTAGACCTCTGCCTCATCTTCCTCCTTTTACGCTTCAGCCTGTGGACAATCATACAAAAGACATGGTCAGATAAAAATAACCTTGCTTTAAGGCAGGTTCTGAATTTAGCAACTGCCAAAGTCATAAACTACTCAGCTAATCTTTCTACAAGTGTTGAAGTTGGGGTTAGTTTGGATTAGAAATTACATTTAAGTGACACTTGTCAAAGATTTGTCATGGCAAAGTTGCTTTTACATTATGTACTGGACCTAGGCAAAGAGTCTAGTGCTGCTTTACTGTGAGCCCTTTTAAATGGGCAGGTGCATCTAAACATGACCAGCTTCAAATTTAAAGTGCACATGACCACCTAGGAGCAAAATCATAGCCAGTCAATAAAAGTCTGGAGCAGTCGATTTAAAATCTTAGCACATCTATGCAGTACCCCAACTGTACAGAATGGCCATGTGCATAGTCAAAGGTTCTACTGCTAACACTTCCTATATAAACCCCTTGCAACTTCAAATTCTACTTTAGCAATGTTAAATCACTGAAAAATTCTGGCTACTAATAGTCCTAAATTGTCAGGGGACAGTTCTCAGTCATTTGGATTTTGCCAAAAATAAAACTGAAAAATACAGCCCCTCACACAGACAATATCTGTAACCAGAAACAAGGATGGGTGTGAATCCAACATGGCTAAAATCGAATTCTAAGTTACAATGGGTTTAATATACAAGTCTGAAAATTACAATATCCATTATTAATATCCAATACAGAATACTTCTATATATACTTTTTTTTTTTAAAGACTGGGGTGCACACAAACGCCTGATTAATGCCCGCCCCAACATGTTGAAAGTGAAATATCCCTTTAGCAATTTAGGCATTACTGTGTGGCAGCATTAAGCCAATTGTACTGAAGGTGTCCATGGTGGCAGTACACAGTAAGACTTATGAAATAAACAATTCTTGCATTTAGCCATGAATGTCTACAGTTTTTAGTAGCAGTAAGGAAAGCAGTGTGGCCTTTCTAAATTGCTAGACCAGCACCAATATTATAAATAATAAATTGCTTACCTGCGCATGCGCTTCTTCCTCCACTGCAAGAAAAAACAAAAATACATTAAGGCATTTAGTACAGTTTCAGCCGCATATCCTCTTGGCATTGCAGTTGGCGCATTTAGTTCAGTTAATTTATTGGTAAATCAACATGGAAACAACATTTTTCATTCCGTTTAGTTCACGTTGTTATCCATATTCAACTAAGATTTGGTGCAAAGAGTACGCTAGTCCGGCGGAGGGGCCCAGCACTAACATGGTAGACCAGTGATAAGGCCAAGTGAAATTGGACTACTGATAAAACATAATACTCGTAATATACTTTAAGTGTACTTGTACAAATATAGTATAGTGAGGTGGTGAAAACGTTGCAGTCAGAGACAATACATGCTAAGTGCTAACGTTACCGAAATGCATGTTAGTGGCATTGTTGTTTTGAGCCTTGAAGAGGAAGTGTGTAAAACATGAAAATGCCTTTACTCACCTTAGCTCTCATCGTGTGGAGACGGGTCTATGAAAGAGAAAAGAGAATATACTTTAGACATATACTTTGATATACTGTGGATGGTTTGGGAAATGTGTAGATTAATTTAGATTCAGTTCGTGCCAAAAGCCCACCCTTACCTCGAAGCGAGGAGAACAGCTGAAAGAGGAAGTGACGGAGGGAGAGGCCTGCCTTTATAGTCAAAGATGACGTCATATTCACTCGCCAGTACTTCAGCTAGATGGGAAATGTAGTCAAATGTTTGAGAAGTCATGAATTGTGGTATTCTAACTGCGTATATTATTTTAATTGCTTCATGCATGTACTCAGTTAGGCAAGTAATGCCTCTATCACCTTTGAAAAGTAAAGGTTTGTATTTTGAAATTATATCCATGAATTAAAATTAGGCTTGGTTAATGGTGGCTACCAACTATCAAGAAATGTGACCTGTAGTGTAAAGTAAACCCCATAGTTCCTGTTGCCACCTGAAATTCAACTCATTGAGCAGGACAGATAATTTCACAAGATAGTTCCCCCTAAGTGCATTCATAACATCACTTTCATTCTTATGAGTCTACTCTGTACATACAGCGACATTTTCTCAGTTGAACTTTGATGGAACCTTGAGAGGAACAAAAAAAAAAAAACAGTGTGAAGTGAAACAACAACAATTCTTACTGTGAATATATCCAACAACTGCCACCTTATCCTGAGATTAAAATGAAATTAATCCTCACTAGTGTAAACAATCACTTACAGGCTTTAGACAAGCTTTAGCTTAAATGTTGAGCAAAATACATAATTTTTAATAACAAATTTGCCTCTAACTGTAAAGAACAGCGTCAATTCTAATTATATCAATTCATGGAACATGGCAGTAAATGTAGCTGCTTGTTCCTAAAAGTCAACCTAACACTTGCTATCTTAGCTTTGTGCTTACAACACTGTCATCTCAAACCAAAAAAAACGTAACAGTTAAATGAAAGGGTACAGTATGTGCTGTACAAATTCATTATTACTGTACCATCCAGCCATTAGAGTCAAAATGAGATAAGCTTTTTATACTTTAAACACATTAAAAACACATTACCAAATGAATTGTAAGATGTCATAGCCCTTTAACACATGGTATAGCAACATACATTAACAATCACCTTTAATTGGGTCAAGCTTATAACTATTATGTTTTGTGACTGTTTTGAAAGACTGCAGTTGTTAAGTGAGGTTCTTTAGTTGACACAAAATGTCTTCAGCTGTCTTGCTTCATGCTGAAGGAGATAACTTTGGAGTGAGGGCCACTAATACATACATTGAATTATTTTTTAATAACTGTAAAATCTGATAGTTGCATCATTTCACCAGTAACACATTTTAATGTTGCATGCTGCTATGGAAAAAAAAGAAAAACAGGCAATTCTAAACAGAATAACCTGAGAAGCCTTTTGACCAAATTAAATGCAATGGATATGGAATTATTCAACCAATATTAAGACTGCAGAATCACTTGAATGTGCATTAAAACAAAATTAGCCAACAATTAATTCAAAATATTATATTTTATAAAACTTTTTAGTAGCTGAAAAGCTAAGAAAATAACTAAATGCTACAGAATGTACAATTATCCCAAACTGTACTGATATACTACAATGTTTAAAATACATTACATTACATTACGGTAATTTTGCAGACGCTTTTATTACATTCAACATAGGTAGGCAAGAAAACTACTATCACCGGAAGTCTTAAGTGCCTAAAACCAGCAACTAAGAGTAGCGCTAAGGTAAAAGTGCAATATATCAGCTACCTACTTTCTTAAACAGATGAGACAAATAGGAACATCAAATGAGCAAGAGCTAAAACCAATAAGTGTATAAAAATAAACAAGATCCAATAAAACAAGAGCTGGTACAAATAATTGACAACAAATAGGCAAGGCTAAATGGAAGGGTCAGGGTAGTGTTTCCTGAAGAGGTCACTGAGGTCACTGTAAGCCACTGTGCTTTTATGAGCGATCCAGTTTAGATGACCTTGTAATGTGAATTGTACTTCCATGTACTGTTTCCATGTCTTTCTAAATAAAGTATTCAATCAATCAATCAAAGGTACACTAGGTACAGAAGAGGTACAAGAGGTACAAATATTTTCCATAATTTGACACTTTTGTCATGAAAAGGGCATTTTCTGCCGTTCTTTAACAATGAATAAAGTAATTAATTACACTTTTAAAGCCACCCTCCAGCTTTTTGTTTATACAAAAAATAAAAATAAATAGCCGATCTACAAGCTCACGAAGTGTAGCAAAATCGTCCTGGTGGCGCTATAATAGGGCAATGTTAAAAGGGTGGCATTTGTTCCTCAACTTAGTGCGAAAGCGCCTGGTGGCGCTATAAAAGGCAGATGTGAAAAATGCACGGACGGACGGACGGACGGATAGACAGGGTGCAAAATATAGTCTCGGCCATGCCTTTCGGTCTGGCAGAGACAAAAAGTAAAGAGGAAAGCCACTTATTGCATCATGGTCCTCACCTGTGGTGAGTGGGTGTGAGCATCAATCAACCTATCACCCACAAAGCACTGTTCTATATTAACTGTCATGGTCCTCACCTGTGGTGAGTGGGTGTGAGCATCAATCAACCTATCACCCACAAAGCACTGCTCTATATTAACTCTGTCATTGGTAAGGAAGACTCACATGCAGACTATATGCTAGTGTTTGGGAACATCAAGACTCACTTGTCGACAAAGCTGTGGTAATACAAACTGGTTATTATTGTTGATAGCCCCAACTATAATCATACAGGATTTTACTGTAGTATTGATGATTTCTTCTATAGTATTGTGTATATATGTCTTGATGAATTGAATACACAGGACCACAATGGGACCACAATGTAAACAAGCCCTCAGGTCTTTGTGTTATCCTTTTAGCATTATTGTATAACTATACCTCTGTAGTTTTTGCAAAACTGTTAAATGATTCAATCAAAAGTTGTCATTAAATTGTAACATGATTTGTAACGTGTTTTTTTTTTTTTCTCTGTTTAGTCGGCGAGTCCAAAGCAGCCCTCCGGACCTTTTTATACAGTCTATGCTCCGGACAACCCACTGCAAACTAATAGGCTCTATGCACAGCAGCCATTTTGGAGAAAAATTGGGCCTCTTCTGACTTCCTTCACAGGTGTTACCAATGATACTAATGAAGGCTCTGTTCCATTCTGGTTAAACAGAGTCAGGGTGCTGATATTGTGCATGTTGGCTCACTAGAAATACTAGTGGGTCTCAAAGTGTGGTCCAGGGACCCTCATGGTTCCTTGAGAGGGTGTAACTCTGAGAGTTATGGGGGTCCTTGAAATTAAAAAAGTTTGAGAACCACTGTGCTCAGACATAAAATGGACACTAAATGGAACAGAGCCTTCATTAGTGTCATTGGTAACACCTGTGAAGGAAGCGAGGAAGGGGCCCAATTTCTGTCCAATATGGCTGCTGTGCATAGAGCCTATTGTCTGAAGTAAGTATGACTGATGTCTGATGCCTTATTTCCTCGTTTTTTTTATTTTTTAGCTAAGATCGTTGCAGTGGTGTAATGCACATGTACTTGAGTACAATTTTGAGATATTTATACTCGTACTGGAGTATTCCATTACTTTTACTTCTACTCCATTGCATCTCAGAGGCAAATACAGTACTTTTACTGTATTTTGAAACTTTAGATACTTTGTAGATTTAGATCATTATAAAAAAAACTACATTAACCACCTCACCAGCATCTATACCCGATCCACAAGCTCCGATGCGTTGTGAACTTGTAGATCTGCTATTTTCCAAGATTTGTATACATTTTGAAGTAGGACATTCTGCATAATGATTACTTTCTACTTTTGGTACTTAAGTACATTTTGATACTTTCACTCAATTTTGAACACCGGACTTTTACTTGTAACTACATTGCAGTATTTATACTTTTTACTTAAAAGTAAAACATGAGAGTACTTCTTCCGTCACTGTCATGTTGTAATGTAGGCTATATTTCTTTTAGTTGGAGTCCAAACTTGATTGGCCTTGTGTCATCCAGCCTTGTGTCATCAAGCATCACCAGGCCCAGTTCAGACCGAGTCCGACCCACCATGCCTCATTCATGGAAGCCATCTCTTTAACATCTACCAACAACCATGAGACGAGTTGTATAGCGCCACACCGCCACATCTCCCTACTGCGTGGCACAGCAGCATGGAGAAGGAACCTGGCCTCCGGTGTGAGCCTCTGGCAGCCCTGGGATTCTTTCACACATCAACATCTAAGGCTGTGTACGGATTGTTGGATACAGTTAAACACTCAGAGTCTGCATGCTACCAAATGAGTGATCACCCTATCACCTTTTGATGATTTTTTGGTGATAGGATGACCACCTCATTTGGTAGCATGAGGTGCTTCATGGGTTTCCAGCGGGTCCCTTTAGTGTTTTAACTGTGTGTGCGGCCTAACACATCCAGAGACTCAGGTCATGGAGCGCCTCATCCTCTGCCATGCAACCTACTAGCCTCAAAGAATTAAGCATAAGGCTGTTGGGCTGGCTTTGGGTTTCCGTATAAAGTTGCACTACATTACGAAACTAACAGATATTAAAAGGTACAGTTTCTGATTCTGCAAGTTTGTCGGGTAACAACTCTTGTTAGAATGTTTAACCTTTGCCTTGTGACCTGTTTTTGTAGTGCGCGTAAGAAAACGAGTCAAGATGTTGTAGCCAGCTCAACACTACCATACAGTTTGCTTTTTCCACTGAAAACAGCAGCCATATAGACACATCCACAGACGCGCTGCCTGTAGGATCGACAGCTACAGGCAGCGCGTCTGTGGCTTCGTCTATTGGAAAGCAGTTGTAGGAGGTTTCTTTCCAATATGGCTGCTGTTCATAGAGCCTACAATTCTTGTTAACTCAACCTTTGTAGCTATGTTAAGTTTTATTGATTTAATAAACACCTCATATCAAAACTCCTGTTTACTGAACTTTTGTTAACGTTTATTGCTGTCAGACCAAGGACTTTGAGATGTAATGACTGTTCTGGAGCGCCAGAAATTGACCTGGTTGATCATAACAAAATACTGTTTCCTTTGACCTTGTCTGACCTCACCTGTCAGCATGGCAGATTCTGTGGTACAAGATCTGGTACTGACTATCACTATCCGCATTAACCTCTTTTGGACACATTCAGACATGGCTCATGTTGTAAGTCTTTAGATGAGCTTTTTGCCCTGCACAGCCAAGTTTAAAACGGGGCTCAAGTGCCAGGTCTCCAGTAGTGTGGCTGTAATCGTTAGGTTCAGTAGTACTGTACAGTACTTAAGCACACTTTTCAGGAATTTGTGCAGTGTTTGCTATTTTCAATACTTTTACTTCTCCACTACATCTCAGAGGCAAATATTGTAGGCTACTTTTACTCCACTAGTATGAAAACTTGTTTATTACAAAACAGCCGTACAGTATGATTATTTCATTTGAAAATGGCAGCTCTACCAAGCTCACAATACATTGCATTACTATACATTTGAAAACTTGTGAAATGGGACATTCTGCATAATGAGTTCTTAATACATTTTTATGCCAGTACTTTTCAAAAAATATTCTGAACTTTTACTTGTAACAGCGTATTTCTACATTGTAGAGTAGGCCCTATTGTGTTATGTTGAGTCGCCGGCGCCTTCATTCAGTAGGAGCGTTCATGTTCAGTCAACTTTCCCTGATGAATAGAAATGTAATTCTGTTGTGAACTATACCCCAAGTTCTACACAACGTCCCCATGTCTCAGAAGTCAGGAAATTAAACTGATTGTGCTTTGGCAGCATACCTTTTATATTGACAAATGGATGGGATTAACTGTTTTCATCACAAGAACCTCACACGGAGCTAGTCAAACTGTGTACATGCATTGAATCCAGTGCATGCAACGCTGTCTTTGCAGCAGAATCAGGTTTATTGTCACATCACAGGTTTAGGCTTACAAAGTAAAAAATTGGGTGAAATTCACTTTCGTTCCCATCGCAATGTTATTTCCATAGAAAGAATTAAGAGGGGAGTTAGAAGGGGGGGGGGGGCAGTGGGAAGGCAGATCAAACGAGAAAAAAAAAGAAGCTACAACTACAGATACTTTTCTAATTGGTTTGATATGGGTTACTTTTTAATCAAATGCAAAGCATGTGTTTTTTTTATATCATGGTACAGATGCATTACTTTTATATACTTTAGTCATATGACGGAACACAAAAATAGAGAAAATGTCCAATCTACAGCTTGTAGACTGGCTAATATATTTTCTTTTAATAAATTGAATGAACCCCTACATTGCAGCACAATGCATTTCCAACACTAAGGTGTACTCTGTGTGTGATGCTGTTTGCCTAAAGCATGATGCACTGCGGTGCTGTTTGAGCATCTAGACAGCAAAGAGTATTACTTCAACATCATCACTGAAATTACCTTGGAGCACTCCTTCATCTGATGAAGTGCATCTGTTGGGAATTATAACCAGAAAAAGTGCTCCTCGGAACACAGGTCTCCGCCAGGTCAGGTAGGTTATTGTGGGCCAGCAATGTTCGGAATTCGGCAATCAGGATGGAATATGAACATTTTATTTATTTATTTTTCTAAAACTAATACTCTACTAAAAAATAATAAGAATAAAAAATACCAGGTACTTATTTAAACGTTTATTTTGAAATGGGAAATGGATACTTTAGGCCTAGTAGTTTATTACTGTCATGTGTCCTGCATGGTGTAAGGATAATTTTGACTTCTTTTTAACTGTGCAGTAATAATTATTATACATAATAATAATAATAATAATAATAATAATAGGCTTAGGCCAACTTGTCAGTTAAATAAACTACAATTGTTTTCAAAACATTCAATTTCATTTTATTGTGCAGATAAATCATCAACAAAGTATAGAAACAATTAAATTGCTTTACAAAACAAAAACAAGAAATTTGTTCATTTGAATAAGTAAACATAAAAATACAGAGCTTGTATTCTGGCCATTTCTATTACTGTCCCCAACATTCAGTGCCATTATTTCTGAAAATACTCAGCGCTTACGTCTTATGTACTTATGTCTAAAATATACTTTCAGCTTGTAACAGACAATAAAGTTGTAAGATTCACACGTTGACTTATTTTGTAACTTGAGTCATAGGCTACAGTATAATGCTAATTTATGCTCTGCTGCCATGGTCCAAGGAAGCATAAATCGAGCCTAAAGATGACTTTTGATCGGTTACTTTTCAGGAACGCTACACCTTCCACAGTCCTTCATTTACACATTTCATAGGGAAGATAGAGAGGCTACATGATGCAACTGCATTCCCAACTCCAAACGACAGCTTATGTATGCACAGCATTTTCCTTCAGGAACATCCTGCTATGCCAGTAATCTGGATTGTCAAAAGATCTATCTCTGCCACGCGGGTCCCCAACTCCAACTCCAGTCTGCACTTTGACATAGGGGTCCAAACCAGATGCCCGCGCCTCCGTGCCCCCCGCTGCCCCGTCTTCCTCACCCTGTATATTCTGATACTCCACCGCCTCCCCAGCTTCTGGAACGGCGAGGGAGTCCATCTCCTCATACTCGCACGCATCATCTTCTCTCCTTCCCTGCACCTTCAGGCCCTTTCTGTCTTGGAGAGCCTGTCGCAGCTTCGGTTGTCTGTTTGTGTACTGATAGGCATCGTTCTCCATGTAGTCGTCGTCCTCCTCCGTTTCTCCGTTGATCCCGTTATGGATCGCTGTCGTTGGGTGAGGGGCGTCCTGTGTCGGGGGACTGTTGTCCTCCGACTCAGATCCTCTGATGTCCATGTATTCATATTCCACGTC
This sequence comes from Gymnoscopelus microlampas, assembly GCF_963454915.1. Taxonomy (NCBI): domain Eukaryota; kingdom Metazoa; phylum Chordata; class Actinopteri; order Myctophiformes; family Myctophidae; genus Gymnoscopelus; species Gymnoscopelus microlampas. Next base: position 12,016,326 of record NC_139944.1, read on the forward strand.
GCGAGACGCCTGTGGCTCTGAAACCGAGGCGTGATCTGTGCCGTTGTCCCCTCCCCTATCGTCTAGTACAGACGGAGAGGAGCTGTGTCTCTTGCTCATCTTCAGCCAGGGAGTGTTGTCTCTGGGATGGCTGTTGTGTCTGGTTTGGAGAGATGCCGCACACGCCTGTTTGTTCATATACTCGTAGTCTTCCTCGTCCGGGTCGTTCGAGGGTCCCGGTGAGTGGGCCTTGGATATGAGCCTGTCATGAGACATAGTGGCGTAGGAGCTGGACAGCAGGGTTTCTAGAAAAAAACAAGAAAATAAATGAAGAGTTTGATAAAGTATATTATATTATATATTATATCGTCACTGTCGGGCGGAATCCTTGTATCTCCAAATTGTAGATCAGCTATTTTCCGTATTGAGAATTTTTGAAAGTGAAAGTGATAAAGTGTGTCTGTGGGTTTCATCAATATTTAACCAAATAAACGTATTAACAAGAGCTTGTGACTATTATAATAACTACATTGGAACACAGGTTCTTTTTTCAATTTCCTGAAAAGCAACAGTTTTGGACATACAAGGTTTACTTACTAAACTAAAGTTAGTAAGGGTCAAGATTGTGAACATGGTGCTACCTTAGAGCTATCCTAGAAAACAACATCTCATATACTGTAAATGACTGTGACTCTGACATTTGGTGTCCATTCTACAATCTCAGGTTGTGACACAGCAGAGCAGGTTTTCTAAAGAGTAAAGTTTGGTCGGGACATTACATTACATTACAGTCATTTAGCAGACGCTTTTATCCAAAGCGACTTACAATAAGTGCATTCAACATAGGTAGGGAACGAAAACTACTAATCACCAGAAGTCTTAAGTGCATTTTCTGCAAAAACAAGCAACCAAGAGTATACCTAGCGCTAAGGTAAAAGTGCAATATATCAGCCACCTATTTCAGGGACCAGATGAGATGATGAACTACATTCAAACATGTATCTGATTTTAACCACTTAAAGGAGTAGTTGTTCACCCCAAAAGAATACTAATTTTCTATCAATTTACGCACCCCATGAAGCCTTGCATTCATGGAGATTTTTTTGTTTTTGTCGCATTCCTAAGCCAATAATTTGATGACCGGCGATGAGTAGCGGAGTCTATCCGGTAGGAGACTCAAAGAGACTCAAAGAGTCAAAAAAGTCTCTCTCCTACTGAGCAGCCACAATTATTGGCATAGGAATGTGACAAAGCTAAAAAATCTCCATGAATTCAAGGCGTCATGGAGTGTGTAATTGATAGAAAATACATACTTTTTTCTGTGAACTTCTCCTTCAAGCTCAAGACGCGTCGTGAAGCGATGCATTGTGAGATTGTAGATCTTAAGTATACATTTGAAAATGTCCTAAACTTTTGTGACATGCCCAAAATAGACACGCTAAGGCATACTGCATGTGAGTCACTATATCACCTCTCTCTGGGCTGTCTCCGGGGAGCACGTATCCGTTCAGGTCGTCCTCCTCCATGTCTGGGGATGGAGTCTCGGACGGTCCACCGGACATGCTGTCCCTCTGGGACATGTAGGCACTGTCCTCACGGTGATGCTTTCTCCTGGGGCTCCCCGTCAGCGACAGGTCCTCGCTCATCTCCAGCTCCACCACCGTGCCACGGCCCTCCGAGCTCTCGGACACGGTCCGCGCCGAGTTGAGCCGGGAACGTGAGTGCCACGAGTGCTATGGAAAGGAAGAACATGTGCATTAGGAAAAAGGATTGACACACACTTACTGTAGATACGTTAGGATGTATTATTGATTCAACTTTATTTATAACGAGCTTTCCGAAACATGGTTACAAAGTGGCTTCATTTAAAAGGCTTTATGATGCAGATTTGACATACTATACTATATAGGATTTATTGTATCTTCCCATCACCCCTCTTATCTCAAACCACACACCTGTCCTGGGTTATCAACACCTGGGGTCATAGGCAGGTATCCAGCCAGACTTGGTGTAAGAACCACCTTTTGGAAGAAGAAACATGAGAAAGGCAGAGACACAGGAGGACATTGTTACAAGGTTAAACCTTAATAGAAACAAGTCATTGTTCTCTTTCTTAACGTGGCAACATTAAGATAATGTAGTAACTCAGAAGTCCTACTCTGTGGCTGTCCATTCTAGAGAGGCGAGACAGGCTCCTGGACGGCGTCAGGTAGTGAGGACTCTGAGGAGAGGTGGTCATGCCATCCTCCAGTCCTTGTTCGTTCTGGTCCTCCAGGTCACCATCCAGGTCATCCAGGTCCACACTCCGCTGCTGGTGCTCATCTGGGGCTGGCTCTTGTGCGCTGCACTCCCCCTAGAGGACAAGATTAAAGTAAACTACCACAAATCTCTTTGCCGGAAAATAGCCGATCTACAAGCTCACGGCTAATGTTCCCCCAGAATATTAGTTTAGCTTCTGTTCATGATAATTAATAATTACATATGAGCTGATGCCTTACTTTGATTACAAGATAGCGGGGTGGGTCTCTGGCCATTCTGGTAAACTCGCTAGCCAGTTCCTTGAAGGTTGGACGGACATTCTCATCAATCATCCAACCTGGAATAAAGAGTCATAGATTGTTAGACCATAAACACCATGGAGTTGTTTCAGCCAATAGAAAAGAATGAGTTTCAGAAACTAATATATACAAATGAAATGTGAAAGAAGGCGTACAGTGTAGCCTACTGTGGGCTCCTGTAGTTAACACCTTTAACCCCTGTGCATGCAGTTGGTGTTATTTACAGTGACAGCTGAATAGAGGACAATGTAGGAGGGAGGGGCACTTACACTTGACCATGACCATGTAGACATCGATTGTGCAGATCTGAGGCTGCGCCAGGCGTTCACCTTTCTCCAGTAGATCGGGAACTTCCTGAGGGCGCATTGCTGCATACGGCTCCGCCCCGTATGACATCATCTCCCATATTGTCACGCCTAAATGAAGATAGATATATTTTTGGAGTTTTATGGGTGAAATAACTAGGGATGCACTGATGTCGGCACAGTGAACAGTTTCCACCCGGCTACCATCAGACTGCTGAACAAGAACCTGATCACTGTATTCACCAAGCTGGCCTGTCAACTGGAACTTTTTACTTGAAATTGTCATTTTTCCCCCTCCCTTCATGTGGATATGTTCCTCTGTATGGACTCTATTCTTTTTTGCACCTTATGTCTAATCATGTATTACACCTGCCGCTATGTGGACCTACCAATGTGTTACCACTTTTGCACGTGTAACCAAGTACATATTGTATCTACTGGTCTTATGCTATCATGATCATGTGACAATAAAGTTGATTCTGATTCTGAGATGCGTAAGGACAATGAGAACATCAGCACAAAACTCACCATAGCTCCAGACATCACTTTGATGTGTGTATCTGCGAAACAAGATGCTCTCCAAAGCCATCCATTTGATTGGGGTCTAAAACATATATATTTTCATATAATCATTTTAGTGATAGCATTAACACACAGTAAATAAATAACCTAAGATCAAGAATCCATGACAAAGACTCTCAATGGACCTTGATCTTTTGGCTGAAGCATCATGCCTAACATGATAAACCATATCTTTATTAGTAAAATACACACCTTGACCTCGTTGTAAAAGTATTTCTTTTCATCGGGGTAGAGCAGGTCTGGAATGCCATAGTCTGAGATCTGGACGATGTAATCATTCTTCAGGAGCACATTTCTGGCTGCCAGATTCCTGTGCACCATTCTATTCTCCTCCAAGTAATACATGCCCTGACAGGAACATGAAGGATGAATGTCAGGGTGTAACACCGTCAATGTGCATATAAAAACAATATGCATAAGCACAGTAACATCCTCGGCGTTAGCGTTTTTACCTTTGCAATCTGCACACACCAGTTGAGCAGCCTCTGGGGGCTGAGGAAGTTCCTGCGCTTCCGAATGTGCTCCAGCAAAGAGCCCTGTGTGCTGAGTTGGGTGACAAGTTGCAGACTGGCACCCGGGCAGATACCTAAGATCCTGACTACATGGGTATGGTCCAGGCTGCCTATGGCTAACATGTGCTGTAGTAGGCAAAAGCAAGAAAAAACATATATACTGTTTAAATGAGGAAAAGAAAAGGGTTGAATGACTATTAAATGTGAATTTGGGGGGTGGTTCTCTCACATCTGTAACCTCATGGAAGGTCTGCCGCCCGGTGCGATCATGAATAATCTTTATGGCTACAGGAAGCTTCACGGTATCTCCTTCAGGAATCCAAATGCCCTGTGAGGTGACATGTGTATGGCTTCATGAAATGTGTCACAAATGAGAGGAGCATTGTACAGGCAAGGCAACTGTTGATATCAGACGGTACCTTATGGACAGAGCCAAAGATTCCATTCCCCAGCAGCTTGATCTTACGCAGCTCTGAAGGCTTCAGGATCCGAGCATGAACTTTGGCTCCTTTCTCACTCGGGTCCAGCGGCTCAAAGCTCTATAAAGGTGTAAAAGAGAACATGCTAATTAATACAAACCCAGTTTAAACACTGACTGCAGCATAATGACATGCAAACAGACTCTGACTTACTTCTCCACTCGCCATGTATCTCCTCATGGCTCGCTTGCGACGGATAGTCAGACCTCGGCGGTACAGAATAACCAAAGCAAAGATGGAAAATCCAACAAAGAGAAACGCAATCGCTCCAATTACTATGCCTGTAGTTTGGCTGGACGGAGACAAAACAAGAAATGTATAAATATCGGCAATTGATACTTTGTAAGTTTTTTAATGCAATGTCAATGTCAATCCATTTTTTCATTGAGAATCTGTGTGAAAGGAGGGTCTTTACCCCGATATGGATCTGACGGGCCCACAGTCCCTGATTCCTGGGCCTGAGCATCTGAATGCAAAATACAGGGGGAAAAAAGAGAAATTCAAAACACACATACAGGCACTTTCATTACACACATTGTAGATACAAATCTGATGAAAATGACCTATAAACTAACACACACACACACACACACACACACACACACACACACACACACACACACACACACACACACACACACACACACACACACACACACACACACACACACACTCTCCTCCTCCCTTACCCCTGGGTACAGTTGGCGTGGCAGGGTTCGCAGCGCTGTTGTTTGTTGGGGTATTTGAATATAATTCCCTCCCCTCCCATCACTCCCTCGGGACATGAGGACACACAGTGAGGACCGTCTCTGAGACTGGCACACGCCGCACATTCATCTGCTCCCTGCAGAGAGGCGGAAGAACAGTGTTAGATAGGAACAAAGGAAAGAAAGATTAAGAGAAAGAGAGAATGATTGACTGTGGCCTGAGGCCAGATTTTACCTCTTATAAGCCTGGGGTTAATGTAATAATTCATCTGTCTGTGCTGTATAACTTAACCCCTTTCAACCTGGGGTCTCTATTTTGGGCATGTCATTACTGTATAGGTGTTTCAAAGTTTCAAAGATTTTCTAAAACAATATCCCAAAATGGTTATTTTCACTATTTTCACACATACAACAAAGTAGAAAACAGGGATTGAGTGATTAACATAATGTGTCTGACATATTGCCACACGGTGGCAGCAATACTCCTGTTGTAACAATGCACTGGACTTGAAGAACCTGACTTTTGTTTTCTCTGACTTGGTATTTCAACCTGAGAGTCTGTCAAACTAAATGGCGTCAGTTAGCTGGAGGGTGAAGGTGAGGCACATACCGGCCCGCTGCAGGTCACTTTTCCCTCTTGTACTGCACACTCGGTGTGACAGGGCTTACACTCGCCCTCTGCAGTGGCAAACTCACGGCTCTCCCTGGATAAACACACAGACAGGCAGAGACATAATCAAACTTCAGCGGAAGCCAACGTACAGAAAATGAAAAAAATATATAGGTTACATAAAACAAAACACAGTTTTATAATTGTTACGTTTTGAAGACTGACCCGGTGTAGAACATGCACTGGTGCACGCAGGTCCCTCCTCGGCTGTAATTCTTACAGGACAGACACTGGTCCGGTCCAGCACCCCAACAGCCATCAGAGGAGCACAGCGGGTCACACACATGACCTTCTGCAACTACACACACCATGACACCAAAGCTGATGAGGAATGATGGCTACATTTGAACATCAAGCCTGAGTTATACTTAGTTGCGCATCGTGTTACTCACCGAAAAAAAAGCTGATCTACAAGCTCTCAATGTGTTGTAGCGTGATGCGTGAGCTTTCAAATTTACTATTGTCACTGTGTGACACCAAGTCTTGCATTGCCACATCAAGCCTCTGGAACCAACAGTTCCTAAACCGTGTGGCCCATAGGGCAGGACCCTATCTCCTGTTTCTGTAGCGTGAGGCCGTACATCCCCCAGCCATGATGTACAAGTATACCCCCTTGACATGACGCTACGATACTCCCAATCCAACCCTTGATGCTAAGAGCCAAGCCGGGTGGCACTGGGTACCATTTTATAGATTTAGGTATGACACGGCCACAGGATTGAACCACGACCCCGGAATCTCAGGGCAGACACTCCAACCACAAAGCCACTGATATGTCTGGCGACATCTAAATGCAAGGTAGTTGCTCTAACTAAAACCAGAACGGCTGCTAACAAACTTACGCCTATACTGCTTTGGAAATCGTATCACCGCCCCAATATGAAGACAGTGGATTGATTCTACAATGCAGTTTCTTTTTTTTCTGTCTATTTGTTTCCACCAAAGGGAGATGGTCTTCAGTCTCTAGTTGAGTGAAGCATTTAGAGACTGACGTGTGAGTCTAACCATAATGTCAATTGCTTTCAACCTGACTTACCACACTGGCTATGTGGCCGATTCTCCTTGACATCGGTGTTCTTCTGACGTCGCAGAGGGCGGGTGCTACCGCTAAAAATTCGTGTCCAGTTGACGGTGTCATGGTAGCACAGCAATTTGTTTCCAGAGACATAGATATTGCCATCGTAGATTGTGCGTAGTGATCGTAGCCCCAGGGAGGTGAGAGATGGAATCTTCACCACCATCAGAGAGTAACCCCTGAAAACGCAGGGAGTGAGTATAGTGGCATTAAAAGGTTCAGTCGTCGATTAAATTAAAGAAGCTTTTATTCTCATATGGTTACTAAATAGCAAGAGTGATTGTGCCTGTGTTTAAAATATAACCAATTAACCCAGTGTTTACTCAGATCCCAATCAGTCACAGCTAGATAGGCTACATACCATACATACCATTTACATGAGAAAACCCACCACCAATGTTTGAGTCAATATACCACAGCACTTAAAGGGACCCTATCACAATTTTCATAATTTTCTCTCTATATTTCTTGTAATGTTCCATTACTGCTGCTGAAGCTGTGCTGAAAAGTTTACCCCAGTCATGTCACTGTTACAAAATCTGTAAATGGGAAAACGACCACCCTTAATTCCTGTTTTTTACCCACTACCTTCAGTGGCTGTGACCTTATCCTTGTTAACTGTCCTTATGGAAAAAAGTAATATTGACCATACAAGAATACTGTAAATCAGGTTGTTGTAATGATGGCCATAGAGTGTATGTGCCAGGCCAGTGCTTGCATGGGAAATGCATCATGGGAATTGAAGGAACTCCAAAAAAGGCCGAAACAGGCAGACGGGGGTATTTTCTCTCTCTATGGATTGTATTGTAAATATTGTTGTTTCTACAGACTATGGTAACTGGCAACAGTTAACTGAAATGCACACCAACAGTGTGATAGTGTCCATAGAGGATAGTCTATAGACTTTATTAACCACTTTCAACTTGGCTTCCCTATTTTTGGCATGTCATTGTAGGCAAACACTTTCTTTTAAACTGTCAAAACCTCTTAAAAAGTATGAAAATATGCATTGCATATTGCAACACGTTGTGAGCTTGTAGATCGACTATCTTCGCAATTTGCTGTACAAAGAAGTATATAGGGCTTAGTAGGTTAAATTAATAGCATGCATATAATAGAAGGCAATAAATAATTGTCATTCAGCAAAACTGTTCTGTATGAAATGTGATCAGACATCAGCACGAGTGAAAACACATGACTGTACCTTTTAGAGCTCACTCCTCTAAATGGGATCAAACAGAGACAGAGAGAGGACACATGTTAAGGGTTATGAGACAGGGATGATGACATATGACATGGTCCAGTGGTTCTCAAAGTGGGGTCCAGGGACCCCCAGGAAAATTATTGAATACAGTATCAAAATCAGTTTAACCATTTTAACTCTATATGCATCGGCTATTTGAAAATAGCTGATACAAGCTTGTATTTCTGCAATAAAAAACAAAGTATAGTAATAGGAATATTTTTTTAAATGTTTTAACAGCACAAATCATGTCTCTGGCACAAAATCTTTTCTGATGGGGGTCCATGGCCAAAAAACATATTAATTTGGGGGTTGTTATGAAGAAGTTGGGGGTTGGGACAATGGGGGTTAAGCACAGATGGTGACATGAGATGCAGTGAACGTCTATTACATAAGGGAAACACAATAAATATTTAAAACAACTAAAACAAATAAGATCTCACCTATAAAGTGTTCTGCCTTGAATTGTTTGCAGGTTAGAGAAGACTGACAGATCAGACATGTTCTCAGGCCATGACTGGATGCTAAGAATATCTGCAAAAAGGCGTAATCCAATTTATCCAGTTTGTTCAGGTTGGAATACAGTAACATATACAGTGCATATAAAACATCTAGGCCTACCCCTTCCCCACACACACACACACCTGTAATCTCCCGCACAGTGTTGAAGATTTTCAGTTTCTCTGGATCCAGGGCTGGAATGCTGTTGTATGCATCTCTATCAATAGACAGCATTTTGAAAGTAATAAATAAGACAAAAATAAAAAACACAAAACATTGTCATAACATCATAACATGCTGTCAGTCAACAATTTGCTGGAGACAGTAAAGAGAAATAGACGCAAACACATTAAAAACATCACAAACAGTAAAGCCGGTACATTGCTCACCCTTTGATTCCAGTGACCAGGAAATGCAAGCTCCCCTGGATCTTGGTGCAGTTGATGAAGCTGTCGATATTGCGGGCATCAATAGTCTGTCTGTCGGTAGATCCTGCTGTTGTGCCACGGCAAGCTGGGAGGAGGAGGATAGGAGGAATGAGAAGGGGGGGGGTTGTCGGCCTACGTCACACGGTCATGATAACTAGGGCAACAACTTTCAATTATCTTCGATTACTTGTTGGGTTAATTATATAATAGAGAAGCAATTATTTCTCATTAATTCACATTTAATAATTCATACATTTTTATTTTTTTTATATATCAACGACCCGATACGAACAAATTCTAATAGATTTTCCATAATCTTGCTGATCTGCGAGTTTTTTTTTTATGTTGAAAAAAGTTTAAAAATTACAAATACCTGCCCCCAAAATCGATAATTGTTTCTTAAAATTAGCGTTTTTTTAATAATCAATTAAATCGATTAGTATTAACTAAATCAATTAACTATTGCATCCCTAATGATAACGAATCTCAAATGACTGAATTCCTTAGGAGTACCTTTTGGACAGAGCCCTCCACAGGGCTCACATCTTTTCCCTCCTTTCCTCTCCACTTCCTTCTTATCAGAAGGGCAGCTCCTCACACATGAGCTGCCATCCACCACAAAGTTAGCTGTGAAAAGAGGATGACAAGACAAAAACAGCAGGCTTCTTAATTCAATTCTAAAGCCTCATTTGTACGGATGCGACCCATGTGAGGTATATCATTGCGTGGGGACTCCTCACCAGGGCACTGGGTCACACAGAATGGGCCATACTGGTACTTGGCACTGGGGTTGGGCTCCAACTTGAACGTGTGCTTGTTATAGATGAGGGTCTGTGGACACTGAGGCACGCAGGAGCCTGAGTTGTTGAAGTTCCTGCAAGCCTGCGCAAAGAATACCACATCGTACAAACCATACAGTAAATACGTTATTGCTCTGTTTCTTTGTATGAGTTTTATGATTTTATGATTTTAGCCTATATACTCACAAAGCAGCCTGTATCCAATGGTCCAGTGCAGCCTCCTGCACACTCTATGTGACAACACTCACTGGGGCTTCCTCCAAAGCAGCGTCCGTTGCACTGAGGAGCACACACGGTCTTGGTCACTACGAGAGAGGGCGACAGCGTTAGAGACTGGCAGGTGGACACAGAAAGTTGAAACCATTTAAAGAGGCGATGTGTCGATATGACTTACAGATCTGGCACGCGTCACTCTCTGGCCCCCAACATGGACCACCCTTGCACATCTCATTACAACGCCCTGAAAATTATTATTATATTATAAGTCTGAAATGGACAAATCCATTCAAGTCTGAATGGAGTAAAATCCTCAGTGTTAATGTAACTCTTAGAGTTTAGAAATGGACGTGTCCATTACTGTGTAATATACAGATACAATGTCTCATTACTATAATGCCTCCACTCACCCTCAGGTCCATTTTCATTAATGATAACCTCTGATGAGCCATCCTTCACTATGTCCAGCCAGTTGACCTGAGGGCCATAGCTCAGGAATTTATTCTGGATGATCTGGACCCCTCCCTCCAGTATCTCTGTTAACATGTATGTACACATACACACACACACACACACACACACACACACACACACACACACACACACACACACACACACACACACACACACACACACACACACACACACACACACACACACACACACACACACACACACACACACACACACACACACACACACACACACACGAATACATTTTAACAATGTATTTATGCCCAAAGAGAGCATATAAGGACACAAATGATAAAGGTACAGTTAAGGTTACATTCACAAAATCATGGCATAATTATGTCTTCATGATACAATATTATCAGCATTATCACTCTGTACTCTATGGCAGTGGTTCCCAAACTCAGGTGAGTCGCCATGTGAAACCTAATTTGATATTTGAAGGTATGTTTCAAGACAAAGTCTTAAGTCTTGAGTGTACGTTATGTTAAAAACACACGAGAAGACCCAGGTACTTCCCATGATCTACATCCATTCAAAGACATTCTGTGACTCCTTCTGATGACAGGTGTGTGGGTGAGGCAGCCCCATGAGGGTGTGGCAACACTAACAGCCATCAACGGCAGCATAGTGCTCATAGTTCCATTCTCCCACATAAAAAAACACCCTCACACATTCCATGAGGTAGGAGGGGGGCGGAATGTTGAAAACATGCCAATAAAAACTACACTACACTACAAAGCAACATCTTATTTTACTGTGTACGCAAAACATTTTGTGTTTATGTCTGCCAAATTTTATTACCATCCTGTCTACGAAGGAAGACAAGCGGGTCGTGAGTATGTGACATGTGTGTGCGTGTTTGTGTGCATGTGTGTGCGCGTGTTTGTGTGTGCGTGTGCGTGTGCGTGTGCGTGTGTGTGTGTGTGTGTGTGTGTGTGTGTGACGGCCGACAGGGGCAGATGTTGGCAGCACGCCAGAGGCGACGCCACACAAATGTTTGATAACATTTAAACATACACCCGTTGTAATTACCATCGTCAATGTAATAAGGTGCTAATGAGATGCAGTTGTGTGTGTTCACCTGTAAGGTGTGTGAGGCCCAGTTCCTGCAGTCCTTGTTGTCCATCCTTCTGATAGTTGACCAGCACAGCCAAGGCGAAGCGGCCATCATACAGTGTGTTTCCCCTGATGACACGCAGGTGGTCCAGGGGGAGACGGCTGAACTGGTTGATAGCGATCAGGATGTAACCTGTCACCTCTCTGATAGACTGAAGTGGAACAGAGAGATAGGCGATGGGAGTGAATGCAGATTGTACCACTATCGGGCCCGTTGGAAATATTATACTTTTACTCCACTACAATTATTTGAAAACTTTAGTTACTAGTTACTTTGCATATATACATTATTACATTATAAAACATACATTAACCACTTTAGCCCTTTTTTATACCATACCTATTTTATACCCTTAAAAATAGCCGATCTACAAGCTCACAACGCGTCGCATCACGATGCATTGTGAGCTTGTAGATCTGCTATTTTCAAACATTTTAGTACTTTTACTTTTGGTACATTTTGAGGCCAATAGTTTTGTACTTTTACTCAAGTAAATTTAGAATTCCGGACTTTTACTTGTAACAGAGTATTGCTATATTGCAGTATTGATACTTTTACTTAAGTAAAGAATTTGAGTACTTTTTACACCACTGACTGCAAGTATAAAGCACACTTAACAGCAAACCAATATGTGTATGTGTGTGTGTGTGTGTGTGTGTGTGTGTGTGTGTGTGTGTGTGTGTGTGCGTGTGTGTGTGTGTGTGTGTGTGTGTGTGTGTGTGTGTGTGTGTGTGTGTGTGTGCGTGTGCGTGTGCGTGTGCGTGTGCGTGTGTGTGTGTGTGTGCGTGTGCGTGTGCGTGTGTGTGTGTGTGTGTGTGTGTGTGTGCGTGTGCGTGTGCGTGTGCGTGTGCGTGTGCGTGCGCGTGCGTGAAAAATCTATTTCAATAAAAACATATTTCTTTGCATAGTAAACATACTATACAGTAGCAGATGTTTTTTCTTTTTCCATAATGGGTACGTAAGCTTCCTGAGAGTCACTCTAGCTTGAAACGTGATAATCTTTGCTACGCCTATTTGTTATTAACTGATATCACACCCTGGCAACAAACGTTTGTCTTGGTTGTTCCATTAATCACAGAGGCTGTTCAACAGTGTGTAATAGAGTAAAGTGTTTTTCAAGGGAACATGAGGGAGCTCATTGTACACAGCAGACAGTGACATCACCCAATGGAGACAGTGATAAGAAACAAGCTTGTTTTAGTTTTTCTGTGTGCCTCAGGGAAGTCTGAAATAACCATACTTGTACATTATTCCTCCTAGGCTCTAGGTTAATTTGTTTGTTATGATACAGGAGTATCTTCTGGTCCCTGGGAAAGGGGAAACTGCGTTTATAGCTTCACCCATGCTGATGGCTGCTCTGCTCAGATGGCTTTCATGAGTGCACGGGTGAGCTGTTAGGGGTTAAGTGTCTATAAGTCAGGTAAACTTCGACACATAGGCTGGGCGAGCCACGGGTCAAACCAACAACCTTCCGATTCACAGACTGCCTCTCTACCCACTCAGCTATGGCCGCCCCGTTCACAGTCCTACACACACACACACACACAGACACAGTAAAATTATCAGTGTTAAATTAATGCTCAGTATTTTGTTGTGTAGGCAATACATCTTATCTTATTACATAATTATCTTATTACTTGTCTTTAAGGACAGGTCCCTGTACTTAAGGACAAGGCTGGTAAATTAAACAGCATGGACAATTACAGGCCTATAGCCCAGTATCCTGTCAAAAGTGCTGGAAAGAGTCCTTTTAACCAGGATGGAAATGTATGTTTTAACAACTGATAATAGATTTGGTTTACAGTACAGATGTATGCATCTATGCTCTAAAGGAGTTGTCAATCACCTCATGTATCCAGGTGACTTAGTCATACTTAACCCATATACTGCGGGTTGCAATAATTATTGAGGATATGCTCACAGTATGGCAAAGAACATGACATTACATATAAAGTCCAAAAAAGCATTATGGTTGGACAGGAAATCCACTTTTCCAGTGTTATATCTCTCAAATAACGCTCTGGGTGATACATCCAATTTTGTGTTCTGTAAAAGTAAAATGTGTACACTGTTCAGAGCATGTCACCACCCTGTGTACGGCTCATTTATGGTCCTCTTACAGAGTGAAAAGCGTGCAGAGGCTCAGAGTGGCATACAATGATGCCATGAGGCGTTCCCAGTTGGCATAGTGCCAGTCAGTTGTTTACTGCTATTGGTATACCCACCTGTGAGGCAACTGATGTACAATGTTAGGCAGTGCCTGCCGCCTGGATGTGTCTAATAACAGCATCATGGCGGCTCTAACAAACCCAGTGAGGAGCTGTTATCAGGTCATGTCCAGGCTTCGCAAGTACTGGCACCGCAGCCTGCTGCTGATTAGGTAGGATTCCACTATAGTACTTTTATTGCACTCTTGTACTTTTTTCATTTCTTTTTATCTTTTTCCCATGTTGTATGTCTCTTATGTTATCGTATGTTACCTTTATGTGCTATGGACTTCTGTCTGAAATAAATATTACTCAATTTTTCCATTTTTTTCCATTAATCAGTGCTATACACCCTACGTCTGTGTGTTGATAAAAAAAATATTGAACCAATGAAAAGTATTAAAAAGCGCTTCTGACAAAACCAGCTAACTCCATTGGATCCTCAAACTTTCTGCTAAACCAGCTAAAACTCCACCAAAGGGAGGTGGAGTTAGCTGGTTTAGCTGAATCCAGGCTCCACCCCCTCCTAACTCCACTTTTTGTTTTGTTTTCGTCATTTCCTGAAAAATGTGCATTTTGGAGTTAGCTGGTTTCTGCCCGACAGCAGAGGTATACAAGTGTCCTGCTCACCTGTAGGAATGTGAAGTTTCTCGAGTGTTCCATCATTGTAATCTCCAGGTTCCCCATTACGATCTCACAGCCAGTGTACCTCTCCTTCATTAGATTGTACTGCATCTCTGAACTTCCCGTCACACTCAGAGCATTCTGGGTACCGGTACATACTCCTTTTACTGGTAAAGAGAAAACGGTTCACATTAATGACCACAGTGCAACATTACACCTTCTGCAATGTTCTGAATGTTCATTTAAAGGAGCATTTCACCCATTTTCAACCTATCTTCATATAATTGGTCCACTAATGCGCATTATAAGATGGCACCATTTCTGTCTACTCATTCTGTGTCTCACGGGAGGGCTGTGGACAGTTCAGAAGGCAGAACAAGATTTCAAACCTTTTTTTGGTATTAATGCAAGAACAATGGCTTATTATTTCAGCGTGCTAGCTTTGCAGGAAGTGAAAGGCTGAAGTTTCTATCCTATTGGAATCCCCATTGATAATGTCATTGGTGGGCAGGTTTCCGAACTGTCCCCAGACCACCTCTGAGACGCAGAGCAAGTACACCTTATAATGATCAGAGAGTGTTAAAAGGATCCCTGGGTAATAAGTCAAATATGCCACCTTAAATATTTTATTTATTTTAGAAATAGTTCATCTTTTACTCAAGAGGGGCAATGCCCGTCACAAGTTGATGATGTCATTTGTCCATGTCCCTATGGAATTTATGGAATGCATGTGCAAAAAAAACATATTTCAAATATTGATTTGATACCTTAGGAAGTATTACGTTGTTGTTTATTTTCACACGCATTCCATAAATTCCATAGGGCTAGACCACACATGCGCAAATTACATCAACTTGTGACGGGCATTGCCCCTATTGAGTAAAAGATGAACTATTTCTAAAATAAATACAATATTTAAGGTGTTTTTAATTTTACATTTTAGTTATAGAGGACAATTATAATGTATGAAGGCACATTTGGCTTATTAGCCAGGGATCCTTTTAAAAAGTAAAACATTCGATAATATGCAGATGAGGAAAGAGTTTGCTTTTGGAGTTTTTGATTAAAAAAACTAAATGATGTGAACCAATGATTAATTTGTGCAGGTGAGACACACAAATGCAATGGTGTAGTATCAAAATAAATGAAAGAAATGCATACCACCTATCAAACTGTGATGAGCAAAAGGGGATGATTACAACAGATATACAGTAGTGTAGATCAACTTTACTGAAATACACAATACAGATTTCCTTTTAAACAACTCATAACAAAAGCAAAAGGAGACCAGCCTTTTGCAAATAGAGCTCCTACACTTTGGAATGCCCTGCCTGAGATCAGGCTCACTGAGTCGGAGCCTTGTTTTAAATCCCTTCGCATTTTTGCAAAGTTACTTTTAGTGCTTAATCCTCCTCATGCTGTTTTCTAAATGTGCAATTTATTTCATTTTAACTCTGCATTTGAAAAGTGCTATGCAATATACAGTTTATGTTTATTATTATTACTATTATTATTATGACAGCATTGATGTATGAAGAGTTTCATTTCAAAATGAGATCCACTACATGAAAATGAAGATTTTTACGAACACAGATTTGTTTATCTTATGAAAACTTCTAATCATGTATTAAGATATAGTTTTCCATGTATGTAGTCCTGCATGTGAAAGCAGAATCTGTTTTCTTTCTTTCTTAAAAAAAAGCACATTCTGGTAGTATTTTCCTCTAAAATGGATGGATTGATTTAGCAACTTAAAGGCAATTTTCTACAAGCTGCTTTGTCCTGTTCTCACAATATCAATGAAAGTATTGTAACAGAGTGAAACAAGCTAAGAATTGTAGCTATACAGGCAGGGCATGCCGTTCTCTGGGACAAACATACAGGGCCTTGTTTATAGACTGTAGGTGTTCAGTCACTATGTGTCACTGGAACCAAGTGACTGCTTTGCTATTCAAATCTCAGAGAGAGAGAGAGAGAGAGAGAGAGAGAGAGAGAGCGAGAGAGCGAGAGAGCGAGAGAGCGAGAGAGAGAGAGAAAGAGAGAGAGAGAGATGAAAAGACGGAAAGAAAATGGAGGGAAGGAAGGGGACTGAAGAAGGGCATTCATGATAATCGTTTTTTAACGTACAAATGGAATTAAATGGACCCAGAGTTACAAATGGGTTAGGGTCCATTTGGTTGCATTTGTACACTCTCAGAGTAATAATATCTTATCACTACTTTGGCATGACACCGTTGTGCAACAAAGAATAATAATAATAACGCTTTAGCGGTTAATCATTGATATTTGAAGGAAAAAAATGATTAACTGAAAGATTAATCGTTAGAATAATGGTTAAGAAAAAAGTCGATAGTTTCAGCCCTATCTCAGAGTTAAATTAATGCTGAGGAATTTACTGTGAAGGTGAATTAAGTACAATGTCATTCACAATTTCTCACACCGATAGCGCAACCATGCAAGGCGCCAACCTGCTCATCCGGAGCATGGGATTCAGTCTTGTTCAAGGTCACTTCTACAACACGAAGCCAGGAGCACCTGGAGATCAAACCAGGAACTGCCCGATTAAGACTCTACCTCCTGACCCAGTGCTGCCCCGACAACGACGTCAGCAACAAAGCGCATAAAAACTGCCGCATTCTTGAACCTGCACATTAAAACACGCAGCAAGTGAGTGTGGAGAGATGTGATTGAAAGGAACAACAGTGCAATGGGTACGCATTACCCCCCATAAAGCTCAGATAACACACACTTTATTGTGTTTGTGACAAAGTCAAGGTTCAGGAGTTAAATATGAAGAGACACAGATATGATCCTTTTATGGCACAGTCAAGTGTGTCTGCAAGAACAAGGGACATTGGTAAGCACTTGATCCCTAGATGTGAGCTACTATAAGAGAAGACACTGTTGCTATTACCTAAGCTCCTGGAGAGAGCTAATTAAGTCTCCAGATTACTCTTTAGAGTTCAGTGAACGTTCAATGATATTTGCTCATTATTAGAAAGCCATCTGACCGAAATTAGGTTGATTGCACAAGAAGCAACCTCCTTTATCTAAGTGAAACCCTGAAAGCAGGTCACTGCTATCAGTGGATTGCTTGGGCTGTTACTTGAGTTGAATTACCTGTTGGGAAATACTCAACACCTGCACATGTACACTCGGGTTCAATGCACGACACCCACAATGCATACAAGTGCGTTTCACTCTAGATAATCAATATTAACCACACAAACCCTAGCATCCCTATTTTGGGCATGTAGTATAGGCAAACCTTCAGCGGAAATCTACAAGCTCAGAACACATTGCATCTAACTCAACGTGTTGTGAGCTGGTCAGCAATTTTCGCCAAAGACATTAGTGTTGAGGGACCACCAAGTATTACCACTGGGGGACCCCGGTCAACAAAGCATAGGGTTTAAGTAGTTAAACGTAAAACAACAAATAACTTGAAAGCAACTGTGTATACGCACAGTCAAAATCCTGGGTGTCAATTTAACTGTGAGAGTGTACAAATGGACCTTTAAGGGTCTCTAACGAGGATACACACATGCATGTGTGTATGTGAATGGTATAGTGGCCACATTGACAATACACATGGTGCAGCTGTGGGCTGGGATGAGTGGGTTCTCTCTCTCAAAGGGGCACTGTCATGGCAAACAGATTATACAAAGAAATGGAATTGGTTGGAGGGTTAATAGGGAGCCCACACACAAACACTGACATACACACACTCAAAAAACCCACTTGCAATTTCAACACACATACACGCACACAAAACAAGTCTGTTGTGGCCTCTCTGACCCGCCATACCCCCCCCACCCCCCCATGCCTCTCTAACTATCTCTCTCTTTCTGTCTTTATTTGCTCTCAGTCTTTACATTTACTATGTCATCATGCCACCCTCATAATCATTCAGCCACGACCCTCCGCTCTGCTTTCTCACATCGTGTTTCTGCCATACTGTACACATGAACTCTGGGGGGAATGAATGGTGTTATTGTTACCTACATTAAAGTGTAACCCAACACACGCGCGTGCAGAAAACATTACACAGTATAGGTGGACGGGGATCGGGTTTTGCTGTCATTTCCATTCAGTTGTTGTTACCAAGGTTTCACGCTCAAGAAGAGAGAAAAGAATGGAGGGAGGGAGGAGATAAACAAGTTCAATAAAGCAGTACAGACGAACATTGGAGGTAAACAGAAACTTGGCACAGGGTGGCAAGAGATTACCGCATACCTCTGACTCACTACTGCACGTGCACGCGCACACACCACGCGCAAGCACACACACAGCCATACACACACACACAGAGGCAAGCACAAAGACAGACACCTGAGCACCTGTATCATTTCCTTTTCATGGCTTACAGCTGCACATACAGTACTTTATGAATCGGAGCGTTATTCCTGCTCTCTCCTTGTCCTTCCTTGTGCTCAGAGCTTCCTTATTTTCCACTTATACTTTACTTTGGCTTACAGAGAAGGGCATAGAGATTGCTCAACATCATGCGACATGTTTTCAAAACTGGAGCGACAGCATATTTGCGTTTTGACGCATCCTTTGCTCTGAACAGAAGCCACACCTGTAAAGCCATAGTCAAAGAAGCAATTACCAACTTGGTACAAACTGTTTTCCTTTGAAAGGGGACTAATTCCACAATGTTTGTTTGTTTCAAGTGTTTCAAAGTGGCATTTTGAACCCCACCTTGTGGCCCATTTCTGTTTCTGCATTGATACCACTACCTACCACTCAAAACTCCAACTGAAAATCAGTGGTGGAAAAAGTACTCTTTTTTTTTTACAGTAGTAAAAGTAAAAGTATCAATACTGCAATGTAGAAACACTCTGTTACAAGTAGGAGTTCGGAATTCGAAATTTACTTGAGGAAGAGTACAAAAGTATTGGTATCAAAATGTACTTAAAGTACCAAAAGTAGAAAGTAGCCTACTCATTGTGCAGAATGTCCCATTTCACAAGTTTTCAAATGTATAAATATCTTTCGAAAATTGCAGATCTACAAGCTCACAATGGGTTGCATTGTGAGCTTGTAGATCGTAAACAAAATGTTTATGTCACAACTGAGTGCACGGTCAGTAGTACCTGAGTCCAGGGACATGGACTCAAGTTTGTCTTGAGTCACAGTAACCCATAACATATGACTAGACTTGGACTCAACTGTCTGTGACTTGGACTTGACTCGGACATGGAGTTTTTCTTATTTGGACTTGAACTTTCTAACAATCAGATGTTATAAACAAATGAGTAATAACAAATATTTTAAAGCTATTGTGCATTCAAGGTATTGAGTAGAATTCACTCATAAGGTACTGTATGGTCTGAATGCCAGTGGAGGGAACAAGTGAATGTGTCGTTTTCAATGATGCTTGATCTGTTTTCTCATCTACCAAGACAGCTGTGTCACAACCTAGAGTTTGGCCTGGTGATTGGGTTCTTGTACTTAACTACTGCAAAGTGAGCTACAAGTTATACTGCTCCTCATTTTGCAGAAATGCAATAGAAAAAGCATATATGCTTAAACATTAATTGTGTTTAGAAACAAAATGATGATTGTGTTAATTTGTTGCTCTTTAGAAATTTGAACATACATTACAATCCTCGATCTTGGTTTGTTGACATCAGTGGTGGAAATAGAGCTCATATTTAAGTAAAAGGCCTGGATTCAAAGTATTGGCATACAAATACTTACAGTACCAAAGTAAAAGTACTCAAAGTTTTCCCAATTTGAAAACAAGCAGATTTATAATTTTGGAATATAGATTTTGGAATATCTGAAATATAAATTAGTTGTTTTTTTAATTAGTCAAATAAATCTATAAATTAACAAGTGACTAAAATGTAAAATAATCTTGCCTCTTAGATGTAGTTTGGTAAAAGTATAAAGTATCATAAAAATGGAAATATTCAAGTAAAGTACTTAAGTAAATGTACTCAGTTACTTTGAACCACTGGTCAGGTCAACATGTTTATTTATCTCACTACTTCCCTGAACTGATTCCAGTGAAGTCACACCTGAGTTCGCCAATACCTGAACTCCATCACCTGACATTGTTTTTCTCGAACTGAGCACCACCTTATTTTCCTACTGCCAAGTGACTGCAGGGGGCCAAGGTTCACCAAGTCAGATTCAAATCACAACAACTCTCTCTCTCTGCTATGCACACATACAGTACTGCCCTTCATTAGAATTCGAAGATAGTTGTTGTTCTATGTGTAATGTTTCAATGTGGGGATAAAGCAAATGGCTTGACTTGACTTTTTCTTTTAACTTTTAAAGATTTCTTTGGCTATTCGAAAATAGCAGATCTACAAGCTCATAGCGCGGCACCGAGTGCCGCGCTACGAGCTTGTAAATCTGCTATTTTTGAAAAATCGTGAACAACTTGTGCAAATCTTTGAATATATAGTTTTTAAAGTGAAAAGCATTTTCTTTGCTTCTGGGGATTCTACAAATGTCTTCTAAATCCTAACAGTTAGTTTTTTTTCAGCTTATGTTGCTATATCAGTGGTTCTCAAACTTTTTCATGTCAAGGACCCCCAAAATGATATGTACCTGGCCGCGGACCCCCATCTCAAAATATGTTGTTCCAGGGACCCCCCAGGAAGTCAAGATTTGAGTTAAAAATGTGCACTTTCAAAAATATATATATATTCAAAGATTTGCACACATATTGCCACAGATAGACCTGCTCTCCAATGAAAAAGAAAATGGACAGCAGGTGTATCGGTGCAGTGCTGATCAGAGTAGCTACAACTGATGAGGGGAAATGTGTCTTTAAATAATATGTATTTCTCTTTAGAAAAAAAGAGGGGATGGATTGTGCTATCACAACAGAGGCAGACAATTGAGACAGACATCCTAAAGTATACACAGCCCTGGGAGAGGTGTCATTGACTCACAGCAAACAAGTTCTTGAAGTTCTAGAACAGGTTTTTTCCCCTCTTTATGATGAACTGATGCATGGAGCTTACATTAACTGATGCATGTACAGTAGGTCTAGTTTACATGATTAGTACCTTATTAGCAGGTTCATTGGCGTGGTCAGTGTGATTAAGAATATTATAAACATATAAGCCTATCCATTTTAGGAGATGGCTTATTGTAAACTAAATGGGATAAATTAACCTACAGAGAAAAGCCAGAAAACAGGCATAGAGTCCTGTATAGCCAGTGGTGTAAAGTAGCTACATTTACTCAACTACTGTACTTCAGTACAATTTTGAGGTATTGTTTTACTTTCTTCAGTTCTTCAGTTTACTTTCCAATTTTCAATACTTTTACTTATCTACTCCACTACATCTCAGAGGCAAATATTGTACTTTTTACTTCACTACAATTATTTGACAAGTTACTTTACAGATTTAGTTGGATTATTATTACAAAACACACATTAACCACTTCAGCCCTATATATATCGGCCATTTGAAAATAGCCAATCTGTTTCCAAAACATTTGTATACATTTTGAACTTGTGAAATGATTAATTCTGCACAATGAGTAGCTACTTTCTACTTTTGGTAGCCTACTTTAAGTATATTTTGAGTACTGGAATTTTACTTGTAACAGAGTAATTCTACATTGCAGTATTGGTACTTTTACTTAAGTAAAACATAAGAGTACTTCTTCTAGCCTACAAGACGGGTCTATACGATCCGATCCGATCCGATCTTACCTTCCTCGGTCTGAGCACAGGTGTGATGGAGAAACCATGGCAGCAAGACGCAGAGACCCAACACATTGAGAGGGGAATGAATCATCCTCGATCAAATACACTGATTGATTGTATGATGTTTAAACTGGCATAACGATGGTGCAGAAATCTGCTTGACATGGAAATATTTTCCTCTAGTCTGAGAAAGTCCATTTAGTTCATTAAATCAGTTCCTTCGTCGTTAATCCTGATGATCAGATCATGCCATGTGCGATGTACGGTAGTAGCTCATCATGTTAGGTTTCCTTTGGCTTCTTCGCCTCGATCTCCTCTGACTCAGAAGTTCTTTAATAAATCCGCGCTATTGTAAAACGTGTCCATGCTATTTCATAGTTTAACAGTCAGCCTCTCCTTCAGTGCGTAAAATCACTACAAGTCACTGGTGGTGGTTGGTGCGGGCTTATTAGCCAATCAGAGACAGGAGCGTCTGTTCTTCCAGTTGTGCAGCTGCTGCACTAGTTGTACCACACACACACGCGCGCGCGCGCGCACACACACACACACACACACACACACACACACACACACACACACACACACACACACACACACACACACACACACACACACACACACACACACACACACACACACACACACACACACACACACACACACACACACAACACACACACACACACACACACACACACACACAGAGAGAGAGAGAGAGAGAGAGAGAGAGAGAGAGAGAGAGAGAGAGAGAGAGAATTGTTGTTGTTGTTGAATGTTGTTGAGCACACAATGTGCTATGTGGTCCTACACTTTAAAGCTGAGCTTTTAATTTTGCTGTAGCCTACCTTGGTATAATGACAATAAATTCTGATTCAAAGACTGCTCTGGCTAGAGTGTTTCAATAGAAACAGTGACTAAGGTGACATTTGTATTTCAATCAGGGAAAAACTTGAGCCAATGTGATTGGAAATGCTGGTCGAATGCACACATTCAATGCACACATGTAATGTAGGGGCAATTCTAGCAGAATTCTAACAGAATTTTAGGGGGGCTGCGCCACTGGATAGCAATTAATACATTATTACAGCATACAGCATGGCCATTATGTAAGGAACAAACGGAAGAGCAACTCTTCCTTATACTGTAGGTCTCTGATAATGTCAGTGCAGGACAGTCTGTTGACAGTTACAGAGAGGGTTAGGGTTGTAGCTTGCAGTGCTTAAACTCCTCATTGCAAAGACAAATGGTCTATAGCAGGGGTCTTCAACAGGGGGGTCCGGGACCCCTAGGGGGTCCTCAGAGTTAATACAGGGGGTCCGCCAAATCTTTGTGTGATATGATTTTTTTTTTTTTACATTAACCACTTGAACCCTAGCATCCCTTTTTATGAGGAGAACTTAAAGCCAAAAATAGCACATCTACAAGCTCACAACAGATCGGCTATTTTTGGAAAAGAGTTATAGAGGGAAAAAAGAGCAGCAAAGGTTTATCTGAAACACAATTTTATACAATATAGAGGGGGTCCCTGCTTCATCTCTCTCTCAGCTAGGGGGTCCTTGGCCTGAAAACGTTGAAGACCCCTGGTCTATAGAGATATGGACCAAAAGCTTAAAGCCTCAATACGGTTATGCTGTTATGTTGTGGGGGACATTTTTACTGCCATGGTTTGGGTGCACTTGTCCCTATAGAGGGAAGGGTCAATGCAAATCAATACAAGCTAAAGTTATTCTGAGTAACTACCTTTATCCACAATGAAACGTTTCTATCCATGACAGGGACGTGCTGGGCCCCTAATTCAGCCTGGGAATCTCAGATAGAGAGGCCCTGATTTTTTGCAGTTTAACATGTAACCTGTGTAGCATGCAGTTTAACCTGTAACCTGTGTAGCATACAGTTTAACATGTAACCTGTTGTTTAACGTGACCTGTGTAGCATGCAGTTTAACATGTAACCTGTGTAGCATGCAGTTTAACATGTACAGTAACCTGTGTAGCATGCAGTGTAACCTGTAACCTGTGTAGCATGCAGTTTAACATGTACAGTAACCTGTGTAGCATGCAGTGTAACCTGTAACCTGTGTAGCATGCAGTTTAACATGTAACCTGTGTAGCATGCAGTTTAACCTGTAACCTGTGTAGCATACAGTTTAACGTGACCTGTGTAGCATGCAGCTTATCATGTAACCTGTGTAGCATACAGTTTAACCTATAACCTGTGTAGCATGTAGTTTAACCCGTAACCTGTGCATACATAGGATCCAACCAGAGCTTGAGCACCTGCCTGTTTGCTTTCACAGGAGCAATTGCCCTTCTCTTATTTAAATATCGGTCTTGCTGAACCACAGTTGCTCTCCACCCTGCTCTCATTCAATACAATGTAGCTTAGGTCGCTTTGTTTGAAAACGCTGAAAACGTTTTAGTTGAGCATGGCAGTCTCCAAGTATAAAAGGCACGAAAATAGCAAATAAAGTCGTCAGCACTCGCTATGCAACAGTTTTAAAAACACGCAGCAGAAGCGTGAGACATATGTCTGAGACGTTTCTCAGACATATGTGGGTGTTAAGTGTGGTTTACATTTAGACTATGCAAGTAACACTCAAAAGTGTGAACTTGCTACAGTAGGTTCTGTTGACGGGCTTTTTATTAGGGCTTATCTATGAATCATTATCGTTCATATTTGTAATTATATGAAGTATGTACAGTACACTTCTGCTAGACTGGTTTAACTTATGTTGCCTAAATTGCTACTGTCCTTCACACCAACACGGTCTCACAGGGTTGGGGGTATAGTTGGGTAGGTTTGTGCGCCTGGATGACGTATTTCCGCTTTTATGTAGATATGTCTTCAACGTTTTTCAGGTCAAGGACCCTCTAGCTGATGGAGAGATGAAGAAGGAGCCCATACTGTCTATTCTTATTTTTTAGAATGCTTTCCATTCTGTCATACAGAAAGTGAATGACGTGTGCATTGTGGCCTTGCATAGAACTTTAAAATTATGTTCAGCTCACAACCCAGACATCGTCTTTGAAATGGTCAGCCAGCTCTGTGCAGTTTTGGAGAAGTAAAAACTCCTCTATTAGTAGCTTAATGACTAGCATTACAATTCTAATTATCTTTTTTTATGTCCAATGTATTTCTATTTAAGTTCATAAAGTTAACATAAGTATAACTACATGCATTTGAAATTACATAAAAATGTTACTTTTCAGGATTCCAAATTAAAAAATAGCACAAAAAAAATGTTTTGAGCTAGATCTGCTATTTCTGCTACTTTTGTGTGACATAAAAGGGCTGACAGTATATGCAATGTGGCCGTCTGGAGTGAGTGTGGAAAAATAGTGGCCATCTCCATGATCAAAGTTGTTAACCTGTAACCTGTGTAGCATGCAGTTTGATATGTAACCTGTTTAGCATGCAGTTTAACATGTAACCTGTGTAGCATACAGTTTAATATGTAACCTGTTTAGCATGCAGTTTAACATGTAACCTGTGTAGCATTTAACATGTAACCTGTTTAGCATGCAGTTTAACATGTAACCTTTGTAGCATTTAACATGTAACCTGTTTAGCATGCAGTTTAACATGTAACCTGTGTAGCATGCAGTTTAACATGTAACCTATGTAGCAGGCAGTTTAACATGTAACCTGTGTAGCATACAGTTTAACATGTAACTTGTGTAGCATGCAGTTTAACATGTAACCTGTGTAGCATGCAGTTTAACATGTAACCTGTGTAGCATGCAGTTTAACATGTAACCTGTGTAGCATGCAGTTTAACCTGTAACCTGTGTACCTGTGTCCACTAATTCAGCCTGTGAATCTCAGATAGAGAGGCCTGGATTTTTGTTAAACATCCGGCCGGGCGGTTCTTAATTTCGGCCGTTTTTTTTTTATCCACAATAAAACCTTTCTATCCATGTCCATGATGGGAGTGATCTCTTCCAGTATGACATTGCCCTGTTGCCTCCACAGGGTACGACGTGTGTCACTGAATGCATTCATATTAAAATGATGTCAAATTGAATCATATGTCACGGCCTTCACAGTCACCAGATCTCAACCCACTTTAACACCTACAGCATGGGAGATTATGGTCTATGTGTTAAGACAGCACTCGCCCCACAATCACCAAATGAGTGAATATCTTTAAGAATGGTGTTCCATTTCTCCAGTAGAGTTCCAGAGGCGTGTACAATCAAGGTGCACAGAAGCTGTTCTGGCAGCTTGTATAGCTCAACATCTTACAAAAAAAGCATTTTTCCCCCTTTAATTTGTCCCCTATTGTTAGGGGAAATACTGGCAAATATAAAATAAATGACAAATGAAAACCAAGGCAAAAATGATGAAGCATGTACAGGCTTTGCCTTTTAGCATCATGATGATGGGTCAGGTCTGCTTGACTTGACAAATAGCTGGCTGTTGACACAGAAAAGCACTGTTATTCACCATAAAGGGACATATTGTAGTCTCTACTGTATCCAGCCCCACCAGGAAGTGCTCAGTCTAATCACTCTCTCTTTGAAGGCTGCTGGAGCAGAGCTGTCACAATGCCAGCAAACGTTCACAGGTCAGAGGAACTTTGAACCATATCCTCATGTTGTTTACCTGTGCAACTTCTGATCATGATTTGATCTGAGTTCTGCAATGTGCTTATGCAGAAGGGCGGGCCTCATTTAATGGCTATCTAGATGTTTGATTTCATTTGATCCATTATACAGTAAGGCAAGGCAAGTGTATTTGTATAGTACATTTCAACAACAAGGTCATTCAATGTGCATAAAATTACCGTAACCTCAGAATGCATAAGAGACTCAGATTATATCAAACTCAATGTTTGACACACTACTTTCAACCTCATGTCCCTATTGTGGGAATATGATTAAAAAAAACAGTAAAAAAATAGTACATATAAATACATTTAAAATACAGCAAAAAAACAGCAGCTCTACAAGTTCACATCACTTTGTGCAGATCGGATATTTTCATTAGAATGTTGGTTTCAAGTGGTTAATATATTGCTTGCTATTTTGCACCACTTGATACACTTTAAGAAGAGCCAGCGTGAGAGACTAGAAAGAGACTACAAGTACAGACACAGAGACATGACTAATTATCTCCTGTCACTTGTCCTGTTATTAGTTTGTCACTTGAGCATTAGGCAAACAAACATGGTCTATCTGTAGTGGGTGAGCCAGCCAGACTGCTCTGGCAACTGGCTCTGCCTGCACTTCCAGTCTCCTTCTTTTTTCTCTTCCTGCGTTGGTCTAATGACATAGAATGATTCACATAAAAGGAAATGTGCCCCCACTTGACCACAATGTTGGAGCATAAAGGAACCCTTCTACAGGGTATTTGCAGACAATGTCATTTCAAAACTAGTTTGGGAATGTGTGCCAAAAACAAATGGTTAATATTTCACCACTTGAGGGTCTACCAGGAAGTTGAACAAGCTGTTGCCTAAGATAACTTTCATGAACTAGAGAAAATACGCACAAATGCTTTCAAGAAAATCCTGACACCCAAAAATAAACACACATGTAACATATTCCATAGCTACTACTGCTCAGGCTGATTATTAATGAATCGATTTCGTTCTGAACAAAATCATTGAATATGCTGTGATCAATAATGATGGTAAATTCTGACCTCTTCTGGTAAATGGATGCTATAGCAAGAATGTATGTGACTGCAAAGCCATGGCCTCTGAAAGAGTTGTAACACAAAGTTCACGAGACAGGTTGTACAGAAAATGGCTTTATTTTGAATACAGCAGGAATTTCCTTTGTTTTGCTATGTCTCATACAGGTGTATCCATGCATCCAGCATTGAAACATGGCCTTCACCATTTTAACCTACTTGTGTAACTATAACAGTACAGAATGAATCATCAAGACGTGTTTTGCACTGATTATCATCATTTCACAGACACAACCTATGTTCTTTTTTTCCCTTCCCAAAACACCACAAGATTCTACTACCAAATATCAATTAAGTATATTTGCAAAACAAAAGATACTAGGATAAAAACGTTGCCTATTCATCTTGAATGACACCAGCCCTTTGAGGGCAGAGAGGAATAAATATATAAATCATACTTTATGGATAAATATATGTGACAAAATTTAACAAGTTGACTTGCAGATAATGTTTTTCCACATCACTAAATAAGGCCACAAAAACCAAACAATTTAAACAATAATGAAACACACAATAGATGAAGAATATGAATACTGTACTGTTTGGTATGTTAAATGGATATCGTGAACTGTAACAAGTAGTGTACTATCAGTAAGAGTACTGACTTATGGCACAAAGACATCTTTCCATTGACAGAAACCTCTGCATTCTGCTGGTATCAGTGGTGACAGAGTGACTAGGTTGTTGTTTTTAATTCAATGCTGATGTATCTTGGCAAAGTCTTTACAACACCAAGAGATTCACTTGCTTACTCTGCTTGCTTTGCCGAGTGCTAAAATAATTGTACATGTGCCCTGACAAAAATAAAGAAATATCATATGTATGTGAAATAAATATAATTTCAGCCATTTATAGATTCATGAACAATATTCACATTCGGTTACACACTGCAGTAAAGTTGGATCAATAAATCATCCCACCAGAGTATTTAACTCACACTGAAACATAAGAGACAAGCGAGAGAAATGTGATTCAGTTTCACATCACACATGGGCACACAAGCTGGCAACTGCAACAGCGATGTGTGTGTGTGTGTGTGTGTGTGTGTGTGTGTGTGTGTGTGTGTGTGTGTGTGTGTGTGTGTGTGTGTGTGTGTGTGTGTGTGTGTGTGTGTGTGTGTGTGTGTGTGTGTGTGCGTGTGTGTGTGTGTGCGTGTTCATTTATAAACTTTACTGACATCAAAGATATAGTGAAGCTGAATATATTTAGTCCACATTTGATCTGATGCAGAAATATGTGATTTGGATAGCAACCTGCATCAAACTACACTGCACTACACCGAACTCTTTGAACAGCTCCCACCTACACTGTCAACAACATCCATGTAGTGCTTAGGATAGAATAATATACAATGTTATCAATGCAACCATAAACTTATGCAACACAATAAGACTAGCCCAGTTCGGCTGGACCCTGGATACAGCCGGCTGTCTTATTTGTGATCAGTCAAATTTGAAATAATTGAAATATCAAATCAGTTTATTCTGCATCACTGAATGAGAGAGAAGTGTATCAGCTTTTCACATCAAAAAAGTACTTTTTTATGAAGCTCACTGAAGTGTAAAAAAAACTTTAGTTTACAAACTAATTCTCAAATCAATTCTCTTACTCAGATTTCTAGCTTTAGAAGAGGTTTGTTCATGTTTTCCAATTATAGGCTGCCCTAAGCTTGTGCACATGGACACACACACACACACACACACACGCACATGGACACACACACACACACACACACACACACACACACACACACACACACACACACACACACACACACACACACACACACACACACACACACACACACACACACACACACACACACACACACACACATACGGCCATCATATTCTAATGTATCAATGTATCATCTAAAAGTCATCTAAATTGCCCACAAAAGCAGAGCAAAACAAAACAACTAAAACATAAAATAAAATAATCTATCTATAAATTAAAATGACGCAAATCTACAATCAGTGATTCTTGTCAACGGTGGTTCTGCTATGTGAAAAGAAAACATACACAGAACAGCTCTTCATATGGATTGTTACTGACAATTGAAAAATTCAGTCGACAAAAAGACTCATTGTAGAGTCAGAGGAGTCACATTTAACTCAATGTGGAGTTAGTGCAGTCACATTTGACTCATTGTGGAGCCTGGGCAGTCACATTTGACTCATTGTGGAGCCTGGGCAGTCACATTTGACTCATTATGGAGTTAGTTGAATCACATTTGACTCATTATGGAGTTAGTTGAGTCACATTTGACTCACTGTGGAGTCAGGGGAGTCATGTTTGACTCATTATAGCACCTAGAGACTAATAGAGACACTTAGCACCTATAGCAAGATATGAACACATAGGAAAGTAAGTGGCTATTGTTTGCTTATGGTTATTGTGCATCTGCGTATGAGTAAGTGGTTATATGTGAATACATGATAATCTGTTTTCAATGAATGCTGAAAATTGTTCACAACCTCAACAAACGTAAACGTTTAAATAAAATGAATAGTCAAATAGTCAAAAAATCTCCTCAAACCTCTCTAGAGTTTCACCTCACACCTACTGTATCAAGCACAGCCACTTTAAGGTCATCTCTCACACCTATCCCACCCCGGCATATACCCACCAAAACACTCCAGTGAGGGGCCCTGCTGGTTCCTGCTATTCTCATCTTACTTCTTGTTCTTGAGTTGATTGGCCAGCCAATCAAGGCCCTCATAGAGGCCATCTCCACTCGTGGCGCAGGTGGCCTGGATATACCAATTACGATGGCGCAAGGAGTGTAAGCCCAACTTGTCTGTGAGTTCAGCAGCATTCATGGCATTCGGCAAGTCCTGTCACAGAGGTAAATGGAGTTTAAGGATGCAGCATTATCACTCTTGGAGGTATATTGTGGAAGCAAAGGCCCAGAACCACTAAAGCCCTATTTTATACTTCTTTGTACGATGGTGTCGCGCTGCAAAAATAGCCAATGCGCTGTGAGCCATTTTTGTTATGTTTTGAGAATTCTTGAGAATTTTCACCTATATTGACATGCCCAATGTCACCTATAACGACACCAGGTTGAAAGTAGTTCACTTATGGCAAGTGTTTACTTAAGACTTGTTTGATTGTTATTGTATGGAAAAACTATTAATCAGTGATGTTAAGGGCAGGGAAGGAAACATTAATCAGGGAGAGTTTCGAAATCCAATCATTACAGTGTTGTGTAGTAATTCAGGTCTGCGAATAAAGTTGCGTGCCATAACAAATTGTTATGTCTAAATATTTGCACTCCTATTACAAAACCTTTGAATAACCTGAGCACAGAGCACTGAGCACAGAAGAAAACAATTATGTACACTTTTTTTGGTCAACAGAGCGCAGCCCTAATTAAATGCTACATAAATGACTGAATGTTTGGTGCACAAGTGTACAAAAGTATGCACGTATGGTAGAGCAAAGGTTTCTGACCTGTTTGTTGGCAAACACGAGGAGCACAGCATCTCTCAACTCGTCCTCTGCCAGCATCCTCATCAGCTCCTCCCTCGCCTCGTTCACGCGCTCCCTGTCATTGCTGTCCACCACAAAGATTAGACCTGGAACAATGAACAATGAAAGATACGTGCTTTTTGTGAGAACGGAAGCTAATTCATCTTGAGTGAAATAATTCTGTGTGGCTAGACGTCTGCTTAACCACATTCGACCTGGCGTCCACATTTCACCTTTTTAGGCGCAAATGTTAAAAACGTTTGTCAAATAGGGAAAATAGCAGATCTACAAGCTCACAACGCATTGCATCGCGACATGTAGTGGGCTTGTAGATTCATTATTTTCACCACGCGCCCAGTGGTGTAAAGTAACTAAGTACATTCACTCAAGTACTGTGCTTAAGTACAATATTGAGGTACTTTTACTTTACTGGAGTATTTCCAATTTTCAATACTTTTACCTCTACTCCACTACATCTCAGAGGCAAATATTGTACTTTTACTCCTCTACAATTATTTGAACACTTTAGGTACTTTGTTACTTTGTATATTTTGATTATCATTACAAAACACACTAACCACTTCAAATTTCGGCCATTTGAAAATAGCAGATCTACAAGCTCACAATGCGTCGCATTGTGAGCTTGTAGATCGGCTATTTTCAAATTATTTTTTAAACATTTTGAACTTGTGAAATGGGACATTCTGCACAATGAATACTTTTACTTGTGTTACTTTAAGTACATTTTGATGCCAATACTTCTGTACTTTTACTCAAGTAAATTTTGATTACCGGACTTCTACTTGTAACAGAGTATTTCTACATTGCAGTATTGATACTTTTACTTAAGTAAAACATTTAAGTACTTTTTCCACCACTGCACGCGACACCGTCTTATAACGAAGTATAAAATGGGGCTTAAAAGCGGACTCTACTCACCTTGTGTGTTCTGAAAGTAGTGTCTCCATAGAGGACGGATCTTGTCTTGCCCACCAACATCCCACACAGTGAAACTGATGTTCTTGTACTCCACCGTCTCCACATTGAACCCTAACAACAGTTACATGCACATAAAAACCTCATAAAACATCTAGGTTATCAATTTATGCTTGAGTTCCAGTGGTTACCTTTAACGTCCGTCTTTTGGCCATGTTATTATAGGTGAAAATTAAAAATGTCAAAAATGTTCTTTTTAATGATAAAATTCCACAAAATAGCAAAAATAGCCAATCTACAAGCTCACAATGAGTTGCATTGTGAGCTTGTAGATTGGCTATTTTCGCTATTCTTCATATGACAAAGTACATCGGGCTTAAGTTGTTAAGAGCTAAGAGGTTCATGGTAGAACAATTTAGCCTGCTTAACTATGAAATGATACTTGTATGTCACTTTGTCTTTGCACGTACCAATCGTTGGGATAGTTGTGACTATCTCTCCCAATTTGAGCTTGTAAAGGATTGTAGTTTTTCCCGCAGCATCGAGTCCCACCATTAAAATCCTCATCTCCTTCTTTCCAATGAGGCTCTTCAACAGATTTGAGAAAATGTTCCCCATGATTCAGCAGAAGGCTCTTCAGCTTCAGTATGTGAAGTTACAACCTGAAGGCTAATTACCCCTCAGCAAATCCCAGTCCAATGAAATAGTGGGGATGAGTTGGGAATGAACTGAAAGGAAAAGAGAATAAATAACCAATTAATATTGCTGAAGCATAATTCATGATTCAGTGTCAATCAGTGTAAATACCTCTGGTCATGTTATACTGACCAGTTAAAATGCAACGAATAAGTAACAAGTATATATGGCAGTGGTGGGCAACTTTGATGATGGAGAGAGTCACTATATTTCCACTCACACTCGTCAGCTGAAATCAATAATTAATCAGTATTCCAATATTAACCTGCGGGCCACATTAAGTGAAGGTGGGGGCCGCATGTGGCCCCCGAGCCGCAAGTTGCCCATGTATGATATACAGTAGCATGAGGTTGAGGTATAACAATGTGGCCGCACACAATGGTGACAACCCTAGACCAAATGTAAGGCAAATCCTACATCTCACCAATACAATACTTCTCATCCCCAAGAAGTGAATGTCATTTACCAAATGTACACATGCCAGAACACCTTATGCATACACAAACACCCAGGACAGGTGCAACGCTAGGTTATTCAATTCTCCCACACACATTCAGAATCATGGCACAAGTGTGGAGGACAACTATGTTGGTGCCACATGACTCCAGGCTGTAGCACAATCTGTTCAAACCCTGGTCCCCTTTTCTCCTGCAAATGTTATCGTCCCCCAGATCACAAGACCCATGGAGAACATGCATAATTATGCAAAATGTCCTACATTAGCAGGCCTGTAGCTTAGTAATATCAAACACAGCCCCACCACATGTCTCTTTAAAGTAGATTTGGTCTGAGACAACCCAAAACATGCATGTCTATAGCCAATATAATGTTATTTATATATGTTTGATTCAATAAATCTAGCTCTCAACTTCAAAACGACTTGAAATATATTTTCCAGAGAGACAACTCTCACCTAACCAGCTGACTGGATTGGATTATACTTTTACTCCCCTACCATTTTCTATTTATAGATTTTGAGTATTATTACAAAACATACATTAACCACTTCAGCCAACCATACATTTCAGCCATTTGAAAATAGCAGATCTATAAGCTCACAATGAGTCACGATGCGACGCATTGTGATCTTCTATTTTCAAAAGATTTTAATGCATTTAAAAATGTGTGAAATGTGTGACATTCTGCACAACGAGTAGGCTACTTTCTACTTTTGGTACTTTTACTCCTAAAGTATTTTTTTAATTCCCGACTCTTACTTGTAAACAGAGTATTTCTACATTGCAGTATTGATACTTTTACTTAAGTAAAAACTGTGAGTACTTTTTCCACCACTGATAAATAGCCTACTGCATGGTTGTAGCATTATAGGCCACGGTTAGTTGGCCCCGAATGCGTCCTTTCCATCAAAGCACTGTCCATGGTCCTGAACGTGGTTGCCACACTATAGCACCGTATTCCGATTCCGACATAATAATCCGTTCATTTTCAAAAATATGATCTATAAAACTGTGAATTAAGACCATGGATAGAGATTTAATACGCCGATTCTCTATCTTGAATGTCAGCTAACGTTATAGCCATTGGACCTGCGAATTTCCCAATGTGATTTGATTTATCAGCTTTAACACCATCTCGCCTCTCCAGCACTTTACCAATGAATTGAATCTACCATGATGTTCCTGATGTCCTTCTGATCAGAGCCGGTAGCAGCACCGCTTCCATTTCTAGCTTCGGTTGTTTTAGCCATGGATCAAGACTAGACTATGTATTTGATCGATTTTTACATTTTTATATAAAAATGTCAAAATCGATAAAGAATACATCTACGATAGTCTTGATCCAAGGCTACTTAGGTTTCATGGTGATGAAATAGACAGTGCGGTCATTCAGTGTCATGATTACAACCACCCCATTCATCCGCACATTACAGTTCAATTGGAATCCGCTTCCCAAATGTGCTCTAGCCGTAAGACAAGCCAAACATTCGGAGAAGATGAACCGTTATAAGCATTTACGCACAAATCTTTATTCTATTTTCTCAGGTTAATGGTGCCATCATCCTCACTTACCTTATAGCTGAAAGAAGTCACACGCAAATGTCTCACGATATTTTCATTGGAGGGGTTGGCTAAGGTCTCGCGATACAAAATGCATGGGCTAGGTTCAAGACCAGCGGTCTAATCAAGTACTGTACAATTTTGAGGCATTTTTACTTTACTTCAGTATTTCCAGTTTTCCGTACTTTTACTTCTAATCCAATACATCTCAAAGGCAAATATTGTATTTTTACTCCACTACAATTATTGGAAAACTTTAGTTACTTTGTAGATTTTTATTATTATTACAAAACATGCATTATACCCACTTCAGCCCTATACACATTTTGGCCATTTGAAAATAGCCGATCTACAAGCTCACAATGCATAACGATGCGACGTATTGTGAGCCTGTAGATCTGCTATTTTCAAACGATTTTTATACATTTGAAAACTTGTGAAATGGGACATTCTGCATAATGAATATGTTCTACTTTTGGTACTTTAAGTACATTTTGATACCAATACTTTTGTACTTTTACTCAAGTAAATGTTGAATTCCGGACATTTACTTGTAACAGAGTATTTCTACATTGCAGTATATAACATAGGCGATGATGATGATTATAACAGGCGGCATCTCCCTGCAATAAGTAGCAGCCTACTGTCAGTTGTTGTCTGTCCTGCACTGCCCTCCAGCGGTACTAGTAGGTAACAGCGACATTTCCGTTTTCCACCCACCACCACTGGATCTGGATGCTGGCGGAATGTGTGAGGCGGGCACACACACACACACACACACACACACACACACCACCACCACAGCGTAATCTGGGTGGACAACCGACCCCCCGTTATCACTGTAGCACTATTACACCTCAGCATTACCTGGCAAGGACCCAGACGTCAAGTTTAACTAAGCCCTCTTAACTGATCGTGTGCAGAGCACTGACTCGACGCTCTCACACACACATCATCAGGCTTTGAACCGTGAAGAGAAGACGGAAGTTGGATGGTTTTCCACAGAAACTTTTTACTTTTACAATGAAGAAGACTGCAGTTGTTCTGCTCCTGTTTGCTGCTCTGACTTGTGTTGCAGCGCAGGACGAAGAGGAAAATGGATCGCAACAAGAGTTATTGGTGGAGACCCTGGTAAGCAACTGTACTATCATACACACACACACACTGTAACATCTGTTGATGCAGTCGGCGAGTTATTGTGGCTGAACAGCTGGATTAACTCTTGTTTTGCCTCAAGGTGAAACCTGAAACTTGCTCTGTACTTTCGCAAATGGGAGACACTCTACAAATCCACTACACGGTAAGGAAATAAACGATCGTGCACTTTATTATCTATATTTCTGTATCCACTGTTGTGGCTGTGTATGGTTGGTAAGTATATGGTTAATTTGCATGTTGCAATTCATTTGTAGTGAAATTTGCCTACTGATGACTAACACACTCGTCTATGTGGCACATCTGCATGCATGTGCGTGCGGACACCGTTTTAACCATGTTCCACTGACAGTGAAACATCACCAGGCAAAAACACGTCAACCGTTATTTGACGCAAGAGCTTATTGGTATGTGAAGATCAGACGGTTTGAATTGTTGGGCTTTGACCGATGCGTCAGAAAGCGTCTGTCTTTGGCGTGCCAGACATTCTACTATGCCGTGTGATGGGGAGGTGCAACACGTCAGCAATCTGGGTCCTCGTCAGTGTAGTAGGCTAGTCCACACTGTTTACACACGCCCATGTGATGTGATGACTCTTATTTGTCATATGTAGGCATGAAGCATATGTTTGTTTGTTTTACGTTCTGTTTATTGAGTTTTTGGGGATTTTTTTTTTACATACTAACAGGTCATATAGGCATGTACTGAAGCAAGTAAACAAGGTATCTCAAAATAGTTAAGAAAATCAGCTGGTAACAGGATAAGTAAATATTAAGAGTGAGAAAAAAGATACATTGAATAAGGTATACAGGCATATGTTGTGTTGTGTTTTCACATGTGTACTTTTCTGTACAAAACATTTTTGTATTTTGATTGTTTTATGATTTTAAATGTTTGTTTTTTTTATTATATTTTTTATTATTGTACTTTACTAAACAGGGCAGACTGATAGATGGCAAGGTGATTGATTCATCGTTATCCCGGGACCCCCTTGTAGTTGAGCTGGGGAAGAGGACAGTCATTCCTGGTAAAAATGGCAGTTAAATACTATGTGTAGGCTCTGCTTTTTGCTTCCACGCACTTTCATCAGATTACGTTTAGCATGTATAAGCATAAGTCCAGCCTGTTATATTTGTGTTTGCTTTATTGACTTTGTACATATGTTCTTATCAGGTCTGGAGCAAAGCTTAGTTGGAGTTTGTGAAGGGTAAGTTAAAAATAACATTCAAATAATAACAATATAATAATAATAATGTAATAAATTAATATCACAATTAATTACATACTTTTACAAATGGTGATTATGACAATGCTTTAGCAAAGGAATCTGGCAATTCCTTTATAAAATGTATTGTGAATGCTTATGTATTTCATGACACACCAGACAAACAATCAAGGCCACTATTCCATCACACCTTGCATATGGAAAACGAGGATACCCCCCTACAATTCCAGGTATCACACACTCACACGCACACGCACACACACACACACACACACACACACACACACACACACACACACACACACACACACACACACACACACACACACACACACACACACACACACACACACACACACACACACACACACACACACAAAGAAATAACAACTTTCAGACCTCTCAGATCAGACACTGGTCTCCTGACTGTACCTATTAAAATATAAATCTGGAGGAGGTGAATGTACATTTGGTCTTTATGGCCCTACTCTCTGGGGGTGTTGCGTTTTATGTGGTACTTTATGTTTATGTGTTTGGATGTGCATTTATTTTATTTATACTACTTTTGTTGTCCTTTAATGTGAAGAATATTGAATTTACTGTGTATGGAATGTGCTATACAAATAAACTTGACTTCACACACACACACGCACACACACCCTGACAAAGGTTTTGTGCTGTCCCAGGTGACGCTACCCTTGAGTTTGAAGTGGAGGTGGTGTCCCTCACGCAGCAGACCCCATGGCAGAAGATGGTGAACGATGTGTTTCCTCTAGTGTGTCTGGGCTTGGTGCCAACTCTGCTAGGTATGGTGGGACTCTATCTCTATAAAAAGGCCAGCAACCAGTCCGGCAAGAAGAAGGCGAAGGATAAGAAGAAGAAGAAATGAGAACAAGCCACAAAACTATTTAAATAAAAAACCCAAAAAAGGATTATGTTGTAATGTCAATTGAGTTTATTTGTTGATGATACGATATACCATCTAAACCACTTTAACCCTGGTGTACCTATTTTGGGCATGTCATTTTAGGCTATTTGAGCATAGCAGTTCTACAAGTTCACATTATGAGCTTGTAGATTGGCTATTTTCTGGAGAAAAAAAAGTTCTGTTAAGTGGTTAACAGGTAATGTAAAGTAAAAGAAAAATATTGGAATTGACACCACTGTGGTTTCTGTAGGCCAGGGGTCTTCAACAGGCGGTCTGGGGGGACCCCTAGGGGGTCCTCAGAGTTATTACAGGGGGGCCGCCAATTTTTGTTTGATATTATTATTTGTTTTACATTAACCACTTGAACCCTAGCATCCCTTTTCTGAGGAGAACTTTAGCCAAA
This sequence comes from Gymnoscopelus microlampas, assembly GCF_963454915.1. Taxonomy (NCBI): domain Eukaryota; kingdom Metazoa; phylum Chordata; class Actinopteri; order Myctophiformes; family Myctophidae; genus Gymnoscopelus; species Gymnoscopelus microlampas. The sequence goes on from NC_139944.1 coordinate 12,055,019, forward strand.
AAATAGCAGATCTACAAGCTCACAACGCCTCGCACTGCGAGGCGTTGTGAGCTTGTAGATCGGCTATTTTTGGCCAAGAGGTATATATATATAGGTGTAGAGGAGAAAAAAGAGCAGATCAAGTTAAAAAAAAACAATTTGAATCTGAAACCCAATTTTATACAATATAGAGGGGGTCCCTGCTTCATCGCTGAGTATTGGGTGTGGTACCTGTCTGAGTATTGGGTGTGGTACCTGTCAGGGGGCGTTCCATGTTACAGTGTGCGCTGCACCACGTGCGCTGCCTCGATGACAGTGTGATGTTTTTGCTGTCTGTCTCTAATCATTGGCACAGCGAGAGTTTGCTGGGACACCATGAGCAGAGGGTTGCGCTGGCGGAGGACGTTGTCGCTGACAGAAATGCCATCCAGGTACTGCCGCAGTAGAGCCTGTAGCTGTTGGTTCTCTTGCGTCAGAGCCGCTTCCTCTTTTTCCAGACTCAGGCGCTCCAGAAGTACCTTATTATAACGCTGCCAGAATCTCTCCAAATCCCAATAGTCGGTCATTGCCTAAAGTCAGAGTCACAGATTGGGATGTTTCAGTAATAACACAGTTCTAATGTATGTTACAATTCCACTGTGCCAAAATGACTGATTACCTTTGCTAGTTCTTCGGCAGGTGGTTCCATTGCTTGAGCTCTCACTTGGTCTTCTTCCTCTAGTGTGAGAGAGGACATATAGAAGGGCAGGACTTTTTCCCGGTCACTTTCTAGCTTGCGGCACATCTCGGCTCGACGTAGAAGCTTCTCCCCCTGAATCAGCCCAGAGGACGCAATGGCCATTTACATTCATTATTTTGTCAAATGTGGTGTTGACATCCGTGTATTTAGCCAATCTGTGGATGGGCAATTTTGATTTAACATGCACAGGTATCTTAACCACTTAAACCCTATATACAAGTTGACCAGGGTCAGCCTATTTGCCTAATAGCCAATCTACACACTCACAACATGTTGCAAACTTATAGATCTGCAATTTATTTGAATGTTCACCCCCAGAACAGGGATGCTATGGTTCAAGTGCTTAATTCCATTAAAACCGGGAAAGCGATCTGTGTCATTTTAGATTTTAGCGTTGGCTATTCAACAATAGCAGATATACAAGCTCACAGCGCGTCAATAAGTGCCGCGCTGCAATTTTTTGTACTTTTTGGGAAAAATCTTGAAAGTGTTTGAAATATCTTGAATTTTGCTTCTTTTATTTATTTTGTACAGATTTTTTTACACAAATCTTCTCTTCTGGGGGTCCCTGGCACAAAACATTTTCAGATGGATGTCCGCGGACAAATATATATAAATGTGGGGGTCCTTGGCACGGAAAAGAAAAATAACTGATTTAGAAGGCATTAGTAGAATCGGCCGTAGGTCTTAATGAGTTACGTCATGAATGGCTAGAAATACAAACTGCAGTCAAATAATGACAACCACCTTAGCAACAATGTCCTGCAGCTTCTTGGCAGCTGTGTTGCTGTGGATGACAAGGTCAGTGAGCCGGCTCTTCTCTGAGGCATGAGCACGACTCATCTGAGCCTTGAGCTGGCGAGTCTGGAGGGTCACCTTCTCTCTGGCAGCTCTCAGTTCTCCTGCTGCGGCCTCGCTCTCTCTCTGGTTAGAGCTTAGACTTGCACGCAGCATGGAGATAGAGTCCTAAGAAAAGAAAATAGTTACCACAACATGTTTTTAATGTGGTATTTAAGCATCTATAGAAGTAGCAAGATACATATGTACATGTACAAAACAATATTCTGCGTAGTACTTTGAATGCCAGGCAATTTGGTAGACACTTCAAACAGTGTTGATATGCCATCCAAAACAAAAATAACCCAAAAATATAAAACATTGTAAAGGTTGACCAAGCGGCCAAGGCTCCAAAAACGAACAAGTTCAGAATTTGCAGATCGTTGAGTTTTATTTCTCTCACACTCACAATATGCAGCAGGTAGATAGTGAAAAATAAATAAGACATGGAAAAATAGACTTACAAAAACTATAGAATTACTTAAAGCACAACTAAAGAACACACCATACAGTGACTGCACAACAAGGCTATCCCATAAATAAGGGGGCTGGCAGCTCTGTCTCACAGCTGTTAACGCTTTGCTTGCCAAGTTCAACTAACTGACTGTCACTTGCAGCCTCCTTTAAATAGGGAGTGGATCCTACCACAAGCACAGAAACAATTAACCTTAAACTGAGCTTATCTACAAGCTTACAACTATCTGATGAATAAATAACCTACCACATAAATAGATGTTGTACCTTAAACTAAACACCATTTTGGGTTTGCATTTACTTCAAAAAGACATAGAAATACTTTGCTCATTAACATTGTCAAACACCCCTCCTCCTCTACAGTACATGGCACGTTCCACCCCTTCTTAAACCCAATTGACTAGCCTGTTCTGTTTTCGGCAGTTACCAGTCAGATTCAGAGGGTGCCAAACAAACATTTCAGATCCGTTCCAATAAACAGTGTTTAAATAAACCAAGTTTGAACCCCTGAAGTCTGTGTCATTTCTACATTGAATACAGGTCAAAATCATATGCTACAAGATACAAATAGTCCCTTCCCACTTAGTGTGTCTATGTATAGGGCACGGGCTGCCCCGTGACAAACAAACAAATGATATGGATAGCCCTTTAGACAGCTTAATTAAAACCCTAACTCTTATTAAGATCCCCTAGAGTTTCCTCTATGTCCTGAAGGAGACCTGGACAAGAGTTTGATACAAAAAAAGGTGCAGATTTAGAGATACAGTACTATAATGCATCCTTGTGTGCAGGTCACGCAACCATTGCAGTACTAATACTAACCTGCATCTTCTGCAATGTATGGGTCTGGGATTCAATCTCTTGTGCACTGCTTTGGTCACGGGCGCGCAGTGCCTCATAAGCGATGCGACGATCCTCAGTAGCTTCCTTATAACTCTGCTGGGCCTGCTGGTACTGACACCACAGAGTCTTAACGGATCCCTCCAGCTGGTTCCGCAGGTCATGCTTCTCTTTGATGTGCTAAACAGATTAGCAGTGGGAGATAGGATATAAAACTGTGGTCGTTGACACCAAGTCTGACATTGCGCGCAACAAATGTAATCAGCTTTTCTACCATGAAAGCATGGATGCAATCTAAATGTTTAGGAATGTGTGACACAATGCTTGCTTGTGTGGTTCCCACATCTTTTTTTGTGCCTATGGGTTCCAGTTATGATTTGGGAGTGACACTGATTTAAAATGTTTTGCAAGATATACCCTGTTTTTGATCTCATCTCTAGTGCTCTGGTAGTCCTGCCGGGCTTCACCGACCACCTCGCCGTAGCGCTGCTCCATCGCAAAAGTCACATCCTCCAAGTAGACAAACTCTTGCTGATGCAATGACAATAACTTCTCTCTGACAAACACAAAGTAAGTAGACTCACATCAATTACCATGCAGCAAGGGACATTGATACTAGTTAAAATGGCCGATAGACACACGCACGCACGCACGCACACACACACACACACACACACACACACACACACACACACACACACACACACACACACACCTCTCAGAGTTGAACTCGGAACTCAACTCCTGCTGGCCGCCATTCCATTGTTCCTCGTGAGAGGCCAGTCTGTCTCTCTGCAGAGCCTGCAGTGACTCTACAAAGTACAGGTGAGAGCGCAGGGCCTGGGCTGACTGCTGCTCTGCCTCATGAAGATCCCTCACCAAACACTGAATCACAAGGTTTGAGGTTATACAAATACGCAACAAAAGACACACACACACACACAAAATGCAAATAAAACCAACAACACAATCAATAATGTACATTTGGAAAATCATCATGAGCTGAAGGAGGATAAAGTCACCTTAACGACGCTATTCTTGTGATCAAGAACCCGTTCAAAGGTCTGCCTGGACACATCAATGTCATTACGTAACTCTGCCGCGCGAGTGTGGCGAAGAACAGTCCGCCACTGCTGCGTCAGTTTGTGTAGGTTGACAGCGCTGTTCTTCTCTTCCTTGTGCAACTTATCCTGATGTCAAAGGCATGACAATTGAAACAGACAAGGGGTTGATGATGCATAGGACCAAAATCCAAACAAGTTGAAATGTAGCCTAAAAGAATGATGGTGATCCATGCTGTCTTTGTTTGTGTGATGAAGTAGCCTACCTTAAGGAACTGGGTAAGCATCTCCTCTTTCCTTTTGGCCATCTCATCCTCTGCTTGGGCTCTATGCTTCATATAAAGGAGTCTCTCCTCCTCTGTCATCCCACCCTGCCTACCCCCACCACCCTTTTTAACTCTTTTCTTTGGCATAGTCTCTCCTTCAGGTAGGCTTGTTTTAGTTTTGACTCACTGAAGCACTTGCTTGTGTCTCTAATTGTGAGCGATTCAACCTGGAAAAAAAAGAAATAATTGTATTAATAGTTCATAGTTTAGAACAAAACAGTTTAATTTATACTATATTAAAATGCAAGCCAAGCATTAGCTAAGTAACCTATGTTTTTATTTTTCATAGGAGAGAGAGAGGGGATCTGCCTTCTCGACTGTCATGTGAACCTGCCATATTTTGAGTAAATTGTAGGCCTGTATATTGTGGTTTGATTTTGTGTTCTCCTTTTGTATTTTGCTAATGAGGGGCCCATTTCATTGGAGTTCTTGTAACTTGTGTTCCAATTGCAGAAGGTAGGGTACCATCAACAGCAGTATTATTGTAGTAGTTATTTATTTGCTTGTTTTGTATGTAATGCTTATTGCATTAACATTTGAACAAATCTTGTTCAAATCAAAGAGATTTTAAAATTCAAAAACGTATTATTTGCAGCATCAAAACTTTGATTCTGCATTCTTTCACACTGTCACCCCATCTCTAGAAAAGCAAACACTTTTAGAGTTAAGTACCTTCCATGATTGTGAGATTTTACACTACAGAAACATTCTAATGATGTACTTGCTAATTACAAATGTATCTTACAATCGCTGACATAACGTACAGTGAGCTTAACATACCTGTGAGCACCATGATGAGCATCCTCTCTGTTGTTGTGTATGGTCTCCTAGCAACGTTTTTTTTTTTTTTTTTTTTTTACTTCCTTTACATTTGCAAAAACTAAAATGAATCCAGTTACGCTGGCCAATGAGAATGTATTTACATCAAGTTATCGACAACGCAATGTACCGTTGCCGTGTCAAGGTTTTTCATTTACTGTAGTTGTACATTTGATAAATACATTTAACTCACAGGTAGCCGATAGATGCGCATGTTTTATCATCACATGTGGGCCGCCAGACCCCTATAACCAGTGTTGCCAGCTTTTGCGAGAGAAACAAGCAACCAGGTCTATGAAAACAAGCCCAAAAGAAGCGAGCCCTAGCTTCTACATTGGCTATTTGAAAATGGCTGATCTACAAGTTCACAACGCGTTGCGATGCCACGCGTTGTGAGCTTGTAGATCTGCTATTTAAAAAATACAAACAAATCTTTTTTTTACAAGATTTTTACAACACAAATCTTGTATGGCATAACATATTTTTAGGTGGGGGTCTGCAGACAAATTCATATTAATTTGGGGGTCCACATGAAAATGCTTGAGAACCACTGGCTTAAACAACATTTGGGAAACAAGACCAAAATAATAAGCAACTACCCCAAAAAAAAAAACCGCAACCCGCAACCACCAAGCAACTTCACAGAAAAATAAGCTTTAATTCGCTTATAATACGCGGACATGGCAACGCTGATCGAGTAAGGTTAAATCCGCCCAGGCGAACCACGCTTAGTACTAAAACGTGCATCCACAATGCAGTATGCGCATGCGCATACCCGCTATTTCAGTATTTATTTATCATTTTTAGCTCAAAAGAAAGCGTTATTATACAAATATTTTACCGTGGGATATTATGTTTAATACTTGACTTTATTAAAGTGGGGGGATACTGCCATTCGTTTTTACTTTTAGGATTTTAATAATATATCGAGTATGGCACGGGCGGAACCGGAAATATAGTTCCTGTGCAGCCTCTTCCGGTCCTCTTTCTATCTCTCCGTCAACATGGTGAGTGCGGCGTCGAGGCGCTCCCGTTGACTAAACCTAATAAAATGGCCAATTATTTAAATAGGAACGAAAATGTGACTAGTTCGTATGTATAGTAACATATATTACTCGTATTATTCGAGATAATCTCGAATTGGCGCAGCATATCGGATAAAAAACAAGGCCTGGCCTTGAGGTAGCATTGTTAGCTAGCTAGCTACCTTGTGCATGTGTTCTCTGAGCAGGTCCATAATGTGATACTCAGGGTTGTTCAGTACAAGTCATAAGAAACAGTCCGCACTCATTAAAGATAATATTTTTGCGTGTTTCATCTTACCGCAGTAGCAGTCTGACAAACAAATGACGTTTTATTTTGGCTTCTCGATCCTTCAGAAAACGCTCAAGGCCTGAGAAGCCGAAACGCGTTAAATTAGCTACTGCTGCGGTAAATTGAAAGACTCCTAAATGCCTTTCGAGCAAATTCACTGACCTGTGATTTGAGACTATGGTCGTAATGTAAAGTTGAATACAATGGGATGTAAGGTATCTTACAGATGTTGATGCGTTGTGCTGTTTTACTGTACAGCATCAACATACACGCACTGGCCCATTGTGACCGCCTGTCAAAAGCTAATTCCTCCTGACAATATCATGAGGAATTCGCTTTTATTGACACAATGACATGTCTCCACATGACATGATCCAATATCGATAACAAATCAATATTTATCCTTATTCCTATCATTGAATCCTGATCATGACCAACTTTTAATGTGAATGCTGTTGAAATGCAGCAGTATTCAGGAAGTAATGGTGTGTTCTTCACATTATTGTCTTCATCTTTAGAAGTAATGTATTGTTTCTGTTTTCTAGACCAAAAAGAGAAGGAACAACGGTCGTGCAAAGAAGGGCCGTGGGCATGTGCAGCCCATCCGCTGCACCAACTGTGCCCGTTGTGTGCCCAAGGATAAGGCCATCAAGAAGTTTGTGATCAGGAACATCGTTGAGGCCGCAGCTGTCAGGGACATCTCAGAGGCCAGCGTCTTTGATTGTGAGTATATTTAATAATTGACTAGTTAAAGGAGTGTTTCACCCAAAAATTACTTATTTTCCATCAATTACATACCCCATGAAGTCTTCAATTCATAGTTTTGTTTTTGTCTCATTCCTAACCAATAATTTGATCGGCGGAGGCGTCATCAAGGAGGCAGTAAGACTCAAATGACCTGCATTTGAGTCTCCTATCGGAGAGACCTCCGGTCATCAAATTATTGGCTTAGGAATACGACAAACCAAAACTACATGAATTCAAGGCTTCATGGGGTGTGTAATTGATAGAAAATAAATCATTTCTTGGGTGAACTACTCCTTTAACCACGTAAGCCCTTTGTTATGCTTTAAAAAATGCCATTATTTTGCCTATATAGCTACATGACCAACATTATGGTTGCACTGGCACAACAGTAAAATGTTAAAAGTAGTATGTCTTCTATCCTCTTTACAGCGTACGTGTTGCCCAAGCTGTACGTGAAGCTCCACTACTGTGTGAGCTGTGCCATCCACAGCAAGGTGGTGAGGAACCGTTCCTGTGAGGCCAGGAAGGACCGCACCCCACCCCCCAGGTTCAGGCCTCAGGTATTGTAAACTTTCGTGAAGAAATTTCAATAACCTGTATAAATAAAGGTTGACTTAAAATCCTGTTCAGATATATCTTGTTAATATTATTAAATCTAACTTACCCATGATTCTCTTCACAGGGTGGTGCACCCAGAGCTCCTCCGAAGCCCATGTAAAGATGTGTGTAAAGAGAAATCAAGAAATGTACACCATCAGTTAATAAATGTTTATAAAAAAGAACTTGCAAGGCTCAATGGCTGTCATTAACGGAATACCATGCAATTGTAGTAAAGACCAACCAGTCAAGTATTTTATTTGGAATAATTTCCTTCAGTACAGTACAAAACTTACAGTAGTTTTAAGATTGGGTTACACAAATGTTTAATTACATTGTGATACATTTAAAAAGATTCTGCATTAATTTAAAGCGATGTAAGACCATTTACAAAGTTAGGAAGGGCAAAGCAGAGGGAAGTTGTAGGGAACAAACTGCAATAGAGAAACTTAAAAAGCAAAACATTTAAACACCACCACAAAACTATTACTAGTTGGTAAAATATATTTCATAAGCCCAGTTATGAATTTAATAATGCAAAAGCTTTCACATGGTTATCCTTAATTATTCAGGAAGATGAGATGGATGTGCAGGATAGAATAGCAAACATTGGTACTACATGCACCAGGTTCGAAAGCATTACCACTGACCAGTGTAGCACAATTTGTTAAGCGACGGGAGGGCTGAGCCTGAGAGTACATGGCAAAGTATTTCCTTAGAAGGCTGGTTAATACAGGATTAGCTGGCCATTAATGGGATCATTTCATCAAATTACCATTTCTAATAGTAATGGGTTTATTTTGACAAAATACTAATGAACTGGCTGCGGTCATTGACTGATATAGGATCTTAATTGGGTTAGAGATGGACAATATGAAGTCAACATTTTAAATGGTTTTAAGAATAATTATGGAACATCTAAGGCAAATGGCAGAAAACTCAAATTTACTGCACATAAATCACATTAACGGTCAGGAGGCAAGTCACACCTGGGCTACTTAAAAAAAGGTTGTAGCCTAAAGAATCCACACAGTGAAGTAATATTTAAAACAAAATTGGAGTAATCTTTTTACCCATGGAAAATAACATGTTCAAGTGATATCAAGCAATATGTAATTATAACTTTGGTATCTGACAGAAAGTCACTTAAGTTCTATAAACGAAGGCCAGGATCAAGAAAAATGTGCCAAATGTTTACATCAAACACTAGTCAAGTTGATATTGTATTCTCTTCACCTAACAGTCAGTACATGAGTTAATAAGGCATACTATTTGTGGGTGAAACAATACCTAGTTGGAAAGCAATTTAAGATGGAGCCTAGTTTCTTGGGATTTAATGTGATGGCAAAAACTGTTAACTGCTTCCACAGAATGGATTCTTCCCAATATGAGTACCGGTATAAATCATAAACTTACAAAGTGAAAGAATCTGCCTAAACTCTACAAACCAACCACTAAAAGTAGTATAACTTGTTAAATGTAACATCACTCTTGACCTGAAGGGGTAATATTTGAGGTAAATCTTTCACATTTGTTTTGAAAGGGGCAACCATTTATTACCTATATATTTCTAAAACATAAATATTTTTTAAGAAACCATATCTCTTGTAATAAACAAAATCCTGTTGGAAGAGGAGCATTGAAAACTTGGGGAAAATGTACCTCTCAGACTGCTTTAACATTAAACCTATGAATCTATTTCCTTCACTCCAATGATGTGCTTAACAGTACCAAATAGTGTTTCTTTGGCTCATAGTTACAGCTGTTTTTCAGTCCAATATATAATTTGTCTACTGTTTACGCTGTATGGTGGAGACTATCAGTGAAATCATTACACTCCACAAAGAACCATGAGGGATACTTTGTGAAGATTCTATACAGAATGGCTGGGTTGATTTAGACCCACAAAACAAACAAATTGGTTCAATATAAAACCACTGGTTATTCTTATTAAAATCATTTAAAAGGTTCATACATACGGCGTGTGTATGTGTATATATATATATATATATATATATATATAAACTATGTTCAAATGAACATAGTTGACACCAAAAATAACCTCCCAAGTAGTATGTATTAAAGAATCACACCAGTTATTTTTTTATGAAATAAGGTTTCTAAATGTCATAATCACACTTCAAGTCAGCAGCAACAGCAGTGAGAAGGTCAAGTGAAATTGTATTTGTGTATTTGAGTGGTGATAAATTGGGTTGACTCTAAACCATTAGCCAGCATAGTAAGCATGATATACTGTATGGGTCTGGAACCCATAAACATCACTTGGATATTATTACATTATTTTCACGTTCTTTCCAGCTTTTGTCAGAATAGCACTAAAGATCCAGCATCAACTACACCACTGATATTTTTTTACATTTAAGCTTGTTTGGATCAGTATGGGATCTGTAACTGACTACTAAAAAGGGGCAGATTCATCAATACAATTTTGCTCCTAAAAACAGATTCAAAATTGGCTATGACATAAGTCATTTAATTTTCTTATTAATGCGATCTTACATTTAATTTTGGAACAATTGGAATATACTCTCCGTAGAGAGCAAATACTGTAACCCAAGTTCAACTTCATGTCTGTTAGGACAATCACAATTTAAACCTGCCTTGATGACTGCATTATGTACTAATTTAGTACTGAGTTTACTTCCTGGTCTAAATATTGTCTGGATTGGAAGTAATTCATAAACAAGTGGATTCACAGCTGAATTGTTTGCATTGACTCATCCCAATCCCTAAAATTAAAGTTAATCATGTTATGTCGCTGTCCAGATATTTAGAGAATTCCCTGTATGATACATGCTGAAAAAAATAGAGCTTAAATGTTGATTTAGGTGTAACCAATTTAACCTGGATTCATTGTATTTTTCAACAATTTGAGATGAACTGTTTTCGAATATTGTCAAGCCTCTAGTAGGGTTGATGGGCCTCAAACTTCATGCTGTTATTGTGTTCAATGCACACGCGACCAAATCACTATATACATATATATATAAAGACTACAATTCACAACCAACTATAAAACATCACATCAATATTATGGTTTACAGTAGCATGTAAACAAGCAGATAGTGATATCTGTAATTGACAGTCTTCTCTTTGGCTCATGTCGTCTTTCTTGTTGGTTTAAGCAATTCTTAGACAGGAAACGTCTTTCACTCAACTTTCCCACATCTTTGTAGCAATAAAATAGGCTAAAGGATGGTAAGAGTAAGAGAATATAAAAATGTAAAATAAGCAGTTTAATTTCAATTGAGTCTGTGAGGACAGTGGACAACCACCACGCCAACACTGTACTCATTCATGCCATAGCAGCAGGTGTCAAATCTCATGCACCTAATCTTTAATAAATACAAAAAGTGCTTCTTTCCCTCACATACTCGTTTCAATCGAAGCAAGGATCTACTTGAATAGGCCTCAGGAAAACAGTGTGCAAAATCCTAATCATGGGACTTTTTGATTATCTGGATTACTCTAGTACTTGGTCAAGCCTTTTTCTCATGATCTTTACTCATTATCTTCAACAATTACATCGTCCAAAAAAATCTGTCACACAGACCATGACAGATGGTACTTCATGTCCTTCAAACTTATCAATGAGGTCAGGGTCATGAAAGGCACAATACAATGACAAAACAAATGACACCAAAATCACTTTTAAATACAAACATAAATATAATAGTTTTGGTTTGTTTCATGTAGTAAATTAAGGGGAGATTTCGAGGAGACTTTCTATAAATATTAAACACCCTATCCTCTCGATTAAGTAATCTCCAAAATAGTGGCAGTGATACTTTTAATAGCGAATGCCTTTGCTCACATTTTTTGAGAAATGTGCAGGTCATAAATGTTATTCTATAAAATAGTTTAATATAATCATTGTATTCTGGCAGGTATCAGTGCAACAAAAGCCATCATAGACAATAAAAACAATTTAACACCCCATACCAATCCACATTCACAAGGGAAAAAAAGCCTTCATTTTTCACTTTACTTACAAGACAAAATGGGGCCTCTCTCTCTCACACATTCAGGCTACATGTACACTAGGACGTTTTTGTTTGAAAACACATACCTTTTGCTACGTTTACACCCATCATCCACACTATCAGGTGTTTTTGACCCCCTAAAACAGAGACATTTGAAAACACTGCTGACACCGTTTTGTTTTGAAAACTCCGGCACTGCACTTTAGTGTGGACGGGCGGGAATGGAGACCTTTTGAAAACAATCACGCAGACACCCACATTCGTTGACTACCAGTAGTTAATTCAAATGACAGGCATTACTGAGCATGGTGTCTATACAAGCAGCTGTTTGTTGTGCAGTTAAATTCTGCATTTTATAATACTACTACTGTACTACTGCCTACATGCGCAGGAGGAAAGCTACTACTTCCACATGGGAGAGGAACGAACGACACAAATAGGGCGCCCGTGGATGAAGCCTACATTCATGAACGACATTGTTGTTCGAGTGGACGGAGATGGTTTCCATTTTAAACTCAGTTTCTTTCAGTGAAAACGTCTTAGTGTAGATGCAGCCTCACACTCGCCTCACATACAAACAAAAGTGCATTTCTAATTTGAGGTCACCCCCTCCAACACCTCCATTTGACATAGACCTGGTTTTCTGAGTTTGGTCTGCACATCTGGTATTATAAAACACACAATCTACTGCTCACCAAAACACCAAACTCAAAAATTGAGGAGTTTAAGGTGCGTTAGGGAATGAATTTGGGCGAAAAGTGCTTTTTGCTTTAAAAAGTACACTACTGTATTCAATTTGTTGTCATTTGCAAGCCCATCAAAGTGCACACTAACAGGTTTTGTTCAGCCTCTTTTTTTTCTTTTTGCATTATCTCAGTTAAAGTGCAGAAGACGGAAACATTTCAGGTCACAGATATAAATCACACTAGTATAGCATATGTTGTGCACCAGGTCTGAATCCTGGATTAGAAAGCAAAAGGTAGACTACCATCAGAGCAAGGCACTTCTGAGGTTAAAAACAAAGTGCATTGACTCTTCGTCTACTTTAGAATAAAATTAATTTGAAAGTGCAAAATTGATCCATTGTTCAAAGTGCATTAAGAATTATTCTTCAATTTAACAAACTACACACTTGAGCTTTTCTAGCATGCATACGAGGGGTCAAGTGTTGCCAGCTAACAGTAGCAAGGCCTACTTACACCATCAGCTTCATCCTTTCCCAGCCCCCTTCAAAACTCTTGACTGTATTATGCAGACCAAACCCAGCCAGGTCATAGTCTCAACTTTAAAATAGCCTTAGCTGAAGCAGGTAGTCCAACCCCTCATCCTCCTCAGTCAAGGATGTGCTCTCCACGGACTATGTGTGAAGAGAATTCATAGCGATCCTGGCTGCGGTAGCCACAGATATTACACTCAAAGGGCTGGCGGAAACCGTGGCAACCCATGTGGATGGTGAACATGACATGGTCCAGGAAAAGCACACGGCAGTGCTCACATCGGAAAGACCGGACAGCACGCCCCTCTCCATCTACCACCCGGTAAGCCTCCCTGGAGGTGGAGGAGGGTGCAGTAGGCGAGCTGGGAGTTGGAGCTTGGGTGGCCGGTGGGGCAGCCGGGTGACCCCTTTCCTCCCTTTCCACATCTCTGTCTTTGGCAGGGCTAGGACTGTGTCTTTCCCTACTCCTATGTTGCAGGAGAGGAGGAGGCGGTGGGTTGTGGTTGTGGTTGTTAGAGTGGGGGAGGTGAAGATTGTGATGGTGGCTGTTGTTATTGTGGAGCGGCAGAGCTGGAGCAGTATTATTGTATTGTATTGTATCATCTGGCATGCTTTCTGTGTCCGTGGAGTCCTGACAACCGTTGCTAGGTGAGGGGGCATGACTTCGGCCTGTAGGCAGGTCTTCGTGGCCCTCCGCTGCCTCCCTTCCCACGACACCCGTAGCCCCCAATCTGGCTCCAGCCCCTGTGCAGTCCAGCCTCGGGCCAAGCGGAGCCATAGAGCTAATGACCGGCCTGATCTCTGATAAACAAGAAGGGTGAGTGGTAGGAAGCCGTAATGGTCGCAAGGTGTCCGAGACCCCTGAACCGCCATTACCTGTCGTCCCCAAGTATTCTCCTCTCAGAGCAGTGAACTGTGGCTGTTCCAGGTCGCCATGGTGCATCTCCACGTCTTTATCAAAACCAGCACTGAGCTCGTATGGTGCGTCTGCCAAGCTGAGGCGCATATGCTTCTGTCCTGTAGTGAAGCAACACATTTTCAAATTTTACTTAAATCCTCCATTCTATTTTATATCTTCAGTAAATATTAATAATAACGATAGTTTAATCATGGCCATGTCATTATAGGCAGACATTTTCAAAAATCTTCAAAATCTTTTAACATATTAGCCAAACAAAACTTCTACAAGCTTATAGATCAGCTATTTTCGCTTCTTCTTTTTTTTAAGTATGAATTATAACGCTCCTGGATCGGTTGTGACATCCACTACACTTTTGGCATGTTTTCTATTTAGACAATAATGATGGCCAAAGGGAGCAAAGGGAAAACCATTTCTTTTGTTGAGAAAAGATGTTTGCAGTCCATTGGAGTGCACTCTGAAAGGCCTGAATACACCTGGCTGACAACAGCAGGCTTCCCCAGAGGCAGGAGTTGGCAGTGATACCCTGTAGAGAGGACACTGATATGGCTGATATCTCTCTAGAATCCAGGATATTTAATTTCCATTCATTTCCATTCCATTGAATGTGTTTTGGGTTTCTGTAAAATAATTTGATGATGTAAGGAGGAACATGCTGTATGGCTCCAATAAGGTTAGGGAAATTAGCTTGGGCAACAAACAAACTTTAGTGCACTGTGTTCTAAGTCATATCATCGTATCAAATCATAACACCAGTGACATGTGTGACATCCATGTTATCAACAGCACTTGTAACCCTCCTGGATGGATTCATTATGATACAAAGTCGTGATCGAAGAGCTAGATTATTCTGTTGAAAACCAAAATTGATGGCTACTACAGTAATGTGAACTTTTGTTGCACTTTTTTTTTTAATATAGACCTATATGTACTTATGTTATAGTTTTGTTTAGCAGTAGTGTCAATCAGTGTAATATTATTATGCCATGATGATTATATCAACAACCAAAATGCCTCTGCTACATGCCACATGCCCCTTTCCCTACATAAAAACTCAAGTGCATGCTGATTGGCTCAAACTTGACCGACTGCAGGCAACAGCCAAGTGGCGATAGATTTTTGGCAGGTGCTAGGTGTCAGTAGCCAACAATGCTATATGCACCCAGGGTGGAATAGTCAATTTGCTATTTACACCCAGGCAGTCATTAGATACTTTAGGTGTATAATGTATTGTAATAGATACTGAAGGTGTATATGTACTGTATGAATAGAAACAGCATCCAAGTCCCAATCTACTGCACGGCGTAAATAGCCGAATAGCTGCCGTCTGACTATTCTGACCCGGGATCAAATAGACAGGCCGTTGATTAAAAACGAAAAAACGAATCTGTCGACCTCCAACACTTGGGATAAATTATTTTGCTGTCGTCCCAGGTGTATTTTGGATGGCAGCATCACTAGCTAAATTATGATCTATGCATTTATTTCCATGTCTGTCATGAATTCAACTCCAGTGCAGATACCAGATAATGCATGTCTTTGGAGAAGCACACATCTCCCAAAATAGCAGCATCACATTGAAAGAAAAAAGTGCTCAACACAGCAAGATATTTCAATTTTACCACTGAAAACATAGCGTTTGAAAACCTAGAACCCTCATAAGAGTTCAGCCGTGCATGACAGTCATATCAAGACCTAACTTCTGTGGGTTTTTTCACCTTGCTTCTCTGATTGAAATCAAGTGCTCACCTACAAATTTCTGTGGTGTGGATCTTTTGCGTTTGGCGTTTGCAAGCCGATCGATGAATGCCATCTTGTTTGAGGAAGGTTGCAACAGAGATTCTGGCATAAACTCTAGCTCCCTCATGTCCTCTCCTGCAGAGGGGATGACAACATCCTATGTTATTTTTGTATAATTTGCTATGAATATTATTAAATTTGATTTTGTGATAACTTTTTTCAGAGGTGAATGAAACTACATAGAATTAATGACAGAGAGGGGTTCTGTGAAATACAAAATGACCTATTTAGGAGCCATTTGCATTTAACAAAAAGATATATATTGTACATTATAGTTTTGTGTGAGATGTGTATTGCAGCTCTGCCTCGTCTTTGTTGCGCTGCATCACTGTGGCTGCTATGAACAGTCTACCTGGATTGTGAGAACCAGGCTGCAGTGTCTCCAGGCTCTGTAGGTAGCTGTGGCAGCGTTCGCGGTGTTCCTCCAGGGTGCTCTGCTGCTTGTAGCTGCGACCACAGTAACTGCACTTATAGGGTTTCCCTACCATGGGAGAGGACACTGGAAACAGACAAATGGCACTGCATTTATTACTCAACAAAAAAACTAAATTAGATCACTGTTTAAGTGCTATATGTGGCCATGTAATAATAATCACACAAATAATAGCCGCTTAACAATATTATGGTCAGTGTGTGGCAAAGCTTATAGAGCCGGCACAGCCAATAGGCAGATTAGGCAATTGCCTGGAGCCCTATGATGCTGGGGGGCGCCCACCAAGCTTCTGGGGGTCCCTGGAACTAAATATTTTGAGATGGGGGTCCGCGGCCAAATACAAATAATTTTGGGGGTCCTTCACCTTGACATGAAAAAGTTTGAGCACCACTGATATAGCAACATAAGTGTTTCAAAAAACTGTTAGAAGACATTTGCAGAATCGGCCTCAGGTCTTAATGGGTTAATTGGGCAGTTCATGGTTTGATCTCCAGGTGCTCCTGGCTTTGTGTTGTAGAAGTGTCCTTGAACAAGATTGAATCCCATTCTCCGGAATGAGCAAGTTGGCGCCTTGCATGGTTGCGCTATCGGTGCGAGAACGTGTGAATGAAATGCACATTGTATTCAATTCATCTTCACAGTAAATTCCTCAGCACTAATTTAACTCTGAAATAGGGCTGAAACTATCGATTTTTTTCGTAACCATTATTCTATCGATTAATCTCTCTCTCTCTCTCTCTTGAGATTACTCTTAATATATAATAGTTTTGTATTCAATTTCTAGCCTTGATGACCATGCAGTCTTTTGCAAAGCTTAAAATGTAAATTAGATAGAATGTCATTTAGACACAGTGTTGCAATGCTGAATTGGAACGTGGTTGCACTCTATTTTAATGACGCGCACGTCGCTTAACACCTACACTACAGGTCACACAATGGACAATTGATATGCATCTAGGCTCATTCCTATGTTAATCCTCCTGGTGTGAGTCGGGAGCCTTTGAAAACTTTGTTGAGGTGTGAATTTAAAGTAATTTTAAATCTATGCGTGTGCCTGCGCGTGCGCCTGGTCAAATAGGTTCCTGCGCGGCGTGCAAGGCCGTCCCATGAGCAATGCAACCCTGTTTAGACAGATGCCAGGTAAAATCCTGCCAAAACGTTGTTCCCGCGGCTGTGAGGGCCGGTACTGTTATACTGTTGGTAAACCCAGTACACACCATAAAGCTATGTCAAGCAATCTGTATGCATTGCACCTTGTATTTGTAATGTTTAACACCCTATCATTTTAAAGAGGAACCAGTAAGTGTAATTTATCAACAACACAGATAGATACTTTGTTGATCAAGAATGAAATTGAAATTAAATTTCACTCCATATGGGTGAGCCATGAATACATTTTTATTTTGTCCAATCTGTATGGTAGATTATGTTAATACAATATAACTTATACAATTGGGGTGGTTGTATTTGGTCTCCCTGCTCTTCTATTACATTTAGATGCTGTGTCTAGGTTAGACACCATCCCGTTTCTGAATTGACTCAAATTTTGGCCATTTCTTCCCTGAGCAAGCGGGCAGGCTCTATTAGCTCGGTGGTAAAAAATGTCAGCTCTTGCTCAGGAGACCTTGGTTCAAATCCAGGGTAGAACAGGAAAGCTTTAAAAAAAATCACCCACTTTACACCTGTTGCTGTGCTGTAACAATAAAGATGATTCTGATTGACTTATACATTTATACACTTTGTATCCTGTACCATCTACAGTATATTGTTGTAATTACTGCTTTTGCATTTCCCCGTTTTTTTTCCTTGTTCTGTTTGATCGACTGTCTCATTTCACATACTGTTGTAATGCACTTGGTAAATTAGTTTTAAAAAGTGCTTAATAAATAGCATTATCATCATCATGAAGACCAATCTCTATGTTCACTATTTGTGGCAGCAAATTTATAAACAGATTTATAAATACCACAATTTGGGCTTTCATCTACTACTGTAAATACTGAACATGAATCCCCAAATGTCAGCTACAAAGCCCCATTTAGCTTCAAGAAGTCCACAGGAGATAATGTCATAAAAACAAACTTTTAAACCATTGTGGAACTAAAATCTATTTGAGCCTAAGAATGGTTGTGTAATGAGGCCTACATGTTTCATGTAGGCTTGGGTTGTATGCATCTATTTTTTAAAACCTTTCTGCGTTTCACTAGGGTATATGGTATATGACTGTATTTGTGTAGGGGGGAAAAAGTAAAAGCTGTGCTGGGAGGCTGGGCTGAACAGAGATGATGTGTGGGTGTTGGTGGCGGCATACTGCCAGTTGAATAGAATCATGTAGCTAATAAACTGCTTTTGTAGTTGTAAGAAGTAATCTCAAGATAAAGTTATATCATATGCGGCAATATTTTAATGATGCCGTGCACTGCATCACCATAATACTGCATCTCTGTATCAGTTTAATAAAGAGAGGACCGTCTGTATTTTTTAACGGTACCGAAAAGCATACCTTGTGGATTTCTGAATACCTTGGTAAACGTAATACCTTGATACCACCCAAGCCTAGTTTCACGAACACAGCTTTGAACATGTCTGGATGTGTGAGAATCTCTCTCACCAGAATGAGTGCGAAGGTGTCCAGTGAGAGCATCCCGTCTACGACAGGCATAGCTGCAGAAGGGGCATTTAAACGGCTTCTCCCCCGAGTGCAGCTTAATGTGACGAAGCAGGTTCCCCTTCTGAGTGAAGGAGGCGCCGCACTGATTACACTGGAATGGCCGCTCACCTGTGGGTAAATCAAACCTATGAACTTAAATATCTTATTGAATGAAGGTGTCTGCTGTGATGTCTCCCAACTGATCAGTGCAATGCACCAGTTAAGGGAGATTTATTCTACACTTGGTTGTGCAGTGTCACAGTCACACACCGAAAATAGATGGAAAATAATTTGGTTTACTGAAAAACCCACTAAAACCGGGAAAGCATTCGTGTCTTTTTCGATATACAGTATACTGTATATATAGCACATTGGTTCTCTCATATTTTATACTTTGACTATTAAAAAATAGCAGATCTACAAGCTCATAGCGTGTCACTTTGTGCCGTGCTATGAGCTTGTAGATCTGCTATTTTTTTAATCGTGAACATTTTTGCAAATCTTTGAATATATATATATTTTCTTTTTAAAGCAAACATTTTTAACTCAAATCTTCTGGGGGTCCCTGGAACAAAACATTTTGAGATGGGGGCTCCATGGCCAAATACATATAGTTTTGGGGGTCCTCGCCATGAAAACGTTTGAGAACCACTGGTATGGCAACATAGGTTTGTCAGAATACTGTTAGGATTTGGAAGACATTTTTAGATTCTGCCTCAGGTCTTAATGGGTTAATGGAACATATGGCTACAGTGTGACTGGATTTCTCCATTTTCCCAACTCAAAACCAGCCACATGTTAAAATATATATAGAAATGCTAATACTTCTAATTATATGGCTGTCAATAAAATGACAAGAGCATGAGGTTGGAAAAAAAGACCAACTCCACAAATCTAAATTGAGCTGTATATTACATGCCATATCAATCATTATGGTGGCCATAACTCGCCACTACTGCTCAACAATCATTGTTGTATCACTAGTTGTATTGTATTTTCCTACAATGTAAGAAGTAATCAATTCACTGATCACTCACCTGTGTGGCTGCGCTTGTGCACCATGAGGACGTTGGGCCCAATGCAGATCATTCCACAGATGTCACACTTAAGCTTCCCATTTGGCAGTCTGGTTGCTCCTGCTGACAAGCCCTCTGGACTGGTAAGCTCCCTATAGCCCCCACCAGGCTCACCGCCCTGCTCCGTACCACCCTCCTCACCCCACTCCCCTTTCACATCCTCGGTACCACGACTTGGCTCTTCTTCATCACTGTACAGCTCCACTTTAATGGAGTTGGCTATAACCACAAGAGGAAAACGAATTAAAAAGAAATATCAGCGACTTTGAGGTACACAGAAAGTAGCAAAAAGGTTATTCTAATTAATAAGGAAAATACATAAATAAAATGGTGTGTACATTATTCTTACATTTGGAAAATGTCATGACACAAAAGAAAGTCTGAACTTTTCTAACTGTAATAGTCACTCTAAGAACTATTTGGAAGTTTGGAAGCACTCGTTGGAAATCACTCAACAGTCCTGTGTACCACCTGTTTCGAAATAGCACAATGCAGGAGGCAGCAGGACGTGGCGTTATTGAAAACGAGTGCTTCCAAACTCCAACACTTAGAAAAAATAATCACCTGCACGGAATAGTAGCTCATAACATGTCTACTGTGGATTTTTATGAAACAAAAACTTTGCAGATATAAAGAGGATAATTCAAGCTTTCCGTACAGCTGCAATGTTGGTGAGTTTAACGTTGTTTAATACAATCAGATAGGATAGGTTTAGATGTATGGGCTGTCAAGGGTTGGTATTGCAACTCTAGATTCCAGATATTAAAAACAGGACCTAGAGTTGCTTGCGGCTATACAGTATGGTGCAAAGGAAAGATTGTAATGAGGTGCGGCATATTCATTGTTCTATGTTTTATGCATTAATTCACACACTGACCACTGAGGGGGCGACTTGGAGAGCCGTGCTGGCTGTTGGGGGTGCTCACTGTTGGACCTCCAAGGGGCCCAGAAAACTCCCTCTCCATTGAGGAGTCCCCACTAGCTGCATTCCAAAAGGAAAAAAAAAACATTGTGATGTGGTCACTTCAAAGACATGACTGCTGTAGAATGTATGTTCTCTAAAAGAGCACCTAACAGGTGTCTGCAATTTGTAACTGGTCCCTGTAAAAGGTCTAAGCTTATCACCGGAAATCACCCCCCTTCCCACCCCCGAACTGTTAACTGTACATATTTTAATACTACTCGTATATATGATGTTTTGCATATTATTGTTTGTCTTGATGTCTCGATGAAGTGAATACACAGTACCCCAATGGAAATAAGCCATGGGCTTTTTGGGGTTATCCTTTTAGCATCCTTTTGTATAAATCTGTACCTCTGTGCCTTTTTTGCAAACTCTTGATAAAGTATATCAATCAATCAAATGTCTGTCAGTTATGAAAAGAGCCACAATGTTCACCTGATATGTAGGACCGGCCATTGCAGTCATCACCATCCATACTCATAGCTGAATATAAAAATAGCAAATGATTAAGATTTTAAAAAGAAAAAATAATATATATAACAATAACAACAGAATTGCCATGTTAATATCAAAATGACAGACTTTGGGCAGAAATGCTCTCTCTTTTATTTTTTTGCAGGAAAAAATAAAAAGTATACTCAAGTAAGCATGCCCGTATGTATGGTTCTCACACCAAACAAACGTATTTGTCAGTTAACTCACAAATCGAATATAGCAGAATATAACGGTTGATGCCTTCAGGACCCAAATTATTTTGGGGAGTCCCCAGATGATTAGCTTAAAGGACGACTTCACCGCTTTTCAACCTATCTTCATATAATTGGTCCTCACTAATACTCATGATAAAATGGTACCATTTTTTTCTACTCGGCCTGTGTCTCATAGGAGGACTGTGGACAGTCCAGAAACCGTCTACCAGTGACATCATCGTTAGGCATGATTTTTTTTCCCAGCAAGATTTCACATTTTTTATTTAGATTTTTATTAACACGAGAACAATGGCTTATTTTATTGCATTGCAACTTTCCAGGAATAGAAAGCCTGCAGTTTCTATTAGCTTGGATTCCCCATTGATGATGTCACTGGTAGACGGGACTCTGAACTGTCCACAGCCCTCCTCTGAGACACAGACGAGTAGATTTTCTTTTTACCATTTTATCATGAGTATTAGTGAGGACCAATTATATGAAGATAGGTTGAAAAGCGGTGAAGTCGTCCTTTAATGTGCAACATTGTTTTCTCACTCAACAGTAAACAAACCAACATACAGTATGAGTGTATAAAGGGAATCTGCACATTTCTAGTTACAATTTAATTACCTTTTAAGAAAGAGGCAAACGTTGTGAAAATAGCAGATCTACAAGCGTGAGCTTGTAGTCGTAGATCTGCTATTTTCACAATGTTCATCTGTGGAAACGAGTCAAAAATGTAATGCCTACAATTAAAAAAAGTGCTCGTCAGGGTGGGGGGTCCCCAGTTCAAATATGATTATTTTGGGGGGTCGATCACGGCCTGAAAAGTTTGGGAACCCTTGCCATAAATTACCCCCCCCCCCCCACACACACACACACACACACACACACACACACACACGTCTATGGTGAATGCAGTCCACCGCCAGGCCAAAACATTGAAAATGTGTTCAACCTGTAACATCAGCTAGCTCGATGCTAACATTAACACATGTAACAATATAATTATGACATTAGCTATATTAGCTAACATAGCTTCCTGATCAACTTGACCACAGCCATTGGCAGTGAACAAAAATATGGCTCCTCTAACGACAAAGCATGCATCATCTCTCATATTTTATACTTTGGATATTCAAAAATAGCAGATCTTTGTTTTAATCGTGAAGCTGAAACAACAACAACAACAACAACAACAACAACAACAACAACAACATGGGTTAAACAAGCTAGCATCAGCACGATATTAAATGACACTGACTATGTTCCATGTTTGACAATCAATAATAGCAACACAACGTGTGCTAGCGCTGTTGTCCAGTCGCCTATACAGTGTCCTGTCCGGCCAGACGTCGTTGATCGGCCTTTAATAAGGCTAACGTTATGCTAATGCTGCAGGTTAAACCACACACAGACAGTCAGCACAGACAGAAAACACATCTTACTGGAGCTAAAGTTGCAGTGAAGTTCACTTGTTCCTCCACGCTGCTGTCAGACAGTCACACTAGCGTGGCTGTAAACGTGATCCTTTGGGTTTGACCAGCTGATCACACCGACCCTCCCGCAGCAATAACCACGTTGATCATTTAGCAACGACCAAAAAAACAAGCATTCATTAAGCTAACCTTTAGCTATAATCACAGCCCAATGTTTCCTAAACGGTTGCTATGGCACCCATACTGCCTCTCCAGTGTTGCCAGGTTTTGCGAGGGAAAACAAAGCAACAGGTCTATGAAAACAAGCCCTCAAAGAAGCAACTGCGGCC
Source organism: Gymnoscopelus microlampas (assembly GCF_963454915.1). Classification (NCBI taxonomy): domain Eukaryota; kingdom Metazoa; phylum Chordata; class Actinopteri; order Myctophiformes; family Myctophidae; genus Gymnoscopelus; species Gymnoscopelus microlampas. The sequence continues at coordinate 12,078,271 of NC_139944.1, forward strand.
ACACATGAGCGATTTAAATTGCTATTGCATCGGCTATTTGAAAATGGCAGATCTATAAGCTCACAACGCGTCGCGATGTGACGCGTTGTGAGCTTGTAGATCTGCTATGTGGAATATTTGGAATATTCTTTGAAACTTTCTAACAACACAAATGCTCCCTTGCACAAAACATTTATGAAAATATGTGAGAACCACTGGTTTACATAATAATTAAAACTTTTGGAAGCAAGCCTAAATAAGCAACTACACGTTAGAAACCGGCCCAAAAAAAACGCAACCCGCAATAACTACCAATATTTACAAGCAATTTGCAGAAAAACAAGCCTTATAACGTTGCTTATAACACGCGTACATGGCAACCCTGCCACTGCCTCCCAGAATGCTATGCTAACTAGCTACACAACAAGTCAGCTAGCTCATGATGTGTGATCACTAACTTCATCAGCATGATGATGACACCAGATCAGCTGCTTCTGGACGCGGCGATCCATCGGTAAAGGTTTCTTACCTGTCTCGGCCGTTTCCATGGCTTAATGTAACAAATCCTTGTTTTTGTTTTGTTTTCTTTGCTCTGCTGGTTTTCTCTTATGACGACATCATCTCATCTCCTCTCCCAGCAGCGTTCACTTCAACCTCCAACTGTAGAACAATTTCCGGTTCTGATGGACCAACGACGTCCATCATCACCACCAGCAGCATCCTTCACAATCAACCACTTTACCCTACGGTGGCCCTACCTGTGGCATGTCATTATAGGCAAATAATAATAATCTTAATAAACCCCCCCCAAGGAATACTAACTAGCACAGTACTGGTTCTCAAACTTTTTTTCATGTCAAGGACCCCCACATTGACACTAATTAGCCCGTGGACCCACATTTGAAAAGATATGCCAGGGACCCCCATAAGAGAAGATTTTTTTATGTCTCTAGCAGTGATTCTCAACCATTTTCATTTCAAGGACCCCCCAGTTTGACATGCATTAGAGGCTATGGACCCCCATTTAATGGCATTTCTATCTCTTGGACCCCAATTTATATTAATCAACTCTGAGGGTGTACAAATGGGTCCATTTGGTTCCATTTGTACACTCTCAGAGTTACAGACCCATAAGGGTCTATTTGGTTACTATTCTATCATTTAGCTGGGGACCCCCTGGAACTCTGTCAAGGACCCCACTTTGAGAACCAATGAACTAGCAGATCCATAGCTTGGCTTTTTTTGGATGACTGAGGTTAGGTTAGCAGACACTTTTATCCAAAGCGACTTACAATAAGTGCATTCAACATAGGTAGGCAAGAAAACTAATAATCACCGGAAGTCTTAAGTGCATTCTCTTCTAAAACAAGCAACTAAGAGTATACCTAGCACAAAGGTAAAAGTGCAATATATCAGCTACCTAATTTCTTAAACAGATGAGACAAATAGGAAAATCAAATGAGCAAAAGCTAAAACCAATAAGTGTATCAAAATAAACAAGATCCAATAAAACAAGAGCTTATACAAATAATTGACAACAAGTAGGCAAGGCTAAATGGAAGGGTCAGGGTAGTGTTTCCTGAAGAGGTGGGTTTTCAGCCTGCGGCGAAAGATGGGCAGTGACTCTGCTGTCCTGACATCAGTGGGGAGTTCATTCCACCACTGTGGGGCCAGAACAGAAAAAAAACTGACAGCGTAGATCGGCCAGAAGGACCACTGAGCGACGGGGAAACCAGTCGCCACGAGGCGGCAGACCGAAGTGGTCGGAAAACACTGCCAGGGCTGCCTTTATAGTCCTTGAGATGTGATGGGCCTTCTCCCAGACACTTAGCAAAGCACTTGATTGGACTAGCCTGCTTAACTGCTTGGCTGCTTTAAGCCTACTGCTTCAAACACAAATACTAATACAAATACAACTAATACAAACAAACAACAGCCTACTGCTTAAAGCACTAATATACTTAAGCACTCAAAGTACAACTAATAGCCACCTGTTAGATAAGAAAATCCTATACTTAGACTACACCAGATGAGTTCAGTTGTAGCTCAGGTCTTTCCAGAGTGAAAGTGCACTGAAGAAAACACTGCCAGGGCTGCCTTTATAGTCCTTTAGATGTGATGGGCCTTCTCCCAGACACTTAGCGAGGCACTTGATTGGGCTAGCCTGCTTAACTGCTCAACTGCTTTAAGCCTACTGCTTCAAACACAAATACTAATACAAACTAACAACAGCCTACTGCTTAAAGCACTAATATACTTAAGCACTCAAATAGCAAAAAATACATTTTGATTAACTCGGTTCCACAGACAAATATTGTGAAAATAGCCTATGTACGAGCTTGTAGAATTGATATTTTCATTGTTTTTTTGTCTCTTACATTATTTGACAATTTGGCCAATGTTTTACCAGGTTTTATAGTACAGTTTTTTTTTAATTAAAAAGCCCCTGGGGGTCCCGAACCACAGGTTGAGAACCATCGGGCTATACAGCGGTTACTAGCCCTGAAACATGACTGTTATAAACAAGCGTCATGTGAACCATGGCTAAGCGGTTACCAAACAAGATTTTTTTTGTAATCACAATCAAGCCACATTTTGACCTATTTGATTATTCAGTAGACCATATAGCCTTAGATTAAGACTCTCGTAGGTCTTTTTACATTTTTATATCTACGAGAGTCTAAGCTTTCACTCCCTCAGTTTCCACTGGATTGTCACTTCCAATAACATAACATTATGGAATAATATTGCTACGGCTAAATAATATAGTTGTGCTGACAAGTCATTTGTCATGATTCAGAAATTGCATTTCTGTAACATCCCAATAAAATATGACAAATCAAAAGGAGTAAAGGATTTATTTATATACAAAACTGTTTACAGCAAAATGTCTGAATTAACATTGACCAAGGAGGGAATATTGGTGTTCAGCTGCACAACACCACCAGGTATCCCCACATGATCAAGTCAACAGAAGGAAAAAATAACCCTTAAGAGCACCTTGAGTCATGAAGGGAAGCAAAAGGGGTAGGGGTTTCCCGATTTATACCTTCATCGTATGGTGCTGTCGTGCATCAAAAATAGCAGATTGACAAGCTTATAAATCTGCTATTTTTGGCACATGACACAGTTGTACGGAAGAGCATAAATCAAGCAATATGGAAACTGTAAGGCACAAGACACAGTATCACCAGCTTCTCTTCGACCATCAATCACACATCAATCAACTACTTACTCAGTTAAGCTCTCAATAAAATAAAATAAAAACTAAATGACAACACTAGGGGTAGAACATGAGAATGGTGGAAATTTAAAACCATAGCATTTCTATACTTTCCTTTTGTAAGGCTATACAGGCTGAGTAAAACAAGTCATTAAGGGCCTCAAGGGTATAATAGTGTTTGTCATGATGTAAACTTGTAAATGAATTAACTTGGATGCAAGCCACCTTGCTTAATCAAAAAGAGGGTGAAACTAACAAAGTTTATTCAGCATCCCTCATGATCTATTCAACAATCTTCAAGTGTTAAAATATAAAAACTGCAATTCAGTGTTGTCTATACACGTTATGTACTTATCTCCGCATATTCTAATATGTCAAGGGGAAAAAAATCATTCAAAGTATAACCAATACTATCAAACCAGTTTTTCTAAGATTCTATTTCTATAGCAAGAAAAGGCCACAACTGAATATTGGAGATCTGTTGCATTCTATGCTAAATTTGTGGCAGGGAAGGCCATGTCCATCATATGACAGCTTTATTACACTCAATTTGAGGACAAGTAAATTGTACAAAGTAAGGGTGATAGTACCAATTTGCTTGGCAGAAAAGTGTAAAAATCTAAATGTGGCTGCAAAATACAAATGGATTTCATTGCTGGCAGTCATTTGACAGTTTATACGTGAATAGCACCTGAAGTTGTTGAGTTGTGCACAATGAAAAATAAGTGTTACAGTGACACTTATGTGACAGAAATCTCACTCCAGAATGTACTAAGAAATCAACCAGTTATGCATAATAGTGATATTCCAACACCACATTTAAGAAATGTGAACTGTGGATCATTGCAGGGTATAATATGACGGGCAGAAAAATCCCTAAGTGCCAAGTTCCAGGCATTTACCAGCCCTTCTTGTGCTGTCTACTGTAGAAGACTGGTCAACAAGTATTGTGACATAGGCCAATCATGTCTAAAAACTTAATGAACATTTTTACAATGAATTGGGACTAATATATTTGGCAATCTTGTCACTTCTGATTTCTGTACATTTGGTTGAAGTCAATATATGGATTATACCTAGTCCTAGACGTTTCACATTTTAAATTCATTGAAAAATGCTCTATGGTCTAGGACTCAGAATAATCTTTGTCAATTAACTTCTCAATTAGTGGGCTACTTTAAAAAGCTGTCTGAGCAATTGGCTGCCAATGTAAAACAATATTGTATTACAATAGTGTAGCAAATTGCCAATGTAGCTCCTTGGTGCTGAGGAGGTCAGGGTTTGGAAGCGGATGATCATGTGCCTCCTGTCTTCAGCCAATCAGCTTTCTGATGTCCTGCTGAGAAGGTTTTACATCACAGCACACTTCTTCTCCTCCGACGGTGCATTTCCATCAGCTTTCTCCATCTCCAAAATGATTCGCTTGAAAAGTTCCACTGCAGTCTGTATTTCAAAAGAGTTGTGACTTTGTCTGTCTGCGTTACATGCATAGTGTTGACGTGTAGGTCTGAAATAGATACATTACCTCATTCTCCTTGGCTGAAGACTCCATGAATGCAGCACCCCAGGAATCTGCCAATTTTTTTCCTTCCTCTGGCTTGATCACTCTGAGATAAAGAGATGCATACTTGGTTTAAGTTTTAAGCACATGAACTCTAGCATCCCTATTCTGGCCATGTCATAGGGAACATTCTGGGAAAAACGTTTGGTGAAAATAACAGATCTACAAGCTCACAATGCGTCGCAACACATCACAATGCATCACAGATCATGTGAGCTTGTAGACAGGCTATTTTCTGCAAAGAGATTTGGTGTACAGAGAAAAAAGGAGGGGGCCAAGTACAGACAAAATATTTAGGGTTTAAGTGGCCAAAATACCCTTATATTACAATATCAGGGTACTCTTTCTGTGGATAATTTACCTACAGTAGATGCAGAAGAACAGAAAACAGACAGAGGGGAGGATGTGTGACAAAGGTCATTAGTTGTTTTCATAGCCATGCCTGCCATATTCTGCCTGCCAACACAACTCAGGCCACTGTACACATTACCGGATGTTATCCATTTTACTAAAATAACAAACACATAATATATCATACATGTTTGATATATTATGTGGTCAAGCATTTAAATAACCATGATGAATACCTTTCCATATGGAGATCTTTTTTGTTCCCAACGAGAACGGTTGGCACCCTAAAAAGTAAAGAAAAAAGTAAACAGATTGAAAATATGCTATGGTTAAAAAAGAAAAGAAAGTCAAAATCACATTTGAACGATTAAAAACAATTATGAAAAAACTCACTGTATCTTGCCAACCATATCTAGCAACTTGTCATGTAGAACCTGCACAACTTCAAAACTGGAAGAGAGATCAACAAAATAACTATTAATAATAGATAGTGTTATCAATCTTAAGCCGTTCTCTTACAAGCCTTTCATTTGGCCTCCATATGCATACTATGCCACCCACTCACCTTTTCATGGAGGTTACTGCGTATACCAACACATACCCATGGATGTCCATTGAATGGGACTGAGGGAAAATTGAGTATTCATCCTGTAGAAAAAGTTTTCCATACTGTATGTCAGATGTTTACCAAGTAAAATAACAATTGTTAAGACTTCTACAACTTTTACTTGACAAACATAATGTATTTGACATTTCTGTCTAAAATCACACCTCTCCTTGATGTTGCGGAAATAATATTATTAATAGAATGTCACCATTCACATGACTGTCACTGTAAAAAATAAACTTGTCACTCACTTGTCCAGCTGTATCAACAAGCTGCAGATTGAAGTCTTGACCATTGACTGAGACCATTTTGTTGAAAGCTGGAGAAAGGAAGAACAGCTTAGGCAAGAGCTTTCCCCCTTACATTTCACATACTTGTTTATGAATTTCTCTCTGGCGCAAAACTTAACAAATATTTCAACTTACTGTTTTCAATGGTGGGGTCATAGGAGTCTACAAACTGTCCTTCCACAAACTGTATTGTAAGAGAAGACTTTCCTGTGCGGGGAAAAAGTAACATTAGACGACATGGCCAACTTAGCCTAATCTAAAATAATAATGGAAAAACAAACTCTGGTGGGAACACTCTTCTAAAACAAACAGCTTCAACTGATACGCATCGTGCTAAGATGTTGGGTGTAAAAACGTATGGTTCATAGCCTTAACCAATTATACCCCAGCACTTATACCCCAGCGTCGGTATTGTGGGGAAAGCTTTCGCTGAAAATAGCAGATCGACAAGCTCACAATGCAACGCAGAAAGCTTTCCCCACAATAACAGAAAATTGAAAATACAAGAAAAAATTGAACCCCGAGGGATTCCAGGTGGTTAATTGGGGTGCGGCATGTGACTGTCTGACAAGATATTACAATTTTGGTTTCATAACTACGTGGACATTTTATCTATAAACATGGAGGTCCCGGTCCGTACAGGGAGACCTACGTTAAGAGGGCATAAGCACACAGCATATGGTATCAGTTCTGAGGGAGGATTCTGCTCACCACATACACACACATAGTGTAAAGTAACTAAGTACATTTACTCAAGTACTGTACTTAATTACAATTTTGAGATACTGTTACTTTACTGGAGTACTTCCAATTTTCAATAACTTTACTTCTACTCAATTACATCTCAGAGGCAAATATAGTACTTTTACTCCACTATAATTATTTGAAAACTTTAGTTACTTTGTAGATTTTTATTATTATTACAAACCCATTTCAGACCTATCTGTACTTTGGCAATTTGAAAATAGCCGATCTACAAGCTCTGCTATTTTCAAAGGCTTCTTGTACATTTGAAAACTTGTGAAATGGGACATTCTGCATATTGTGCACTGTCTACTTATTGTACTTTGATGCCAATACGTTTGTACTTTTACTCAAGTAAATGTTGTATTCCGGACTTTCACTTGTAACAGAGCATTTTCTACATTGCAGTATTGACACTTTTACTTAAGTAAACAATGCGAGTACTTTTTCCACCACTGACACACACAGCCAATGTGGCTGACACGACAACCCCGCATGTCTTTGGAAATGTACCTTTAGGGGGGTCAAAGACATGCGGTACAGTGACCCTCCCCCCGCCACGATCAGACACGTACACATTTGTGGCCATTTAATCAAAACAAACCAATGTAAACAAAAGCCACCCAGCGCGCCACGCTGCTGCACATTAACGTGGAAAACAAAGCCTTGGAACGTTAGCCTCCTGTTAGCACACGGCTAGCTAACATTAGCTTAAAGTGCATCACCACCACTCACCTACAGACCTGTAGCCTATCACAGCGATTTTTCTGTATTTTGGTTGAGGCATTTTTCGTTGCAAATAAAAACGAGTTTTTTAATGTACGTCCGAAACGTTTTAGTGTACCAGTTGTTGTTGTTGTTTTTATTATTTCAAAAATAAAAAATAAAAAATAAATAAAAACTTTTATCGCCACATTCGCCTCGCCGTCACGTGACAACAACAAACTTTTCAGAGGATCCACCGCCTCGGCCTCGAGTTTTGAACTTCTGAGTTTGAACTGAAGATAAAGAAAGGTACTCTTTAAGTACTTCGTTGGATACTCGGGTATTTAACGGCTTTTTTTCCGCGCACTTATCGATAACCGCCGATGGTCTCGAAACGGCTGTTTATACTGGAACTATAAACTATAAAAGGCTTGTTTCGCCGCAGTTCGCTTCGCAAGTCACACTGACGGAAACTGACATTGTGCAAGCACACCGTCGTAAAACACCCAGCCGATACGTCACCACTCTCCTGCAGGGACGTTCATTGGCCAGCAGAGGTCGCCGTGACACAACTTTCCTCACGTGCCGAACTTGTCTTCAGGTAGCAGGGAACTAATTATTTTCTTTTCTTTTCTTTTCTTTTCTTTTCTTTTCTTTTCTTTTCTTTTCTTTTCTTTTCTTTTCTTTTCTTTTCTTTTCTTTTCTTTTCTTTTCTTTTCTTTTCTTTTCTTTCCCTACTCACTTTCAAAACTGCCTTAAAGAAACACCTTCTGGAGGCTGCAATTCGAAAATGGCCCCTGTCAAGTCAAAGTCTTAACCTACAGTCACATCACAGGTTTACAGGTGTAAAGTGGGTGAAATTTGTTTTTGGATAAGCTCCATTGTTTTTGTTGTTTTCAGGGAGAGAAAAGAAAAGAAGAGGGGGTAGGGGACAGGGAGAGCAAGGAAAAAAACAAATCAAGCTGCAAAGAGAAAGATGTGGAGGATAGGCAAAAATATCTACGTACACAGCACAATTCCAGCTGGTACAGTATGTACATGAGGTAAGACACAAGCTGCATAAGTTTAGCTGCAGGAATGTACTGTATATGAAATTAGACCTCAAGGTGTTATGAACACAGATGTGCCTTGAGATTTTGACTTGCCCTTTGGTGGTGGGCCTTGTACTCAAGAAGTTGGCAAAACCACTGCTCTAAATTGAGACTTTTACTATTTAACAGATTTCTGCCGTTCCCTTACTAAATGACTGCCCTCTTTGAGTAGCAGTCATTGTACAGGTAGGCTCACAAATACTGGCAATTTGAATCATAACCTACCAGGGCACCGTACCCCCTCAGTTTGGCCTTATGCTCTTCAAATGAGTGTATGCCCTCATTGCCCTGAGTCTGCAGTGGCCTTAATGCCCTGTCTACGCTGACCCAGCCCTTTTCTCCTCTGTCTCTTTTCTGTCAATTCGGTTTTTAGACACCAGGTTTTTGTTGAGATTCTGAACTCTTGTTGAACATCAAGTAAAATGCTGTGCACATAACCTGTGGTGGGTTATTATTATAACATAATACTGTATACCTATATCCTTACTATTACATATATATTATTTAATTCATCTTTATATATATATATATATATATAAATATTGTATGCATGTGTGTGTATAGTTAGATAGATACACGCACACGCACACACACACACACACACACACACACACACACACACACACACACACACACACCGACCGAGCATTATCACACACTTATAATATATATTGCTTTTACATATATTATTTTACATGTAATGTAACCAGTTCCAAATCGATTCTGAAAAGATATTATCAAATGTACACATTTAAAAGCTCCACATATACAGTATGTGAATACATTTCCGTAAAGGATATTGTTATTTAGAACTCGGGAAATTCACAAGCTAAGAACAAAGGGGGAAAAGTAAAATTACATTTTACAGCTTAGATCAAGAAAAAGAGAGCATAGTGCTGTGAAAATGTACAGTACAAGGATGAACAGTATAGCTAAGAGTCCTAAAATGATGATGACAGCTAGTACCAATCCTTGAATTATTAAACATTTTTAATGGTGTCAAGGTTCAAGGTTCAAGGTTGTACTTTATTGTTACATCTTGTGTACAGGTACATAAGAGTAAAACCTATTTTGTTTGGCTTCCTTCAGACAATGCAGCAGCATAGGTAATAACAACAATAGAATAATGATAGAAAACGTAAAAAGATTTAAAGAAAAGAGAGTGCAAACAGAGCAACAAAAAAAAAGAGCAAAAATAGCAGGTGTCTCCTCATTCTCTATTATTTACAGGGAACAGTTTTTCGGTCAACAAGGGAGTGGTTGCCATTTCAGAACTTGTATAGGGTGTGTGTGAGTGACATAATATCTCTTATAGCTGATCTAAATTAATACATTTTTAAGACTCCTGTGAAAGTACTATACTGGGTTTCCAGCTAACAGAATGCTTGTAGGTATGGTATCAAATAACAGCTTTAGCTTTACCTAACCAGAAACACTATTTGATTTTATATAGAGTAATGTATCTGCAATCATTTCAAATGTGTTGGACTATGCCCTCTCCTCATCTGAGACTGACATCGGTCTATATTCTAATGAGGACGATAGATATTTTTTCATCTACTGCAACATATTTAGCCAGTGAATAATTTCTGCATAATTTCATCTCACCTCTGTTGGCCTGCATTTCCTCACATAAGATAGCTCTTCCTCCTTCGTTCACAGCAGTATAGGGAACTTTTTAAATGACTAATGCTACTGTAGATCCACTTATTGTCCAAATCAAAGGTTGTTATTGGGACCAGAAGCATACTAAGTAAGTAAAAATGAACAGCTCCTTGGCTCCTCAGCCAAGGTGGTAGACTTCAGAAACACAAACAAATACACCATCCAAGCCAACTCAGCATCAAATATAAAACAATAATGATTGATTGAATAATGAAAATTGGTAGGGAGGGACAGAATCATACTTTTGAAAAAGTGAAAACCACATCCATGTCGGTCAGCACAAAATGTAAATGTCCACGTAGAGCACACTGCACACTGAAGGGAATTTAAGCTGCAGTATCTTGAAATGTGATGATAGCCACGCTCCAGGTACAGACCACCAGGTGTAAGTCTTGTCAGTGCCGATCGCTGCTTAGCCTCTGAGGTTCTTATGACCTCCAATTTCAGAAGTGCTTTAATGATTATTATTTAATCTTGGAAAACCCATTGGCTAACAAGATCCTGAGAGGGATGGTGGAATGTGATACAGTCAATGATGGTTTATGCAGGCCTGGCGAAAGAGAGAACAATTTGATTAAGTGCGGAATCAATAGCAATGTACTTGTGAGGGTAAGTGGGTATGTGATGAGAACACATACAGTACATACCAAATGCCCAAGCCAGATCTCTTTGCAAGGTCCATGTTAAAGTTTCAATAAGACTGGCAGAGGTGAGCCCGACAAAGATTAGGTTGTAGAGGACGACGACGTGGAAGTTAGCCAACCAGTTGTACCGACCAAAATTTCCAAGCAGATCAAACCTGGTGATGCCTAAAATATCAAACACCGCACAAATTAGTACACTCTCCTAAGACAAAATGGTAATTGATTGATTCTCCCAGTCTCTCACTGTAAGCCTTACCCAGAGTCCTGGAGAATGCAGGCAGGGCTGAACTGAGCACTATCAGACATACACAGTTCCCAATAATCTACAGAAAAAGACACAATTCTACAGGTCAAGTGTTTTTGCGGGAAAGACAAAGACAGGGAAAATGGAAGGTACAGTGTGTGTGAATAACCTGTATTAGAGTAGTATCCTGCATCCGGGGTTGTAGACCAGTTAACAATGGGGAGCTGTAGAACCCCACCACAGATGAAGTCATCAGATATCTAGAAAACTTTACAGTTAAGGGAACTGAAGCTTGTCTACTGCTGTACAGTATGTTCATCAAGGATGAGTAGCTTACCTAAACTCAAATTAGTACATCAAAAGAAGTGCAAGATAGCAAAGGTATGCTTCTGTAATTTTGTGAAACCAACTAATATTGAAAGGATACAGGATGAGAATGACTTGAATCACAGCCCCGAGTAAGCCAAACATGGAAAATGAGGCAGTTCCCAAGAGAGGGTCCTTTGACAGGAGAAGGTAGATGTAACCCAACATATATAACTGTTGGATTGTCATGGAATTTTCTGTACAGTTGCAGTTTTGTCAAATATATACCAAATAAGTAATATTGCCATATATATTCTGAGAAATAGCATAAAACTGTATTCTAGGAACCAGTAGTTTCTTCTACAGTCAAACATTTATTTACTCACTTCCACCCAACGGGGCATAGCCGTTTCATCAAACAGCAGTTCAAGCACATGGAAACACACTATGAGAACACACATTACCTGGGAAAAGAAAAACACTGTCAGTCATTTCATGATAAACTGGTTTAATTAAAAAGAACACTGAAATCATGTCTGAGCAAGTAGTCAAGTTTTTCCCTACAGTGAGTGCAAGCAACAGCAGCATTGCCAAGGGGTAAACAAGGTTATATGGGTGCCATATGGGTGCTGTCCTCTGCATTTCTGCCAGGAGAAGCAAAGACGTTGCATTAATAATTGTATAAAATCCTTTTCATACCCTTGATCAAAATATGTCTTTAAGAGCGGTAACTGGCCTTACCCAAAATGGTGCGATAAATCTGTGTGGAGAGGTACTCATATCTCAGAAGCTCTGCATTTATGCTAAAACAAAAGGTCTCACCTGAGTGGGGAAAACAGAGATAAAAAAGTGTCAAGCAAGCCACTAAACTAAGTTCATCTTTATTTACCTTAGTATGGTTTGTAGCAGCTAGGTCACAGGTGGTGTGCAGTAAAACGCTGCAATGCCATGATGTAATACTGTAGCTCTTATATTAAGTGAGGAACACAGTTACTCACTTGTTAGTTTCCTGACCAGAGAGGCTTCCTCCAACACTATGCAGCCCATTGTCTCTTCAGTTTCCTCCAGTAACTGAAAAATACCATATGTCACTGGGTCATTAGAAAACACGCACGCACGCACGCACGCGCGCGCACGCACGCACGCACGCACGCACGCACGCACACACACACACACACACACACACACACACACACACACACACACACACACACACACACACACACACACACACACACACACACACACACACACACACACACACACACACACACACACACACACACACACACACACACACACACGCACACACACACACTAAAACAGTAAAGTTAAACACAGTTTAGGCATTTAGCAGACGCTCTTAATCCAGAACAATTTACAGTAAGCAAGGACATAAGATAATACATCATAATACACATAATACATCAAATGCATAATCTGCATCAAATAGTAATCTAATGATACTAATACAGTGTACATACGTAAAGCAAGAACCTATCATCAGCCTGCATTGATGTCATGTATACTATACATACATAACATGCTATCTAAGCCTTTGCATAATCCTGCAAGGTTGTCAAGGCTAGGGCAAGTGCTACGTAAAAAGTAAAGCTAAGTACTAACTCTCATCCGTGGCTTGACCAGTAGCTTCCTTGTGATGCTAAACATTCGTGACAATCCAAAAGGTGTACATACTGCAAAAGACAATGAAATGTAAGCATGTCTCCGCCATTACACTTTCAGTTATTATAGTACTCAATTAATGGTGAATAGTTTCATTGCACTTACACAACAGCAATAATACCCCAGACAGAGACACACCAGAGTAGAAGTGTGGCAGGTAATATTTCCACAGCCCTGGAAACAGTTAAAATGCATTCTGTGACTTTAATAGCAAATTTTATATTTTTCATTAGCGCAAACTGGATAATGAATTGGTCAAGTTCGACAGTTTTTGATTGTCATTAGCCTGTCCTGAAAAAAATAAAAAGAATAAATGTAATATCTCCAGTAAATTACGAGATATATGGCACAGGAAATAATACATACGTTACGCGTGCGTGTGTATATATATGTATATATATATATATATATATATATATATATATATATATATATATATATATATATATATATATATATATATATATATATATATATATATGTATATATATATATATATACCAAAACTTCTGGAATAGAATAAAATCACAAAACAAGACAGTCTATTATGGTTAAATGCAGTAGAGTTTGATTTTTTAGGGCCATTACTTTTCTATGTGACCAGACGGCCTGATTAAATTGGGACAGTCCTGATTTTTGAACATTTGTGTTTGTTCATAATTAATCAAACGAGATTGTTGGGAAAATGTCTCTTTGTGTTGTCAACAGATATAGAAATGGTAACACCTAATCTTTCCTAAGGTCAAAGCAGGTCAGTGTCACTGTGACTGTGACATTGACATCATGTCATCCCCATCCATTCCTCATGAACGCCTGGAGGGAATTTCATTACATCAGGCTCAAACGTACTTGGACTCAAGGTTGAACTGTACCCATTTTCGTGGTCAAAGAACACCCTTTATTCAATGGGGTGTAAGTGATATTTATTTCTTAAAATAAGTGTTATATTCTGATAGCACACATGGGCAACATACAACCGAGACCCAACCCTTTGACCATCTCAACCCGGCCTGATCCCCCAAAGGATCTAAATTAAAAAATACAGCAGATTTGTACCTATTGAACCCGATGCAGGTACGTAACTGTATGTACTCAAATGGTAAATATCAAATGTTTATAATTGAGAGACAGTCTGCCTTGAGTGAGTCCATATTCAACTAAATGCAATGGTCATCAGTGAGCTATGAAGTGGTGCATATAAGACAAGTGGCAAGATATAAATTGGTATGCTAATTTAAAAGATGATAATGCATTGAGGCGGATTGTTTCATGTAATACATCTTTTCATTGTGACTTAACAAAATGTATGCAGTTTTAATATAATCCAGCACTATCACTACAGTATGTGTTCCAAGTCTTATTGTAGTTAAGAGTATTGCTTAAAATGGGGGGGGGGGGGGGGGGGGCTTACCACAGAGACTACCTCTGGCGATGTTGTCATGGAGAAAGGCTGATGCCACCCACATCAAACCCAACAGCAGAAGAGCTAAGAGAAGAAGGACAACTCCTGTCTCACGTACACGCGCCATCACACCCTTTAAAAAACACTATGGGTTATTCATGACATTTATCATGAGCATTTGGAAAATCATTATCACATAAAACAAAAATTGCTACCTTCCTGGAGCCAGGCAAACCTTCCGACTCTGTGAAGAAGTAAGCGAAGGGTAGGATGAAGACAAGACAGAGATTGGAGAAGAGAAATACTAAATTCCAGAATCCTGCAATGGGAGAATGGAAAGCGCATGCCTTAAAATCTGAGATATCTTTTTGATTTTCGATTGTTATAACTTGTAGGGTTTATTATAATCATACAGCCTGGGGGGGAAATGCTTTATTTGATTACCATATAAAAGGGACCCGCTGAGCCACTGCATGTAGGAGCTTTGTGTGAATACAATCAAGAGCTCATTGGACAGGATGGACATGGGCAGCAGTAGAACGGCACCCACAGAAACAGACAGAGAGAACGTACAGAGCCACAAGCTGGTGATAAGGAGAAATTAGAGGATAATTAGGGTTAGTCATGACCATGAGATTTTAGTTCATGATTTATTAACCTACAATTAATTGTGATTAATGATTTAATTGTGTTTTTGGCATTGAACATTGGAACATAAATAAATTATACAAATAATGAAAATTGGCCATAACAGACCATTGATAATTTATAATTAACCATATATAGCCAATGATGATTTTATACCTTCAAACATTTTCAAAAGTTGTGGAAATCCACAAGCTCACAACGCATCACAACACATTGTGACCTTGTAGATCTGCTTACTATACTATTTCTGAACTTTTTTGAAAATGTATGAATAGTTTTACCAGATTAACTCATACACATGAATGGAAACTATTCAAATGATTATGCAACATAATTGCAATTGTCTCAAATAATTGTGATCAGATGATTTTGTAATGTAGTATCTTAATTTACTCACGTAATTTTGTTGACTGTGGCATCTTCAATGTTATCTGCAATGCCAAAAGAACTTTTTAATGATCATTTTGATGTTTAAGTCAAACAGGCCAGACCAGAAACCAGACAGAAGCCGAAACTATCTCCTAGGTTACTGTTTCAAACAGCCGAAGGCTAAAACAGATGTAGAAACTGTAATAAACTCAACTGCATGTTTGCTTGAGGCAAAATTCAATATAAAATGAAGTAAATTAATATTTGTTCACATACAGGTTTGTTTATTAACACAAAAATATTGGTTAGAATCACATGGTTGGCTGATGGAGGACATACATGTATACATTTATAGTTATACAGTGCTGAGCAAATGGCAAAACAGTTAAAACAGACAGTTAAAATTCCCAATTTAACAACATACAAACCTGTAATGAACTCAGAGTTCTTCTTGTAGAAGCCAATCACCAGGTGGGATACAATATACAGACAGATGAACAGTAGGATACAGATCTGTGATGGCAAAACAGCCACATGCTGGGTTAGGAGTTAGGTATTTATTTGTAATAGCCAATGTCAGATATAAATAAGCAATCCAGATGTTATTATCATCACTTGATGGACATATACCTATTTGTAGTTGCCTATGGTTTGAGTGATAGCCTAATTTTCCAACACAAATGATATCTCCATCAAATTTTGGTACCTAGACATAGGCCTATACTAGCCTGCCGATTAGATTCCACTTGATGCATTCTGCTATACAATGGTACCAAGCCAATACTGCTGCTGAGTATCAAGCCAAATTGAGTAGCTGGTGGAGAACACCTTTTCTGTTTGTAGCCTATTCAATTATCATTCAAAAAAATATATAATTACAGGCTCTACTGCAGGGGTCTTCAACAGCTGATCTATAAGAGCTTGCAGATTAGCTGATTTCAGCAAAGAGGGTTTGGGGTTGGGGGAAAAAAGAGCAGCCCAAGTACAAGATTTCCAAGTATTGAGGGTTTAAGTGGTTGATTGCCTGAAAATACACATTAACATGAATCCAACACAACGCTACACATTGACAGTAGGCTACTGACAAACAAGTCTATGAAGCTATCTATGAAATCTATGGAAAATAAGTAATCTGCAACACAATTGTATTCAATATGTAGGCTAGTGTACATTGGGGGTCCTCCTTGCTTCATGTCTATCTCAGCTAGGGGGTCCTTGGCCTGAAAAACATTGTAAAGACCCCTGCTCTACTGATTAATAATTGGTTTTAATATTTGCATCATTAAAGGACATATAGGATCATATCATATGATACTCACAATAGTCTCCCTGACCCATTTATAGAAAATCTGCTCCCGGATCGACATGTCTTCTGATACTTCCATCGTCCTTTAAACATTGCAGAATGTGCTCTAACATGGGGGAGAAAAGCAAAGGTTTCCTTTATGTATCTTTATAAGTTGCTTTTCTGATGGCTGCTGCCTGCTGCGTGATCGCAGTTTATGGGACAGACAGATTATGAATGATGTGAGGTGTGGTGGGCGTGGTGAGGGAAGTGCGAGCACAGGTGTTTGCAACACACTTGCAGTGGTGGATAGTAACTGAGTACATTTACTCAAGTACTGTAGCCTCCTTGTAAGTACAATTTTGAGGTATTTTGACTTCACTGAAGTATTTCAAATGTTCAGTATTTTTTACTTCTACTCCACTACATCTCAAATATTATACTTTTACTCCAATACAATTATTTGAAAACTTTAGTTACTAGTTGTAGATTTGTATTATCATTACAAAACATATATTAACCACTTCAGCCCTATATACAGGTATACTTAATTTG
Source organism: Gymnoscopelus microlampas (assembly GCF_963454915.1). Taxonomy (NCBI): domain Eukaryota; kingdom Metazoa; phylum Chordata; class Actinopteri; order Myctophiformes; family Myctophidae; genus Gymnoscopelus; species Gymnoscopelus microlampas. Next base: position 12,095,626 of record NC_139944.1, read on the forward strand.
ACTATTTGAAAATAGCAGATCTACAAGCTCACAGCACATCGCTTTGCTTGTAGATCTGCTATTTTCAAAGGATTTTTATACATTTGAAACCTGTGAAATGGGACATTCTGCATAATAGGTACTTTGACTCTTGGTACTTTAAGTATATTTTGATGTCAATACTTTTGTACTTTTACTCAAGTAAATGTTGAATTCTGGACTTTTACTTGTAACAGAGTATTTCTACATTGCAGTATTGATACTGCAATGTAGACACGTAGATCATGTAGATCACTTAAACATGATTGATACTACCCTCTCTAGTGACAGTAACATCATCAGTAGCAAAACATCAACACATCAGTCACTTGACAGTGGTGCTCTAATGCCACCCTATGGTCAATGTATGTCATTTCCAAGCCCACTACCTGTTTGTGTATCTTCTGAAACTATGGGTGATACAGTTCATTGTATAGCTTTTAAAACACAACCAGACTGAGATGTAAATGATTAAAACATAAAATCCATCATTGTCAGATCAACCCTATCAGCTGCTATGAGGGAGCGACATTTTGAACAAGAATATTTAGTTTTATTGGTGAATGAGTTCTAGCAACAACACTCAACTAGAACTGATTGATTGATGGATTGATGGATTGATGGATTGATGGACTGATGGATTGATGGATTGATGGATTGATGGATTGATGGATTGATTGAATTCTTTATTAACAGTTAGCAATAGTACAGTGACCCAAAAAGCCCTAAGGGCTTGTCTCCATTGTGGTCCTGTGTATTCAATTCACATTTAAAGACATACAATAATATGCAAGACATCAATGATGTCTTGAATTGAATTGACGATGTCACATCATCAATACTGGTAGCAATAAAAAGGTATAAATTATGTACAGTAAACAGTTTGAGGTGGGGGGGGGGGGGGGGGGGGGGGTCATTTCTGGTGTTAAGCTTAGACTGGGGACCTGTATATGATACTACTTTAAAGTAAATATGGGGGACTCGGTGGAGGAAGGAACACACCCCACACACAATCCTCTGTAGTCTACAGTGACCCCTTGTAGCCAGTGGTGGAAAGTAACTAAGTACATTTACTCAAGTACTGTACTTAAGTACAATTTACTTTAGAGGAGTATTTCCAATTCTCAGTAGCCTACTTTTGCTTCTACTCCACTACATCTCAGAGGCAAATATTGTACTTTTACTCCACTGCAATTATCTGAAATCTAGGTTTTGAATTAAAGTGCTCACTTGGCCGGCCTATTCGCTTCTTTTGGGCTTGTTTTCATAGACATGGTTGCTTGTTTCTCTCGCACAATCTGGCAACCCCCCCCCCGCCCCCCCACCACAGTTATGCGGTGGTGGCTGGCTGATGACGAAGTCACGGTTGTTACGTTACGTACAGTACGTTAACTTATGGTAGCAACGCAACGCCAAAGCTCAGGACAGGAACACATAAATATCACATACTTTGGACATAGTGTGTCGTCAAACGCTTACATATTTGTGCCGTCCAGTGATAGACCAGGAGGACCCACACAGTATATCGACCTGAAAGGCGGAACGGTGGATGGAATATGGACTTGGACTGTGTAAGTAGCTAACTAAAGGTAGCTCGTTAGCAGCACGTACACCAAAGATCATCATCAGTAGACCTTTAAAGTAAATAAATCCTGTTAGATGACTGATTTCAGATTTAGGACTTTAGGATTTGAAAGGCGAAATGTGAAGTGGAGGCACTGTGTAGGAGCTGAGATGAGCTAGCTGCATCTGAGACCGATGGCAAACTTTACACGGAAATGTAACTTTACTATGATGCTACATACACACACACACTATAAACACCTACTGTTGGCTAACGGTAATGTTAGCACCCAGTCCTTGCTTGTAGAGTGAATACCCGGGCATTAACACTTAATTCAGCATCAGCAGCCAGCTTCAACATTCAGATTGAATGATATGCTCTGATAACTTTATAAACCACTTGCGGTTGGCTAACAGTTAACCGTCGCAAGCTATGCTAACTACGTTGGCCACGTTAGCCAGCTAGCCTAGATCAAGACTATCATGAAGTATTTTATCGAGTCTTTAGTATCTAAGATTATGCAAATGTCAACATCGAGACGTTGGCTGCCAGCCAAAGTCTGTGGTAGTAGACCTGGTGATATTTTTCATCTCAGACTCCCTTGAGCTCTGCTTAAAAAAAGGCTGTAAAGACACTGCTATTGCAAGTTGTTATTATGAAAAGCCATTGTCCGAGACTAACCTCAGTCTTGTTATAACTTAAGGAGTTTTGAGGTCATGCACTTTAAATGCCATCAATGTATGTATATCTGAACAATGATGATGTATCATAATGCTAGGATCTGAACTAATGTCAGCTAGTACAGTGGTTCTCAAACTTGTTCATGTCAAGGACCCCCAAATTGATTTTTATTTGACTGCGAACCCCCATCTGAAACTGTTTGGTGCCAGGGACCCCCAGAAGAGATTAAAAAAAATATATATATATATATTCAAATTATTCAAACAAACAATTATACAAACTAACATATAAATGGATAAAGTGGTTAAAATGATTGTGATGCTATGTTAAGTACTTTAGCTGGGGAACCCCCCCCAAGGACCCCTGGCGGTCCCCGGACTCCACTTTGAGAACCAGTGCGCTAGTACATGCATGCATACACAAACACACCTGTTATTTATCAGTCTGTTGCTAACATACAATTACATTTCCCTAATGATAAGTTAGAAGTTTTCTCTCCAGCAATGACACCAGGATCATATTATACTGTACAGAGGCATAATCAACTTTATTGTGACATGGACATGTTTACAGGTGTTACGAAGTGGCTGAAATCTATATTTATAAAATATTGGTGCTTAAAAAGTATGTTTCTATTATTGTTTAAAAAGTATGTTTCTATCGTGCCCAAATAAGTTACGAGTCTTGAATTATTAAAACGTATCAAGAGCTAACGGTACTTTAAATACAACCCAGGATGAGATGTTTGTTTAGCCATGTCATTCGGGCAATATTATTTATAGCAGCAGCGCAAACACTCAGTGAATGTAATGTCCTTGTCCCACTGAAGAATACATTTTATCTTTCAGATTCCAGCTGCTCTCGATGATCTTGAGGGCAAAAAAGACCCAGTTATAGAGGGCAAGTATTTTCTTTGAATTATTACTAAACGCATATCGTTAGTATTTTCTTTGAATTATTACTAAACGCATATCGTTAGCCTCATAGCATAATTGCCTAACTCACTTTTTGGTCAAGTTGACATTTTTGCCTAGCTCTACTCTCCTAACACTGCTGCATCATTGTGCCCTTTTGCCTATGTCCTAAGCCAATCAGAATGCTTGTTACATTCCAAAATGACTTTGGTTGACTTAGGCAGATATGATTTTAAATGTAACAAGCATTCTGATAGGCTTAGAACATTGGCAATAAGGCAGGATGAATCAGCAGTGTAGAGTTAGGCAGATATAAATAAAGGCAGATAAACATGACTTAGGCAAAATGGGGTTTTTACTTTCTACAGAAAGTGTTTTTTTTTGTTTTGTCTCCTGAAAACCTTAAAAATTTGAGTTAGGCAATTATGCTATGAGGCTAACGATATGTACATAGTGTATATATGTACGTATATGTGACTCAGTGACAGTGTACAGTTGAGGGATTGAAATACTTTGTTGCGTGCGGTTTCACACCACGAAAAATAACATATCTACAAGCCCACAACACGTCATGCTGCGAAGCGTTGTGACCTGTAGAGCTGCAATTTTTGGTGTGTGACACCGGTGCGCAACTAAGTATAAATCCAGTTTTAACCTTAACTATTGTCTCTTCATGTCCTTCCAGACCCAGAGCACAATGTTTACACCAGGTTTATGAAGTCTCATCGATGTTATGACCTGGTACCTACCAGCTCCAAACTGGTGGTGTTTGATACATCACTACAGGTAAGACAATCACCTCAAATGTTGAAACCTCTTACTCACTGATATGACAGGTATTACTTACTCTATTTGTCTTTGAAACAGGTAAAGAAGGCATTTTTTGCACTAGTTTCCAATGGTGTGAGAGCAGCGCCTCTGTGGGACAGTAAAAAGCAGTGTTTTGTTGGTAAGGGAGTCACATGCGTTTGGATCAGTTCTGCAATTCATTAAAGAAGTAAAAAATGGATGTATTGAGATTCCGCTTAAATATCTTTTCTGCAGGTATGCTGACTATCACTGACTTCATCAATATACTGCATCGCTACTACAAGTCTCCTTTGGTAAGAAAAAATCCACATCAGATAAATCCACATCACAAATTTGAGGCACTAGTAAACTTGTAACAATAAACTAGTACAATTAGTACTTTGCAAGAATAATGAATTCTTATTGCTCTCTTAGTGTCTTTTTGTCCTAGTGGTCATGCTCTCCTATTTTCTTTTAATATTTTCAGGTCCAGATATATGAGCTGGAAGAACACAAAATAGAGACATGGAGAGGTAAGGATATTCATCTAAATGTTAATGCATGTTTGATCATCTACTCTGGTTCACTTGAACCACAACAACATCTTCTCTTTATTACAGAAGTATACCTTCAAGACTCATTCAAACCGCTGGTCAGCATATGTCCAAATGCAAGGTAGATCTTTGTTTGTTTTTTACTTTTGTATTTAATTAAACCTCTAGTCTGTCATCGGTAAAGCTGCTTTACTGTCCAAACTAGTGTTTATTTCTCTCTGTTCCAGCTTGTATGATGCAGTATCATCTCTGTTGAAAAACAAGATCCACAGACTGCCAGTGATCGACCCATTGACAGGGAACACACTCTATATTCTCACACACAAGAGGATCCTCAAATTCCTTAAGCTTTTTGTGAGTGTTAAGCTTGGTTATTTTTCTTAAACCCTCCTAGTTTTATTACTTGATATTTCTCTATTTATTATATTTCTCACATCTCAATATTTCATTCTAAACCGAATAGAAAGTAACACAAGTGCAGCACTTGGTCTATTAGCCATAGTTAATAACAGGCCTGTCTTTGTTTATTGTTTTATACTGACATCTATAGCCACATGATTTTAAGCATGCGTAATCTATCTCTGTTATTGTTTTCAGATATCGGAGATGCCAAAACCTGCTTTCTTAGGTCAAACCCTAGAAGAATTGAGTATTGGAACATTCCAAAACATAGCTGTGGTGCGTTCAGATACACCACTCTACACAGCACTGGGCATTTTTGTTGAACAGAGAGTGTCGGCCCTACCTGTTGTGGATGACAATGGTATGTGTTATGAATGAATGACCAGGACAGCTATTGCATTATGTGGCAAATTTATATTGATGCACTTTATCTCTTGCAGGTCGAGTAGTGGACATTTACTCCAAATTTGATGTCATAGTGAGTATTATTTTATAGTGCACAATAATTCTTACCACCTAAGCAGACCTTGTGTCACATACTGAATGTTTCATTTAGGTATACCACTTGGCAAGCATTGACAATACTATAGACTCTGTGCATAACTGTAGTCCCATGTTTTCTGAAGGTGGCATTCCTGTTTCCTGTTCAGGTTTATTTTCCCATAGCTTTGTTTGATTGGCACGGCAGCAGGTTTGAATGGGAAATGCATATGACGCCTTCACAGTTTTCCAGTTTTAATCTGCTTCTGAGCCAATCAAAATAAGCTATAGCCTATTGACTATTGTCATCAGTGCTGCTTTTTGGCTCTTTTAAAACAAACAGACTCATTATCTGCAGCGGTCTTTACCCTGCTATGACACGTATGTGAAAATGGGTCCATTCCTCTGCTCTGGGACACCATTTATAAAAGGTTCTCAATGCTCCTTTTTGATGACTGCTTGACTTAAGCCCTTTGCTCCTCTAGAGAGCACAGGCCATTGACAAATGTCTTCCACTTCACCTGGTCGTTGGAGTTTTTTTTTTTTTTGATTTCCCCAGTTGAGCCCACTCCCGACATTTCTGTCTGGACACCAGCTCTTCTAGGGTGTCCTCTTGTTGTTGTTTGTTGGGGGGTTCCATTTCAGGGCTTGTCGGGTAATTTCTTTTGTGGCAGGTCTGAGAGTATGTCTAATAATCCAACTCTGCAAATGTGTAAATCAATCCTAGGTTGGTCTTTTTTTGCCAGATCCACATTGCTAATTTTCTGTCTCCACCAGAAGTTTAGTATTTTCCTGAGGCAGGTGTTAATGAATCTTTGCGGCATGTTTGGTTTGTTTTTATTTTAAGTTTTTATGTCTCTGATCCATACAACATCACCTGTTTCACGTAGGAGTTAAATATGCATATTTTGCAAGATGTTTTGTTTTTTCTACAATTCTTCCTGAGCATGTTAAATACCACCCTAGCCCTATTGACCCTGCTTTTTATGTCAGCATCATGTGTCTTTGCTGTGCTGGGTGCAAGACCAGTCTGTCTGTCTCCTGTATTTGTATTGGTGTGTGAAAGGAGAACTGTCATCCGGAAAGTAAAGGTCAATAAGCAGCTCTCACATTTTCCAATGAATCCCATTTCTTTTCCCTTTAGTTGTTTCCCTCATGATCCAGTCAGTTGCCAGGAGGAACAGGAATGGTGAAAATAGACATACCTGCTTGATGCCCGTCTTGACATTAAAGCTCTGGGATAGCTGACATGCATGCATGACTTTGCACGACGTTCCGTCATACAGTATGAGTTTTTAATTGAGTTTATGATCGTGTTGGGAATTTCCATAGTGGTCCATTAGGCACCATAGTGTGGCCCTGTCTAAGCTGTGAAATAAGTTCATGTGGGACGTGGTCCATTCCAAGACTGTACTATGATGATGCATAGTGTTGCTATGTGGTTTGTGCTTGCTGGTCCCTGAGCCTCTTGTCTACAGCTTCCCGGAGATGGTTGAGAATTTTACTGGGTACAGAAAGTAGGATGAGCCCAATGTACTTGTTACATTTTCTTTGGCACTTTCACGTGTCCCTCTTCCCATTCTGTGGGTGTATTTCCTCTTCCCAAATTCTCCCAAAGAAGCTGTAGATCATGTTTGTTGATATGTTTACCTAAAGGGCTTCAGGTGGAATATTGTCTGGGCAAGCAGCCGTACTGGTTTTCTGTTGTTTGATTGCAGCATTTCTTTTTTTTGTTCTGTCTACCACTTGATTTGTAGTGGTATCCTTAGAAATATGTGGCTGTTCTATGCTGACAAAAAAATCCAGGCTAAAGTCATGATTCATTGTATAGAATTGTATTGTCTTGTCTTGCCATATATTTAAGACATGAATGCTGTAGATATCATTTGATTAAAAATCAAGGATAACATCAGGAGAATATAGTTTAGATATAATCAAGATCCTGTGTGTGTGCAGAACCTTGCAGCGGAGAAGACGTATAACAACCTGGACATAACCGTGACCAAGGCCCTGCAACACCGCTCTCAGTATTTTGAAGGGGTGTTGACCTGCAACAGACACGAGACACTGGAGGCCATCATCAACAGACTGGTGGAGGCTGAGGTGAGAGAGGCTGTCGGCAATGCTTGTATAGCGTCGTCGTTGGCAGAAACTTTGTCTAAAATCGTTTACAGCGCGGTCACACATCTGTGTCAGACTTCATTACAGGTAAGACGGGGCTGAGTGGCGCATTGTAGCCGCTGAAGCGCATGAAGTGATGCGTGTGAATCGTCAGGTTCAGCATTGGTAAACCTCGACCGCCAATGAATAGGACAGAAGTGCCACGCGTTGACTACTGAGGCAGACCATCTACTTGTAGTTTTCTGTCCAGATGCGTTGACTACAATGGCATTCATAGATGTGTGACCATTGCTTTACTTCTCAGGGAGATTGGAAATTAAGAACCTGTGTTCCAAATGGATCTAATGTAGTTATGTAGTCTCCACCTCTTAATACCTTTTCTAGATAAAATATTGATAAAACACACAGACAGATTTACTCACTTTCAACCTGGCATCCCTATTTTGGGCATGTTGTTAAAGGTGAACATTGTCAAAAGATGATCAAAAATAGTGATGATAGAAGATCTACAAGCTCACAATGCATCAAGAGGCATTGTGAGCTTGTAGATAGGCTATATTTTCTTGTTTTGTCAACGAAGTACAAGATGCAAGGTTTTTCTGCCCAACAGCGATGAGGCGTAATGCAACAAAATGCATGTGTCTAAAATATTTAATTGTACATGCTCATGCCCTGATTGAAAAGTGCTAAAAGGAGGTCTTGGTGGTCATCTATACCTCTCAGGTGCACAGGCTGGTGGTGGTGGATGAGCAGGAGGTGGTGAAGGGTATTGTTTCCCTCTCAGATATTCTTCAGGCACTGGTGCTCACTAACGTGGTTGAGGGTAAGTGTAAAACTCTAATGCACCTCCCTTCCCCCACTTCAAACACGCACATCACTTTTTAGCCAATTAGACCAAATGACAGAGTAGATATTTGAGTGATAATATAGTACATATTTTGCGTAACCACTGAAATATATATTCACTTATGTTAGTAAACATTAATATAAATATATATTTTATTACCAGGAACTGCTTGAGTGATCAGCAAGTGGAAGATCTCTATCAACAATGGATAGATGTGGATTTTAAAAGAAATGAGGCCAGAGGAAAGGCAAAACATAGAGGGACATAAGGGGCTGTGTCCACAGAAAGTTTTTTTTTTTTTTGATGGCAGATTGCTTTGGACACAAGTGTGTATATAAAAAAAAGAATGCGCAGAGCGTTTACAAAGCGCACATAGTATAGAGGGGAGTGGGGAGATTTGGTTGGCAGTTGACAGTTGACTACTTTACTTAGTACTGCCTCTTCTTCAATTTGATTGGTTGGTTGAAGAAAGTGACATTGACCGGCGTTCTTCTCCAAAAGTTACATAATTTTCTACTTGAAGTGGCCAGGGATCCCTGCCAAAAACGTTGGCTGCTAAGAGCGCTGAAACACGGGGTGCAGCGTTGAGAAGAGAAGCGCTCCTCCTAGCCTGTCTACCATAGAAATGCATGGCAGAAGGCACTGGCAGTTCAAAAATGCTTTCTGTGGACACCCCGACAACAGTGTATTTACATATTCCCAAGTGTGCCCCATTATTTTTCACAAATGAAGAATTCTCCTTTTTTTTTCTGCAAGCATATGAAGTCCAGCAGCTTTCTTCACTTCAGCAATATTGAAACACAGTAATAGGTTATACAGGAGAACCTGTAACTCAAATTCCAAACCAGCCAAAAGAAATGAAAGAGCACACAAGACCTTTGAAATGGACCTATAGTTGCTCAGGGTGGCAGAGCACCCTTTTCTCCTCTTTGGCTGTTCCTGTGTTGGGAGGAGGACCATTTATGTAATTCTTAGGTTATACTGAAAATGATTTACCAGCATTGCCTTTCACAGGCATTTGTTTTCTTACCTACAGAGCTGAGGTCTAAATGTCCAGTACATCTAGTTAATCCAAGGATGGGGTTATGTTAAGCACAGTGGAAATTGTAGACTGTAGGTGGGTTTCCATCCACCTGTTTTGATGCAAATTTGGAATATGCGTAATGAATGGAAATGGCAGGAGAAAAAATGCTACTTGACAGAAGTGGGAAAGATGGCATGAAGATGCAGTAATGGATCAAAACAAATGTGTCAGATAAATTATGACCTGCCGCGGACCTATTGACTAATGCACCACGATGAACTCGTCGTCTGCATGTAATACAGTGATTTATACCTCGTAGAGGTATATATTTTTTAATCATAAACTATGAAAAATGAACGATTTCTATATTAACTGTAAATATTCACATTTGCAACATATATACGCCAGTAACATATGTGATAGACCAATATTGACTGATAAATCAGGCAGTCTCCTGTAAAGCAAACTCTTCATAACTGATTGGTTTTGACTGGTGCTCTATTGATTATGTAATCCTGTTGCGCTCTCTATGGAATGTTCACGTAACTAGTTGACAACACTTTGTTTTGCCGACTTGCCGGAAAATTGCTCAAGATTAGTGCAACATTTGGGTGGAAACCTGCTAATTGGATATACTATTTGAGTTATTCTTGTATTCTGGCATGTACAGTAAGACATTTTGTCTAGTTGTGTTGTGATGGTCTCATACACAGTCTTACTGCAAGTTCTCTGTTAAAGACTGATTTATATTTCATCGTACAACTGTCGCTCGCTGAAATGATTCTGTAAGCTTGTTGTTCTGTTATTTTTACATGGCAACACTGCTGTGCGATGGAGTACAAATTAAGCATAACCTGGGATGCCACTTGAAGCTCCTAAGACAATGACTGATGTGCTCCTGGTGAAGTTTCGAATGTCTTTGATGTACCTGCTGTTATAGATTACCATTATTGTGCTATATTCCATTTTCCCAATGCACAACCACTGAATATTTATGAGTTGTGTGATTTGCTTTTTTGATGTTTTCCATTATGTAAAAATCGACTTGTATCCAATTTAAGTCTTCTTCAGCTCCACCATTGGTTCAGTTTCTTGTGTCTTCAAACATATTAAGGTTCAAGACGGTTGGAATCAGGTGGACCCGGTAGTAAGAGGCATCTGGCATACATGAAATATAGAGTAGGCTTACTTTGATGTGGACAGTGGAAGTTCAGTGGAATTAAAGGATATTAGCTGCTTCATTGCTGCACAATCTTGGTTAGTGGACCAGTGAGCCGTTGCTTAAAATCATGGTCAAATTATCAAAAATGTTATATTAATGTTTTCCCACAGTCCCATTGTTTTTTTTTTGGGGGGGGGGGGGGGGGGGGGGGGTCTGTGTTAAAGATGACTGATAAATTGGATGGTGTATCACTGAAACAAAAGTCATAGGAGGTTATTTTTATATTTTCAGTATTTATCTTTACATTCATTATGAGATTGTTATCAAAATCAGTCCTTTCCTCTTAATTGTCTCTTGTTAAACCAATCTTGGAATGACATTTCCTGTGACTCATCACATTTCCTGTTGACATGGAGTCAGACTCTGCTATGACATAAAATGTGTACAACTGTATTTAAATGCACAGTTTTCTACTAATCTGATGTGAGATTTTAATTTAAGGGGTGAGCAATAAATACTCTTATTATGAGACTTCTTGTTTGATGCTTCCATAAGTATGCGCATGTCAGTAATGTTTTTAGACTGGTCAGGTCATATGTAGTCTCGCATAGCCACACTTTCAGAGGGCTCCGTCTACCCTGCCTACTGAAAGCGGAGTAGGCGGAGCTGTGAAAGGTATGGATATGCCAGACTAGATCACACGTGATATGGAACACTCTGTGAAGGCCACAAGTACCTGAAGAGCAGGAGGTGGTCACTTGTGCAACGTAACATCAATTTCACACATTTTTGGGGGGTTCACCAAGATTAAGGAGATTAAACATTCCTTCACAGACAAGGACAGTACCGGTACATAAAAAACACAAATATATTTATTACTATAGAAGGTACGTACACAAATTGAAACAATTTTTTTTTGTGTCATTTTTATATGGATTCAGTTGCCATACATCTGGCCATAGACCTGGGAATTCTCATCACTTCTGAAAACTAGCAATCTCTGAGTCACAATCCAGAGTTCATATTAATTCTGTAGTGTACTTGAAAAACTTAATTAGAAATAAAAATGCTCAGGATTTGTTCAAATTTGTCATTTACTATTATATGAATCTTAGGTATAAATGTCTGTAACATTCACAAACAATCAAAGAGAAGAGCTCCCAGGCCCCACTCTTAACAGTTTAAACATTAGCATCAAGTGCACTCAATGTCCTATGGACATCCCCTTTATAAATTAAATACAGCGCAGACAAGCATGATATTGTAAGTGAAGTAAATACAGATCAAACACATTTCATGCGAGACAGCATTGAGATGTATCAGTAGTATTGGTTTCACAAATAAGGTTACATTTTGTGCTACAGAAGCTTTTTCTTTTCAGAATTCTTGAGACATCAGATCCTCTTGCAATATCCAATCAATGAGTTCCTGCGAACTAAGATTGTTATTATGCATAATCATCATAAACATTCTCAGTTTTCAGTGATCTGATCTTCAATAAATACTTTAAACTGCAGCCAGGGATAAGAGCAGTTTGGTTCTGGCTCTGAGGTCAGTAGTGCACATAATGGCCTTTCAGCCTTTCATGGGACTCACAACAACACAGTCATAAATAAAATGGGGCAACTTCACATCAGTAGTAGTACCTCTTAGTGCTGGTAAAAACATACATGGAGAGACCAAGCTAAAAATATCGAACAGAAAGTTGGCTATCTTATATGATACGAACAATTTGCATATTAACGGAGGTATTGTGGTGACTAGAATATGAACATTGACAGAAATATTGATTAAAAATAGCAATTAAAAACAGCAAAACTCAAATACTGTTCTGTAGCAAATTGCCAAATAGTGGAGAAATTAAATGTGAGCAATCCTCGTCTCAGTGATCAACATACTGTAGTTTTGCTTTGGAGGTCAGAAAATACATTTGTAAATCATGTCATTAACGACAGCAAAACACAAACTGTCCATATTCTTTCCACCAAGAAAAGTTGCTAGTAGAAAAGATTCAATCATCTAAAACATTATCTAAATATCAAAGTAAATTCAAACCAAAAAATGGAATATATATTTACAGTGAGCTTAAAAAGTTATTTTATGTACAGTTATACTTGGCCAGGGAAGACATGCCCTGAGGGGAAAACATTGTTGATGTGCTGAGACATAAACAATAAATAAATAGAAAATTAAACCTGCCAACTGTTATTCAGATTCCTGGAGTTAGCATATGTTTAAAATGGCTATAATCACAATAAACATAATCAGGTCTTCATAGTGTTTGCTCATTATCCACTTGATAGTTTAGCTGTAGTGTAATGCCCAATTTATGCTCCGTAACGTCGTCATGCGATGGAGTGTAAATTGGGCTCAAAGGGGTATTCCACTTCTGGGGTCATTAACGTCTGCTTCAGACAGTTTTTAAGTTGATTGATTCAATATTTAGATATACAAACCCATTGTAACTTCAAACTCCATTTTCACTATGTTAGATTCACTGAAAACACATGTCCCTGGTTCTGGTGAGTGGTGACTGATATTGTGCTTCTAATGAGTGAGGGGCCATTTTCTTTCAATTGTTTAATTCAATTATTTTTTTTCATTTTAAAAACAAAATTATATAAAAATAAAAAAATAAACATTATTGAAAAAACAGCCCCCTCATGCATTAGAAGGACAATATCAGTCACCAGAACCAAGGACAGGTGTTTTCAATTAATCCATCATGGTTCAAATTGAGTTTTAAGTTACTATAGGTTCATATAATTCAGAAAGAATGAATATGTCATTTGATATCAAATGAATATCACATTTCTAAATATTGAATAAAGCTAATTAAAAACTGTCTGGGGTGCACACAAAATCCAGAGTAGACATTAAAATGACTTCAGAAGTGTTTTAAAGTGAAAGACCCCTTTAAATAGTAATGGGTGCTGCAGAAGACTGAGGTTCTGGCAATCTACCTTGTGCGAGCTGATGTTCACAGTCACAGTGGCAGGCATGCTGTGAACCTCTCCAGGGATAAATCAAGTATGTGTGAGCTGTCACATTGAACATTGAGCATGCCACGGAGCAGCCTTTGCTGTTCTATAACCTATTGCTATTCCTATTGCTCTATCATCATAGTAAAACATTTTTTTTAATGGGTCCTAAGTTGCTAAAGCTTACATTTTGGTTCGGTTTAAACAGACCAAGAAATAAGGTTGCAGATCATTAAGCACACTGAAGACCTGAGGTTCAACAACAGCTTATGGAAAGAGCTCTGAGCACCTGGCTGAAAGGCTTACTGTCTGGCAGGGTGCCTCAATACTCCAGTCCAGTGACTTTGACGGGCCTCACTTTGAATGTCCATAAGCCTAAATACACTTCACTGATACACCTAGGTCAGCATTTACACTGGCTGACCTTACTGAATTTTACATGCTTACATGTTAATCAGTATACAATGAAGCATGCTGATGTTTAGAGGAACCAGATACAAGATGTATTAACTTTTTTTCTTCTCTTTTTTCACTTTGAGGGATTTCTCAGCAGTTTCACTGTTGTTACTGTGCATTAGTCACAACAGTGACAACCCTAAGAAAAGGTTATAATATTCACACAAACACCCATATATTATCCCATCTACTCACTGAGAAAAAGAAACAAGTTAAGAATTCTTCCAACGACTTACACCATACACAGACTACTGCTATTGGTTACATGTTTATACCTAGCATAATCCGAAAGAACTTTGAGGAAAGGTACCTACAGCAGATTTCTGCCAAATAGAGAAAGGTGGTCATTGGGAGTCTGCAGCCTTGTAAAGGGTTATTTATACTTAGATGTGTGCCGAAGTCTTTCACCAATGTAGAGCTTGTAGATCAGCTATTTTCAGTGCAAGACTCCGGAACATAACTGCATATAACTCAGGCTTCAGCAGGACGTGCAGAGCAGAAGGGGGGCCGACTCTGGGATGGTGCTGTTGGAGTGTTTGAGGACAAGACTGGAAAGGTGTTCTCAGTAGTGTTGCTGGGTAAAGCGAGGTAGGGTTTGTCGAGACTTGTCGGAGGCTTCAAAACTGGCAGGAGTGTTTGTGGTTGAGATAGTTTACGGATTTCTTTCACTGTCGGTTGTACTCTTGCATCTTTTTCGTTTTTGTGCGTTCTTCGAAGAGACCCTGTCCTCTTCTCTCATTGTCCCACAGTCTGAGACAGGGTCCTGCATCAGGGCTATACTCACTCCACTCAGACTTTAATGTCCTCTTGCACACTGAGCTGAGACAGGGTCTTCTTGATACGTAGGGCAGTCAAGCGGGCTGCTCCGTTGGCATACCAACACTCCCTCATAATCTTGCCCATAACCCGCAGGGCCTGCGGAGGGGTTAAGAGAAACAGTTTAACAGTAAAGAAAACGGTGAAAGTGCTGAGAAGTGGCCAATTCAAATATGGTGCAAGCCATTTAGAACATTTGTAACAATTTAATCAATTCCTTCAATTACCTCGTAACTCTGCCACCAATTTGGGATGTTGGGTCGAAGTTTTTGGTCACACACCACCTTCCTCATCTCCTCTATGGAAGGGTCAGAAGGGACCAGGTCATAATAGGGCAGCTGGTACTCTTCATGGACACCTGATAGTTTAGGGCAAAGTGGAGGTCAGATCAGCGCTGCGCTCAAAGTCGCTGCTACCAACAAAAACAAAGCAGAGTGAAACAGAATAGTCTGACCTCCGCTGTTGCAGCGCCGTGCGATCTCCCAGTAGACCAGTCCCAAAGCGTAGATATCAGCACATTTGAATGAGTCAAAGTGTCTCATGTTGATGCTCTCATCCAGGACCTCAGGGGCCATGTACCTGAGTAAGAGATATGATCCCAGTTTGTGTGGGATTCAAAAACATAGTTTTGGACCTATAAATGTGGACAACTGTGCATGCACATACAGTACACACGCATGCACAGATACACATACGCACGCACACACACACACACACACTCTTACACTCACATTCATAATCCCATTCTCTCCATTTATATGTTAGGGCTAAGTGACTGGAAAACAACAGCTCCTTCCCAGAACTGAAGGCATGGATGGACTCATTGTCCTTCAAATACACATACATGCACACACACTCACACACACTGTTCTCTCTGTTTATGATGCCAAGTGTAATATGCGCTATTGGGCAAGTGCAATATTATATTGTTCCCCGTAGTCCCCCCTTATTTTAATATTTTGATATTCAAGACTTTTTTTCTCTTTTTTTTCTTGATATTTATTGTATGTATTATGGATGTTTTTATTTGACAACAGACTATCATGACTTGAAAATGACGGACTAACAGTTTACGGATTAATATTGCACTATCTGTATTTCTTTGTTGATGCTGCCATTCGTTTTAAGGATGGATGCACTAAACAAAATGTTGTATGTCACTGTACGTTCCATACAGTGACAATAAACATCTTATCTTATGCGTGTACCTCTTGGTGCCCACTCTTTGATTGGGGGCGATGTCAATGGTGTCTGTCATAGACTCATGGCGGACAGCCAAGCCCAGGTCAGCGATGGCACAGGTGCAGTTCTTTTTCACCAGGATGTTCTTAGACTTGAGATCTCGGTGGGCGATGCCCGGCTTTCCTGCACAGACACACACAACCGCCTCACAATCATTTGCCAATTCTAAATGCCATGATTCAGCTGATTAATTATTGACTATGTGAACTCTGAGCTGTTATTTGTGAAGAACAAGACACTATAATCAGTAATACAATTCCATGCGTAAGCGGTGTAGATGGATAGATCAAATAGAAGACAAAGGTTGTTGGAAGCCAAGAAAGAGTTTGCATTAACCACTTGAGCCCTAGTATACTCTGGGCATGTTATACTCATAATAGGCAAACATTGGGTGAAATTAGCAGCTACAAACTCACAAAACTGCGATGTGTTGTGAGCTTGTGGATTGGCTATTTTCGGCAAATACATTTGTATTGGTGTAAAGGGAAAAAGGAGGAGCCCGGTCAACAAATAGTTTTTGAGTGGTTAATGCTTAATTACACGGGCATGCAATAAAGCATCCATGCGAGCACACACACACACACACACACACACACACACACACACACACACACACACACACACACACACACACACACACACAACCTTGAGTTCCAAGAATTTCCATGTGCAGATGAGCGAGGCCACTGGCTGCAGACAGAGCCAGTTTGATCATCCCTTCGATGGTGACAGCGTAGCGGTTCAGGTAGTCAAAAAGAGAGCCATGCTCATGGTAGTCTGACACCAGCCACAACTGGGTCCATGTCCCATTGTCTTAGTAACGGACAGAAATTGAGAGACAAGAGATAAAAGGATGCAAAGTGGGAAAATAGCTATTGACATGCAAACTAGCATCTGTAATTATCCATTCAGGCATTCAGCAGTCATTTATAAAGGAGTAAACAGGTGTTCATTAGCTTATTGTAAAGAGGTGTAGTGTCTTACTTAAAGACACTTTGACAGGATACGTAGCGGTTGATGGTCACACAGATATTACAGGGACTCAACCTGGAACCTTTCCAGTATTGGACACTAGCCACTAGCTCCTTACTGCTGCCCACACTGTTGTGATGTTACATCCTGTGTATGTGTATACATACATACAGTACCTTTGTTGTCCGCAGCTATGAAGCCCAGTATATTGTCATGGCGGAGCATGATGGTCTGGTAGATTTCAGCCTCACGGAACCAAGAGCGCTCCTCTCTGGATGAGAAGATCTTCACTGCCACGTCACCTCCCCTCCAGCGTCCCCGCCACACTTCTCCGAAACGCCCCTTCCCGATGATCTCCTGCAGGACGATGGTCCGGGCCACAGTCCGCTGAACAAACAGCGGCAGACCTGCTCAGAGAAGACAGAAGCCACAAATAACGTTGATGTGAAGAAGACAAATCAACTGTAAAACCAACAGCTAGTGTGATGGTTCCAGTGGTGTAAAGTAACTAAGTACATTTACTTAAGTACAATTTTGAGGTATTTGTACTTTACTTGAGTACTTCCGATTTACAATACTATTAGTTCTACTCCACTACATCTCGGATCCAAATATTGTACTTCTACTCCACTGCAATTATTTGAAAACTTTAGTTACTAGTTACTTTGCAGATGTAAATGATTATATTACAAAACACACATTAACCACTTTAGCCCTATTTTATACATAGGCCATTTGAAAATAGCCGACCTACAAGCTCACAACACGTCGCAACGCGCTATTTTCAAACATTTTAGTACTTTTACTTACTGGTACTTTTTTACTTTTACTCAAGTAACATTTTGAACACAGGCCTTTTACTTGTAACAGAGTATTTTTATATTGTACTACTTTTACTTAAGTAAAATATCTGAGTACTTTTCCCACCACTGTGTAAAACTAACAGCTAGTGTGATGGCTCTGACGTGTACTGACCAGATCCTGAACCAGAAGTGGACAGATCATAAATGAGGTCCTGCAGGGTCCTGTCCTTGGCTGGATAGAGGTGGTCACAGGAGGGGTCCTCCACCTCCAGCCTCTGCCTATGGCTGTAGGCCCTCTGGTGGTACTGGAACAGGAACACGGCCAGCATCAACAGCAAACAGAGCAGGAACACCGGCCCTGCAATGACAGCGACCAGTTCCACGGGACCCCACGTCCCTCCTGGACCTCCCACCAGGCCTGACCGAGATGTCACTGTAAGGAGCAGAGAGACACAGAGAAACATCCGTTATATGGGGCCATTTATAGCAGAATATAGCTGGATATATTGTGCGTTGTGCTTTATCCAATACCACTTGTCAACCAGTAGTGGTCCTACCTGACCACAGAATATGCGTTTCTCAATAGAAAAAGCAGGGAGATCAACAACAAACCACTGTAGTTGTGTTTGTTATATTGTATTAACACAATCCATACAGATTGGTTAATATAACATTGTATTCAATACAAAAAAAAGTTAGGGATTGCAGTTATAACCCTGAGGATTCTATTGTGTAGGAGGAGTGAGTCTAGGCCTGTCACAATTATTACATTATATCGTTTAATCGCAATTATTTGAGATAATCGCAATTATTCTTGCATAATCGTCATAATCACCATGTTGAAATATTAAAAAATAGCAGATCTACAAGCTTACAAAGTGACACGTTGTAAGCTTTTAGATCAGCTATTTCTGCTATTTTTTCATGCATCAAATTATGAAATATTAAATATTAAATAATTTCTTTGCATGTTTAAGTTATTTGTCATATCTGCCCTGTGCATTTTTTTTATTACAAAGCCTAAAAGGCAAACAGAAATTAAATATGTTCCAATGTCAACAACAATGCCATAGCACACACAATCATTTGAGTGACAATTAATCGTCAACTTAAATTTGTACTCGTGACAGCCCTAAGTGAGTGACTAAAGACATGTGGATTGCTGGGCTAATATCCAGGGTTCTCCTCACCAGAGGGTACTTTGAGGTCGATGCTGTTGCAGTAATCAGTGTAACAGCAGTGAGTGTTGAGCAGACCCTCGGCACTGAGGCAGTAGAACGGTTGGCCAGGGGGGATGAGGTTGTCGAACGTGATGCAGGCGCGGACATGCTGCTCCACACCATCAATGAAGGAAGTGGAGGCCATGCAAGCCCCATCGGTCTCACACTGGGAACCAACCTTCTGACACCGGAGAGTGGTGCTGGTACAGTTACACCACAGAGCTGTGGAGAAGGAGGGCATGAGAGAGGCAATGGAATGAGAAAATTAACCCATTAACCCACCGGGAACACTTCTGTTTAACCACTTGAACCATTATTTTATACTTTGGCTTTTCAAAAATAGCATATATACAAGCTGGTAGATCTGCTATTTTTGAAAAATCGCGAGGATTTGTGCAAATCTTTGAATATATACTTTTTTTAAAAGCGAACATTTTTAACTCAAATCTTTGCTTCTGGGGGTCCCTGGAACAACATATTTTGAGATGTGGGTCTGCGGCCAAATACATATAATTTTGGGAGGTCCTTGACATGAAATAGTTCGAGAACCACTGATATATAGCGACATACGTTTTTTCAGACGGTCGTCCATGATTTTATGTTTCACAATTATGAAATCGTGAAATTACAGAGGCAATTACAGACAGTAATTGAAACATCTATTTGGTCAGCTGTTGTTGCACCTTGCCCTCGCCTCCTCAGCCTCCTACACAAGGACTAATAACCAGAGCATTGTACAAGCTATCTCCCATCCATCAGACTCACAGAGGCAAAGGTATCTGCATGGTACCGATAAGCACAATGAGCAACAAAGACATCAAGAAAATGACATAAACAAGCATACTTTTCCACCCCAAAAAAAAGAAGATTCCACCAAAAATGATCATCATGAAGAACTGTAATTAATAATCATAAAATAATGATTAATATATGAAGTAAAAATAATTGCAATAATCATTTTAGCGATAATTGTATAAAGCCAAGTCAGGACTAAACACAGACGCATTTCTTTTTTATCATTCTTGGACGTTTGGCTGCTTCATAAACGTAGCAATAACAATTAACAAACAAGTTATAGATATAGAATCAGCAAACTCATAAAGACTTGCCAGATGAACCGTGAACACTAAAGTCCTATAATGCTTTGTGACATGAATGAAGGGGTGGAGCTCAACCAGGCAGTAGGACAACTACACAGTAAAATCCTCTGGGTTAATTTTAATGTAATTATTTTAGTGAACAAAATAGACCTGTGGTTCATTTGGTTCAATTTGTACACTCTTCAGAGTTACAGTAAAAATGTCACTCTGTTGTAATAAATGTAATCTGTATGTTTTAGGGATTAGCTGGAGCCAAGTCTGGTAAAGAGATAAAGGCAAACAGAGGGAAGGAGTTAGGTGTCTAAGATGTGGGGTAGTCAGGGTGTATCCAATATACACACAACTAAAGCGTGTATCCACACCTTAGCTAATGGTGTGGGAGTAATGGAGTGGAGGGGTCTTAAGAGGAGGTTGGCTTAAGTTTAAGTGAGGGCTTGAGGAACGGTTTGTCATTAACCACTTAAGCACTTCAAACTTTGTCGTATATGTGCCACATCACGGCGTGCAGATGGGCTATTTTTGAAAATTAAAAGAATAATATTTTTGAAAATCATGGGTCTCAAAATAGGGATTTTCCAGGTTTGATGTGGTTAACATAGGGATAGACAAAAATGTGGCATCATTTATTTGATCAGTGCACAGAAACTTATGTGCTTCCCAGAAACGTACTTCTGTTGTACTTGTATTTCACTGAGAAAGGGAAAATCTCAGGTTTCAGTTTCCATATAAAAAACATCCTGTGGGTGGGCAGAGTAAAAAATAAACAAAATGAATATTGATGTGGGCTATGACTAATATTCTTATAGAGCTAGCTCGGAACATATCAAACAACATAAAGACCTTATATTCAGGACATAACTGGTGAGGCAAAGATTTGTGCAGTTTAATAATATCTTCAAGAACCTCTCAACAACACATATCTCTGCTGTCGGGCAGAATGTGTTGAATGTGTCCTTATATTATCATCACTTTACCCAAATACAGCGCAAGTGGAGTTATGAGGTTTTTGACCATTAATGTGGAGATAGGTATTTTTTCAGTCTGACTTCGTCATTCTAATCAATGGGGGACAAACCACCTACTAACTCCACAAGTTGGAGTTAGGTGGTTTGACTGAGAGTTTGAGGATCCAATGGAGTTAGGAGGTTTATAGTCAGAAGCGCTTTTTAATACTTTCCATTGGTTAAATATTTGTAAAACCCAGACACAGACGTAAAGGGTGTTCAATAGCATTCATTTATTTAAAAAAGTTGAAAAATGGAGATAGCTGGTTTCTGCCCCACAGCAACGATATGCTACACCAAACCCTGTAACAAACGTAATTGTAAATTGTATTGTATAGTACTTGTAAGTAATGCTACTCAAAACAAGTTCAGATGAGGTGAATAGGAAATCCAAATGAATGTCGCACGATGAAGTATAAAATCAGGCATCAGATGACTCGAAACAACCAGCCAACACGCCTCTCAGCCCCACTTGCCCCTAATACAGTGAATATAAGCATGCAGTTTGTGTGTTTGAGACAGGAAGGGGGGGGTTGCTACATTGGGGGTTCTGTTATTATGACAAGGCAAGAAAGCTATTTTTCTGAGCTATGCAAATCTTCTTAGAAAGGTCAACGGTTTTTGGAAAAATACTAAACAAAACTCCCAGAATACTCTACTGTAGTCAGTCAACACAAAGTTCAAATCAATGAATGTCTAAACTCTAAAATATGAACACTGGGCTGTACAATCCATATCTTAATTTGATAACTACCCTTCCATGTATATCACAAAGTCTGATCTATTACTTTTATTTGTGCAACATTTTATGGCTTCCATCTAAATGGGTCACTAGTAGGTGAACTTATATGGGTCACTGTTCTCTTTCTGATATGCCCCAAATGTAGAAGTTTGAGAACAAAAACAAATGTAAACAGCAATACTAGTTTTCTTGCCTTGGGCAAGATAATAGTTCAACGGTTCATCAGCGGTTCTTTGCGGTGGTTGGGATGCTATTGCTATATAGCACCGCTGCCAAGGAACCTATGGTTCTTCAGCTCAGCTTAGTGATTCTATATAAAAGGTGCTATACAGGTATTCTGTATTTAGTACCTTTAAGATAGGTCCCTATGTTTACGATCCAAAGAACCATTTTTTTGTGCTATTAAGCACCATTTGTTTTTATACTAACTAGTGTATAGTGAGGTACACTGCCCTAGAAAGCCAAAGTGGAGTAACTAAATTGTTTGACACATTGGCTTATTTAGCCTTCATGATTGGGGGGGGATACACAAATACCTCATCAACAGATATGAAATTGAATAGGGATGTGTAATACCTCAAGTCAATCTGAATATTTTAAATGGTTTGACCAATTATTTAGTGTTAGTTATAACATTGTTTTTAATCATTACTTAAGAGTTTCTATTCTATTTTAGTTGAGGCCAGGCCATGAATTGTGGTGCATTGCAATGGAATTTCGTTCTGCTATGCAACTCTGATGTAAGTTATTGAATGACAACAAAGAGGAACTTGAACTTTAAAGGCTTTTTTAATTAGTTTTGTTAGGGCAGTACAGTAGGCCTACTGTACTTCTAGACTTCTAGTCAGTGGACACTTTGTGTATTTCAAGTTAATTTCTTTAAAAAGGAAGGCATTCTAAAAAAATGACAAGGTTTACTTGACTTGCGGCACAATACATATTATCGAACAGTTGCTTTATTTAAGGATGCACATTTTGCATAATTTAGCAAACAACACACCACAAAGACCTAGCATATTCTCCACAACTCATTATTAAAACAGAGATTTTTCAGTTACAAATCACAACACTATTCTTTCAGATTAGATATAGCCTAAGCCACAAATCTCCATTATCCACAGTTTGGAGTTTGGCCCTTTATAATCTCTACACTGATAATTAATGCACTATGGATCTGAGACAATTCTAGTTACCAGGGTGCAATGTCAGTATTGTTAACCAAAGCCAACATCATCAATATTGAAACAAATATATATATATATATATATATATATATATATATATATATATATATATATATATATATATATATATATATATATATAAATATAAATATAAATATATATATATATATATATATATATATATATATATATATATATATACATACATACATACATACAAACATACACAAACATACTGTACATACACACAGACACACACACACACACACACACACACACACACACACACACACACACACACACACACACACACACACACACACACACACACACACACACACACACACACACACACACACACAGGGGGTCCAGGACCCCCAGGGGGTCCTCAGAGTTACAACAGGGGGTCCGCCAAATCTTTGTGATAGGATTTTTTGTTTTACATTAACCACTTGAACCCTAGCATCTCTATTCTGAGGATCATTAGCCGAAAATAGCAGATCTACAAGTGCACTACGCCTCGAGCTTCGAGGCGTTGTGCGCTTGTAGATCGGCTATTTTCGGCAAAGAGGTTTGGTGTAGGAGAAAATCCAGTACTAAGTATTGGAGGTTTAAGTGGTTAGATGTCTGAAATGAACAAAAAAACTCAATCTACACAACACTAATGATAGACAATGAAGCCATCTATCAAATCTATGAAAAAGTTGAACGCAACACAATTGTATGCAATGTAGTGGTGGTCCCTGCTTCATCTCTCTCTCTCAGCTAAGGGGTCCTTGGGCTGAAAAACGTTTAAGACCCCTGGACTAGGCTTCTACTTATTATCGCCATGTTATACAATAAGGCCAAATGAGGACATGCAGAGGGGTGGGTGGGGGCGGGGGGGGGCGGGGGGGGGGGGGCAGAGACATAGAGGGAGAGGGGAGAGAAGGGAGGGGAGGCGGGGGAACAGACAGACAGACAGATGATGCTCGACTTGCTCTTTATAATAATAAATGCAGAAGCTTTTAGTTAAATGCCAGAAGAGCGCCACATCATTCACAGCCAATAACGCTGTTTCCTAACATTAAAATGATACCCTACCTAAAAAAGCAAACAATGCATTTTTCCTCCAACCAAGCAGTTTCAGCAGGAGTGGTGTTGTTACTGTACAGTGTACAGTGACTCTCGTTTTAAATCCTATGTCTGACACATTTAGGCGGAATTATTCATAATTCTTTCCGACGAGCATTTCAATGCATTCATGTATGACACAATCTGTCGCACATAGAGAGACAAAGAGGGAGATGCTGGCCGTTTAAATGCAGGCTATACTTTCTCCATGAGGCTTTAATCATGTGTTGTTATTAATGATCAGCTACTAATACATTTAGGATAATAACGCCAATTTCATGTTATTACATGTTTTTTTTGCACATTTGTTCACCACCAACCATTACCTGAAAGTGTGTTCCTTTTGTTGCATTGTGACTGTATTCATATAGTATGTATTACTATATGAGTTTTAAGAAAAAGTTAAAATTGTATTTGTTCACACAAGAAGTGAAAAAAGAGCTATACATCCCACTGTAATATTTATTTTGCCATTTAAGGTTGAGATCAGAGATGTATCAATTATGTTGAAGATTAAATTGTAAAATAGAGCTATCCGAATGTATTGGACAGGTTATGAGTTAGTGTCTTTAGTGTATGTTGTGATGAGTTTGTTATATGAATGTTATGTATTGATGTAAAATGTGTCGTTGATGATGCTGTTTGAGAGTTGACAGTACAGTAAGCTAATGGGGATATAGTAAATACATCAAAAAACAAATCAAATATTTAGTCAGTGGTTTATACAGTGAACGTGTTGACCTGTGAGATATAGTTGACGTCTGTCTATAAAAATGTTTACATAAGCTCAGCTGACAGTTTATTCTGGATAGACAAACAACGTTACCCCGGCTGTAACTAACTTCATAAATAACGATCGGACAGTGACATTGTCTCACATGACAAAACAATCGTGATCAAACAACAACCCTGCATGGAGTGTGAATGAACGATGACCTGATTATTTCAAAGGGTCAAAGCGACTTGTTTGTCTTCCAGATGGCTAGCCCTGCTAATGGTAGCCAGGGTTGCCAGATCTTGCGAGAGAAATAAGCAACCAGGTCTAGGAAAACAAGTCCAAAAGAAGCGACCACATGAGCCTCATTAGTTTAAACCATCGGCTATTTGACAAGAGATCTACAAGCTCACGATGCGACACGTTGTGAGCTTGTAGATCGGCTATTTTAAAAAATATTAGGAAAAAATAAAAATATTTTAAATATTTTTTAAACATTTTAACAACACACTTTAGGTGTCCCTGACTCCCTGGCACAAAACATTGTCAGATGGAGATATGCGAACAAATACATATTCATTTGGGTGTCCTTAACATGAAAATGTATGAGAACCACTGGTTTGAATAACATTAGGAAACAAGGCCAAAATAAGCAACTGTCTACACTTTAGAAACGAGCCCAAAAAAACGCAATCCCGCAAACGACCAATATTTACAAACAACTTTACATAAAAACAAGCTCAAAGTCGCTTATAATAAGCGGACATGGCAACACTGGTGGTAGCTCTGGATCCGTGCGCCATGTTGACAGCACAGCTCGGCTCTGCACAGACACACTTTACACAAAACAACACATACTCACCATTACAAGTTGCCTGCAAGGTGGCGTGAAGAGCGATCGTCAGCAGAAGTCTTAAATTAGCCATGATCAATGTATTCCCAGCGCATTGCATTGCATTAAATGCATTGAACTATTGTCTATATAATAGAGGCAAGGCGCGCTGACAGCGGGCAGCCAGCAGCCACTCCGTCCGCACACTACTGACACGCTCCACCAGCAGGCAGTGTACTGTGTGTGTCACACACACACACACACACACACACACACACACACCGACTGACTGCAGTTCGTATAAAGTAGTCATGTGGTTGCACAGTAGCCTAATAATTAAATGATCAAACGTTAGATGATTCGATCATTATCCAGTATCCTTCCAATACCGTCTGTTTTATTACTTTATTACTTTTTAGTACTTGTAGGCTACATACGTTTGATCACGATGGTTTCCCTCATGACAAATCAATTGCTTTCAAATTATTCCAATCTGAGAGGTAAACAAGGATATCACTTTAGAGAAATGGCATAGTCAGTAATGCAGATGGAAAGCCTTGATAAGTTGATATGATGTGCAGAGCCAATTGTTTTTTTTTATTATTAATAATGTTTCACTTTCAAATGAATACAAACACAGACATAGGCCACACAAAGGACAATAATGCTGAAAAAGCATCATTCATATCACACAACACAACTTTCTTCCTGAATATCATAACCTCACTTGTTTTGCTCCTCCATTCCGGGATTAAACCTAATTTAGGCATTATTTATTGTTAAATTACAACATTTGTCTTGATCAGCTGGTGTAGCCTACTTTTGCTGAATTTAATTGACTTTGACAGAGATGCATGGCTGCACTCTGCTGGAAGATCTTATCATATCCTCCAATTGATATTTTATGGAGACATGGACATTGAATTGAAAAGTTTATTTCGAATAAGGCAATTGAAAACAGTACAACAAATTATAGCAAATAATTCAGAATAACAGTAAAATAAAAAAATACATATTCGAAAAGGAGTGAGAAGAGCATAACTTATTGCTCCCACCCCTTCTCCATCAATAATAAATATCACAACAAGCTTCCGTGCTGGTCCATTTCTACCTATAATAAATACTTATCCGTGATATGTGATATTTATACATATATTACATACCTACACATACACTTACTATATATATATATATATATATATATATATATATATATATATATATGTTACAGGGAAATTGGCATTCCAGGGAAATTGAAAAACGAGCGCTCCTTTTTCAATTTCCCTGGAATGCCAATTTCCCTGTGACATACATACATACATACATACATACATACATACATACATACATACATACATACATACATGCATACATGCATACATGCATACATGCATACATACATACATACATACATACATACATACATACACACACCATACATACATGCATACGCACACCATACATACATTTATACCAATACAAGTACATACAATACAACTACACATACAATACAATTTCTACAATAATTGGACATGTGGATTCTCTGGGTGAAAGCTAAATAAGACATCCAGCAGAAAAGTTCTCCTATAATCTTCAGATGCATTGTGGTCAGATCTATTTCCTCTCACCACCTCTGGCTTCATATACCATGCCATCTTGTGTCATTCATATAAGCAGGTCTATGAGATGGGGATTATAGTCTTAAAGTATCCATGGTTCTCCAGTATTGGCCTCAACTGCCTGCAGTCTTTGCAGTTTGCACACACAACTGATTGAATAGATACAGTAGACTACATAGCCTATCCTTTGTGTGCATGATGATTCCATACAAATATCATATATACGTGTATGATGCACCCATCAAGGTAACAATTTTAGTGTACAGATTCAAGAAGTGAAAAATGTAAGTCACAAACCCATCAAAGAGTTTTGATGTAGGACTGTTGGCTAACTAAATATTTACAAGAATAAAGTACAACAGATCTAGAGTATCAGAGAAAAAACAAGATATTTTATATTTTAAGATTTTAAAACAAAGTTTGCTTGTGAGCAGTTTCTTTACAGTACAGTATATTTTCATGCATGTGGGTTCTTGTTGCACGTCTTGTCAGTGTCTCACGTGAATGATGAGGTACAGTAGGTGTAAATGTTTGTTCAAAAACATTTGAGGGTTTGTCAGCATCACAACGAAATCCTGGCTTTAAAAAATTGTCGGTATCTGTTCTACTGTAGCTCCAAATAGAGACCCCTCCCCCCCACATAGAAAATAAAATAAAATATTTGATGTTAAATAAATACATTCAAAACAATCGTTTTGTATTTTAGGCTATGGACGGTGCCATCATAAGTTAGGTATTTGTGCATTTTCATTAATTCTGCTTGTTAACACGTACTGTATTTCTTATTTAATCTTGAGACAACAGATGTAACTTGGTTATGGCAGAACAGCCATTTAATCCACAAAGCAATATTGGCATCAGAGATCAGGCGATTAGCACCAATACTGACATGTTGATGTCTCCCTTTTTTTTCCTATCACTTCTCTTTTTTCTCCTTCTCCCTTTTCTCCTGCTCAGCCTTCTTCTTCTCCCTCTTTTTCTCCTCCTTGATCTCCTTGTACCTCCACATGGGGGGTTCTAGGAAGCCCTTTTGCTTCTTCTTCTTCTTCTTCTTCTCTTTCTTTGGCGTGGCCTCTGCAGACTTACTGATACTGATCTTTGGGATGCAGCCAGAGGGGAACACGCTGTTCCTCCGCTGTGCCATGCTGCGCGGGATGAAAGTGGTGAGACCCTTGGTGGAGGCCATGGACAGTATGCTGCCCCGCCGCTCCGTGTCAACACAGCAGGTGGTGGCGATGGTCTCTGACGAGTGGATGGAGGGAATCATGCCCGATACAGAGCCATTGCTGTGGCACACGGCGCTCGTCTGCAGCACCTGGTCCGTGTGTTTCTTCACCAGCTCCTGCACAGCCAGGCGCCTCTTCCCGACCTCTGGAGGGCTGGTGGGGCAGAAAGGTCGGCATCCAGTTGCTATGAGGGGGCTGTGGATGCTGGTGGTCATGCGCACCATGTGGTCCATGACACCATTGTCCTGGGGGTCACGAGGGATGCTGAACCCAAAGGTGTTCTTGAGCCTCTGGCTGATCTTTGAACCAGCGCCTCTTTCCGCATTGGCCTTGGCTACTCTCTCCTTGAGCTCGGGCCACTCGGCGACGTAGCTTTCGCAGAACTGCTCGGCTTTTGGCCGCAGGGCAAGGCGGCGGAGACGGTGTAATGTTTCATAACGACCTGTCTTGAGTGTCCAGTCCCGAACACATTTACCACGCGTGGAGTCTACAGCATGTATGTCAGCTCCTGCAGAGAAACAAGGTACAAAACAACGAGGTTGATATCACAATATATATGTATTATATATGAGTAAGTTAATGACTAATGAATGAGATAATAATGAATGGGCTTTTTGATCGATTGAATACTTTATTAGACAGAAATGTAAACAGCTCAAGGTAAAGTCTGACATTTAGGCTAAAAGGATAGTACAAAAAGGTCCAGGGGACTTGTTTCCATCGTGGTCCATGTGCTAATTTAACTGTGCCTCACACAGCCGCACACGCACGCACACGCACACGCACACACACACACACACACACACACACACACACACACACACACACACACACACACACACACACACACACACACACTAAAATAGGCTTGTTGTCTGCAAACAGGATTAATTCAACCTCTACCACCATAGACTAGTAAATCAGAGATTACTGAACAATTTTGATACTAATGCATCATTTATACTCCATCCTGGATGGTGTTGCATGTTTTTCTGTTTGACGTGGGGCCTTGAATTGTTTTTGTCTTTTTACGGATGCAAATCTGCCATTCTTCAAGTAAAGTGACAGAAAAGTTATACCTTGTCCTCTTTTTTTAGATGTTGGTGTTTCGTTATTTGTCTAGCACTGTACAGATACACAGAATAAGGGCAGAATACTTTCTGCCTTGAGTATTAGCAGCATCAAACATGTACAGATAAACCGGCCATTACTGCTACCAATACTGCACACATTCACTTTACCACAGCTCTGTAAAGTACCATGGTATATGTGTTTCTAGTAAGGCCAAATATGTCAGCAAATATACAGCAGCAGAACTAATGCCATATGACCAGACACCATATTGATGAATGATGAAGGTGTTAACCAAAAAGGTCCTTGAAAGGGTCTTAATGTGTGTCTGAATTATATTGCATGTATTTCTACAAATGAAAATGCATAACTATTTTGGCATGTAAAGCTGAAGAATAAAGTCAATCATAAAATCATCTCTTGAGGTTTAATGTTTCCCAGAGAGCAGTGGATATTGTTCTATTGTCAAAGCTGTAAAAGACAATTTCCCAAATAGCTTAGAAAACGCAATAAAGACAACAAAAAAAAGAACTAGAAAATAAAACTCTGAACATCTAGCATGAGTTATGAATATGAAATGTAAAATGGGCCTCATTTAATGAAGCATGGGATGCGATATGTCAAACAATACTAAATATTTAACATAATTTGCCTCAGAATGTCAGAAATGGATCTGGCTCTTACATACCAGCCATGACAAGTGCAGACACAATGTCATTGCGGCCTGTCATTGCAGCTTTGATGAGGGCTGTGAAGCCCCGACAATCCCTTATTTCTGTGTCAATACCAGGAAAGTAGTTTAGGAGATACATCACTGTCCCGACATGACCTGGAAAGTGACATAGAAGGTAGTCAACAACAGCAATGTTTTAGATCATATCACCATTTATTTCCTCAGAGATGATTATGTATACTCTAACATTTTTGGCAACTGATTCCTCGACAGTAAAAGGCTTGCCATTCACATGACATAAAATAGCTATTGCTTAGTATGAAAAGAAAATCTTAGTTGCCATAGAAAGCATTTCAACTACCGCAAAAGATTATAAAATCAGTCAAGGAACTGCCAGTCAATAAAGTACAGTGTACAGTACCTGCTTGGGAAGCGATCATCAGTGCAGTGTTGCCTTCATTGTCCTGTAGATTTATGTCTAGAAAGGGACAGTTCAGAAGGCTGTATACAATATCCAAATAACCTTTACAGCAAGCCACCATCAAGCCATTCTGTTGCAAAAGAGATAAAGACAGTTAATAAACACACAGTAAAATCGTCAGTGTTACTTTAAAGCTTATTTTTTTTAGTAAATACATTTGTGATTTGTATTTCAACCAATCTGTATGGTAGACTCTACTCTAAACACAACTAACACACCTACAGTGGTTGGAAGTGGTCTCCTTGCTCTTCTATTCAGACATTTGTACAATTAGATCCTGTGACCTGTGTTCAGGTAGGACCACTATACTCCAATGGAAATGACTCACCTTCCCAGACGTGCTCTCTGTTATAGTTCAATAGTAAAACTGTCAGTGCTCAGGCTGGGGACCGGGGTTTGAATCCCAGGTAGGACACGAATGTTACAAATACACTCTCAGAGTTGCAAATAGATAAATGAACACTGAGGATTTTACTGTGCAATAACCAAGGCCACCAACCAACTAAAGCATCTCAGATGTTTAAGTTTGCGTTATGAAAGAAAACCATTTACCCAGCCATTGATATCCACCTCCATGGCTTCCTCTTTTCTGATTCCCCTCCCCAGAACCTTCCGGAGGGAGTGAGATTCATTGCGTGCACATGCTGCATACAGTGTGGATGCCGCATGGCCATTTGCTGTCTCCCGCTTATAGTCTGGAAGTACAGAGTCATCAGAGAGTACACTTCCCGAATCTGACTCACTGCCTGAGAGAGAGATTTCTGATGCATCCTCATCAGGGCCTAAGCCCAAGTGGGGGTCATCAGCCGCAGCAGTAGCCATCTATCATGCTGCAAGGAAATGAATTAACATTATTATAATGTTAGCCTGAAAGCAAAGCATATATACTGTATCAGAGTTTGTATAGTCATGTATAGTAATGTATTCAGAGTACACTGAACCGACCATGAGAACTATAACACATTATTACTTGTTCAAAAAACAAACTAACTAACAACAACAACTATTATGTCTCAGACGAGGATCACAGAGGCTGTAATCTCAGTCATGGAAGGGGCGTGGCTAAGTAAGCTCAGCGTGCCTTTACTGTTGAGTAACTGGATCAGCATTTAAAAGCCCCGCTATAGACTGTGCTAAATGAGGAACAACTCCCCCCTCCCTCAAGAAGTCTCAGGTACACGTAAAAAAAAACTGAAAGACAACTTGATCTCAGAAACTATTCACTATATATATATATATTAAAAATCTGTAATATAAACATTTGGCTCCAAGATAGTGACTATTGTTTAAATATTTATGAAAGGGTTTCAAGAAAAACAAAATGTAATCAACACTTATTTTTAGTAATGTGCCATATCTAATGAAAAGTGGATTTGTCCAGTGGATTTGTTCCATGCTTAATGTCACTCATATAATTTACCAAAGTAAATGTTAATGTTACCAAACATTATTAATAAGTTTCATGACAGAACTAGTGCCCTAAAGTTAAAACAAGGAACATCAGACACAATGATATCAGTCTGGCAATAAACAGTTAATAGAATTCATCACTGTGTGGTCAGAGTGATAGAGGCCTTGCATTAAATGTTTGTATGGTTAACTTTCTTCCAGCATGGCTGCCTGTAATTGGTAAACACTTTATAGAAGAAAATGCCTATGCGCAGTGGCAGAATAGGTGAAACATTGGAAAAGCCTGACATTACTGTTCCACTGTGACTTGTTTACCAGATCCTGTAATCAGACACCAAATTATTACATTTATAATTACATATATCATAATGTCAACACATAGAAATTGTTGTCCTGCACATACCAACCGCTGTTTCTTCCAACATGGTGGATCACTGGGAATGGCCTCTACTGCATTAGATATGTTTCTACCAGTCAAATGTCAACAGTAAAACAATGTTACACATACACACAACACAGAATATACTTACCATAAATTGGAACGACAGGACACAGATACCCCTGTGGAAATGTAAATTGTATCCAGACAGGTGAATATTTCACAACTCCATGGAGACTAAAATGTTCTTCCTTTTCCTCTGCAACATCTACAGTATCTTCAGAAAAGCTTAGAAGTGAGTTGAGGATATCTCATCAGGCCTGTCTATCCACGTGCTGTAAACATCTCCATCCCACACACCGCCACAAAGCTGAGTCTTTACATAGACGCTATGCATCCAGCCACCGTGCGCCGTCATCTCATCCCACTTATAAAAGCTTTAGGCAGAGGATTACTACTACGGCCCTTTTGATCTTTCTACAGACCCACAAACAGGGTTAACACTACCTGTTATTTCCACATGCTATTTAGAGTTGGGATATATGAGTGTAGGGAACAAACCGTGATGACATACTAAGCATAAATGCCATACTGTGATTGTCATGTGTTTTCAGACGAATAACAAAGGGGACACTAGGGGAAGTTGTCTTTTGGAAACTTAATGACAAATTAAGGGGTGCTTATGTGTGAGAGAGTATAGAAAAGGGAACACGGCTGAATAAATAATGAGTCACTGCAAGAGTTCATTTAAGTCTGAGTTAAACTTGTATATCTCTGCTGTCCGGCAGGAACCAGCTAACTCCAAAATCAGGAAATGAAAAAAATGGAGTTAGGAGGTTTTGTTCATCATTGTTAAGAACAGCTGAATGGACCTCCAAGCTCACAATGAGGTTGGAAGTCAAAAGGGGGTGGAGCCTGGAGTCAGCAAAACCAGCTAATTCAGGTGGAGTTAGCTGGTTTAACAGAAAATTTGGGCCGCTGGCCTACTCAGGGCCATGCAAGTCGGGAATATATGCCCCACACATTGTGAAATACTTGTGTAATCTGATGTACTCTCGCACATTCTGTTTCATTGCATGCGCTGCCACTTATTGGCAATGGGCACAAACAAAGCCCAGCCAATCAATTAAGCTGACGGTTGCGTTGGCCAATCAGGGACTTATATTGGCTAAGCGGCACAAACGTGACCCGAAGGTTCACCATTCTGTGAAGCCGACATTTTGGCTTCATGACTGGCCTGTCCGAAAAACTTCGGACAGACAAGTGCCCATTTATACTGCCACCAAACACGTCTGTATTCTGAACGCGAGACCCTACCCACTCAATAATCTGACCAATGAATCGAGCCACTGAAGGATTGTGTACAGCCAGGTGATGTTAATTAGCCTGGTAAACCCCTCCCTCCGGAAATCTCATTTCCATTTGATGAGATTTCCGGAAGGGGGGGGGGGGGGTGTTACCAGGCTAGATGTTAATACCATTGGTATCCTTCTGACACGCTGTGGAAAATTTCTTTCTTGTGACAGTGTGTTTATGCATGGTCACTAGAGAGGGATTTCGGAGGTGTTTGTACCTCCTGGAGTTGGCTTGTGAGACTAGTAGCTCTCCATAGACAACCTCTCTTCCAAACTATCACGGCTTTCACTGCTGGCAGAATGAAGCCTGGGCTGAATGCATAACCAAAACAAAATAATATCACCCACCCAACTTTTCCTTTTTTTGGGGGGGGGGGGGGGGGGTCTTTTCTGCCTTTATTGATAGTTCAAGTGAAGATGGACAGGAAAGAGGGAGAGAGAGACGGGGAGAGACACGCAGCAAAGATCAATGTAAACGGGACTCAAACCCGCAATGCGCTGTCAGGCTGCAATAGAGCCTATATGTGGTACACACCTGGACCGCTAGGTCAGCGGGCGCCCCACCGTCCCAACTTCTGACCAATCACACTGTCCAAACTTTCTTGAGACAGTCCGAACATCTGGGGGTGCAGGAGCGTCAGAAGAAAGTTCTGAGACCACCCATCCAACGTTTTATTGTTGTATTGTTTTATTGGATCTTGTTTAGACGAAACACTTATTTGTTTTAGCTCTTGCTATTTTGTATCATCTGTTTAAGAAAGTAGGTAGCTGATATATTGCACTTTTACCTTAGCGATAGGTATACTCTTGGTGGCTTGTTTTTGCAGAAAATGCCCTTAAGACTTCTGGTGATTAGTAGTTTCGTTCCCTACCTATGTTGAATGCACTTATTGTAAGTCGCTTTGGATAAAGGTGTCTGCTAAATGACTGGAATGTAATGTAATGTAATGTTCTGAGTGTCATCATCTTGTAGTTATCACCTACCCTGTCTGAAGAAGGTTTGGACATCGGATGGAGCATGTACGTAGGCCCCTTTATGCCCAGGACACACACACATACGTACATACACAGGTTTAGTGAGTTAATTGATAGATAGATAGATAGATTTTTTTGTGGAGGCACTTCTGTGGCCTATACAGGGTATGCAATAACTTTGGCACGGATCAGTTAAGCTGTTTGCGAGATAAGCTGTGGACGGGCACACACACGCAAGTGCACGCGCGCGCGCGCACACACACACACACACACACACACACACACACACACACACACACACACACACACACACACACACACACACCCACACCCTCTATAGACAGTTAGCCTCCCGCAGAGCCACGTCATAAAAAGGGCAATGAATGAGATAAGTGTAGCTGAATATGGGGAGACAAATGGTGTAAACAACTAAGAACTAGAAGATGACTGTATGATAACAGAAAAATATATAATTTCTTTACTTGTACTTGTAAGTACCTATTTGACGTTGTAGTAATTAAGATATGTTGTATGTGAAAACACGAGGACTCTGAAACAACAACAACAGCAATAACAAAAAAACTCTTTGAAGTGATTACGAACCGAGACTAATGTGTTGGGGGCAAGACTGGACCTGCCAGGGGTCTGATTGACCCCCTCTTGACCAGAGGGCCCTGAGGAGAGATCCCACTGTGACTGAACAACAGCTGTTAAGTCCTGCCCATAGGAGACAATGGAGACAAAGCACGCATGTACTAGTAAACTCTAGCACAACAGCACATGTACACTGCTGCTGAAAGCTCAGAACTTGTTGTTTTCTCCTAAAGAAAGAGCAAATTGATGCACGTGACAAAGACAAGGCAAGGATGCGTTACTGAGTCGAGGCAGAACAAGACACTTTATAGAAAGTGAGGAGGTTCTGAGCTGAGGACAACTGTGAAAAAGAGAGACCACAGAATGAAGACTGAGGGAAAGGTGCAAGGACAGAAGATTCTGGACACCATGGCTGATAGGATGACATTCTTTGGTTCCCGAAGCCAACGCTGGGTAAGTGAAGTGATAGTTACTGTCTGTCATGTTGAAAGAGTCTTCCAGACCTGGGTCTTGCTTTAATGGTTGCAATAAATAAGAGTCAGAGTAAGTTAAAATGTGTGAAAGTGTGAATGCTATGATGATCTGTACTATACATATTATGGACTCATATAGCATAGTGCAAATAGCCTATTAGACTACATGAGACCATAATGTGAAAGTCATCATTTTCATTGCTCATTGTGCTCATCTGTGCCATAACTTTGGTCAATTGGTATGTAATGGCCTCCGTGATTTTACTGTGCCTGATGGATGTGGAGATGGGTTGTAGCCTACATGTTAATTCCTGTGCAATGCCATATGGTGAGGAGATGAGGCAAGGTAGTAAGCCAGCTGACCAAATGGGATGTTTGGAGTAATTGCCATGTCTCCTGATTTGCCTATACATGTATGAAACACAAAATAATAATGTCAATTACTTTAGATTCATTCTGCTGCCTTAATTCTGTCATGATTCATTTACAGTAAAATATCTGGATTGTGAAAGCAAGGTGAAATTGGAATGAACAGCTTATTTTTATGTTATTCACCATTACCCTGCAAAACATTGCTACTTTTCCCAATTCATTTTGCATAATGCATTATAGGCTACAATTCAAATGGAAGCATGGAAATTACTGGGAAACCAAACCCTGCATTTTCAGTTTCCACTGGTTCTTAATTACGTAAATGACCCCAGAACCAACAATGAAAACCAGAATAATATTGTTTTAACTGTAAATAGGCTAGTACAGTATTAAGCCTTGTCTAGCTTCTGCTACTGTAGCTTCACACCTAGCTACAGCTGTACTCCAACTTCCAGCACTTCTGCCTAGAACGCCATTTTATGGTTGCTCTGGTGGTTGTTTATCCTCTCAGAGACATTCCACAGATAAGATAAGAAACTACTTGAGGCAAAAAAAAAGAAAGAAGTAAAGGGATAAGTGGAGAGATAGCCTGAGCATTGAAAGTGGTATAATGAGTAGCCTATGTAAATACTTCCTCTATTCCTCTATTTCATGTTAGCAATTAGGTGCACAGATTTATCCCATTATGAAAAGTGACTACAAGCGAGGATATAACTACTATAAATATAAATATAAATATAAATATAAATATAAATATAAATATAAATATAAATATAAATATAAATATAAATACAAATACATATATAAATATAAATATAAATATATATATTCACACAGATTTGTCATGTGTGTGCAGTACTGCAAACACATGACAAATCTGTGTGAGTTAATAGCTTCTTATTCAATGTATTTACTTAAGTAAAAGTATCTGCAATGTAGATATATTCTGTTACAAGTAAAAGTCCAGAATTCTAAATTTACTTGAGTAGAAGTACAAAAGTTATGGTATTAAAATGTACTTAAAGTGCCAAAAGTAGAAAGTACTCATTACGCAGAATGTCCCGTTACAGTCGTTTTTAAATGTATGAAAAATATTTTTGAAGTAACTAGTAACTAAAGTTTTCAAATAATTGCAGTGGAGTAAAAGTACAATATTTGCCTCTTGAAATGTAGTGGAGTAGAAATAAAAGTACTGAGAATTGGAAATACCCCATTAAAGTAAAAAATACCTCAAAATCGTACTTAAGTACATGTACTTAGTTACTTTACACCACTGCGTACAAGGACATAACTCCCTTTCTTTCTGTCTTGAAGAGTTCACAGACCAGCAGGAGTGATGTGTTGCTGCGAGAGGATGGTTGGCTTGCTGAGATGAGGCTGAAGTGGACCAGGAGGCCGAGTAATGTGACAGCACCAAGTTATGGTAATAGACTACTTCAATATTTTATCTGAGACAAATTAAATCAAGTGTAGCTCTACTACATTGATGCGATGCATAGGCGGGAGGTGCACTACTTAATTCATCCATAGAGGGGCGCCATCTGACTAGAACAGTGGTGGAAAGTAACTAGGTACATGTACTCAAGTACAATGTTGAGGCACTTTTACTTTACTGGAGTATTTCCAATGTTCTATACTTTTACTTCTACTCCACTACATCTCAGAGACAAATATTGTACTTTTACTCCACCATAATTGTTTGAAAACTTTAGTTACTACTAGTTACTATTTAAATGTTGGCTATTTGGAAATAGCCAAGCTACAAGCTCACAATGTGTTGTGAGCTTGTAGATCTGCTATTTTCAAAATATTTGTATACATTTTATACATATGATTATGAAACGGGACATTCTGCATAATGAGTACTTTTACTTCTGGTATTTTAAGTATATTTTAATGCCAATACTTTTGTACTTTTACTCAAGCAATTTTTTATAGTGTTTCTATATTGCAGTATTGATACTTTTACTTAAGTAAACAATTTGAGTACTTTTTCCACCACTGGACTAAAAGGAAGTCATTAGGTAGACAGAGCAGCCATTGAGGCCAGCTAGTGACCACT
Organism: Gymnoscopelus microlampas; assembly: GCF_963454915.1. Taxonomy (NCBI): domain Eukaryota; kingdom Metazoa; phylum Chordata; class Actinopteri; order Myctophiformes; family Myctophidae; genus Gymnoscopelus; species Gymnoscopelus microlampas. The sequence goes on from NC_139944.1 coordinate 12,134,052, forward strand.
GTCGTTTTTTATATAACTCTATAGGGGAGACAGAGGAAAGGGAAGCCAGCAGAAGGGAGGTATGGAGAAAAGTGGAGAACACATGGCAGGCTTATGGCTCCCAAGGTTGCTTGAGTCCTGCAGGATTCAGGAATGATGCCCAACTTAGTTGGAATTGAGTAGGTCTATGCCACGTGTTTAATTGGAAAAGATAGACATGGATGATGGTACAAAATGTCTGTTTTGAATAATCATGCTTTTACAAATATAATTACATAAAAAGACAATTGTAAACTGCAAGATTATAGCCATTTGTCATTGCCACTGCCAGAGGTTATCCAACCGAGGGTGATGAATGCTGGGTGATAATTTGCTTATCACATACCCTTAACCTTATTTACAGAACTCACAAAGACGACTAGAAAATATCACTTGAGCAACACTTCAGAATAAATAGATAAGAATTGCTGTTGACAATTGTCACAGGGAGGGCCAGATGTCCTCTGTAGCTGAGCAAAGTGTGGGAAAGGGTGTTGTCCTTAAGTTAACCCCTGGGGGTATGCCCCAGGGGTCTATACTTGGTCCCCTCGTTTTTTGACCTTTAGTCCTCTGCACCAATTGTCTTTGCCAAAAACAGCCAATCTACAAGCCCACAATGCATCACAGTGCAACATGGTTTGGTCTTGTAGATCTGATGTTTTTGCAGAATGCTCACCTATTTTGACATGGAGTATAGGTTTGCAAGGGTTCAACCTTGATTGCCTTGCAGGTCATCACCAGTGTTTTGAATTGGATGCGGGCAGAAACCAGAAGCCAGTGAAGGGAACACAGAAGGGGCGAGATGTGAAAGTTAAGGGAAGTCTAAGACCAGGCATGCCGTGGCATTCTGGATCAGTTGAAGGCGTTTGAGTGAGCATGCTGGCAGACCAGCGAGGAGGGAGTTGCAAAAGTCAAACTTGGAGATGAGTGTGAGGCTTGGATAAGGAACAGGGCAGACTCCTTGCTGAAGAATGGTCTGAACCTCCAGATGTTTTACAGCGCATGCAGGGTCGAGTGATCGCTGCAAGGACAGCTGACTGTCCAGGACAACTTCCGGGCCTAGAACAGACCCCCAGGGGACTCCAGTCAAGAGGGTATAGGGAGGATGAAACAAACCTTTCCATGAATCCCGGAGTGCCGTCTCAGTGATGGCAAGGTCAGAATCAGAAAGGATGACCATGGGGAAGCTGGTGGGCAAGATGGATGAGGAGTAAGGAGTGGGAGACAGCGTGTAGTACCTCTGTGACTGAGAGAAGCGGAGTGGGCCGACTTGAATCCTGGCTGTTTGGGATACAACAGGTTATTCTGTGATCGAGAGAGAGAGAGAGAGAGATTGTTAGAAACAGCTCATTCAAGAGTTTTGGAAAGACAGGGAGAGACAGGGAGGGATTGATACCAGTCTGTTGTTCTCTGGCAGAAAATATTTTCAAATGGGGGTCTGTGGTCAAATAGGTTTGGAGGTCCTTGACATGAAAACCTTTGTGAACCACTGGGGTTGCCAGAAAAAGGCTGCTCAATTTACGTAGGCGGTGGATCAAATCACAAAAAAGTAGCACGACAGGTTGAGAGAAGCGAGAGAGAGAGACAGAGCAGAGGAGAGAGAGACAGACAGACAGACAGACGCAGAGTTTCCACCATCACATAATGCTTGTCGTCAGCGCGTGTTGCGTCTAATCGACTTCTCATGCCAGACACCATTTCTTCTAGCAGGTGAGTTTATTTCAACAGAAAGATGGCAAACCAAGACACGTACTGTACGTGGCTTTTTATTTTTTAATTGTTGCAAGCTGCTTCTATTGCTGAGGGGTGTAATGATCGTTTGTCTGTCTACTCAAAATGTTTACTCAGTGCTTGTACTTGTATTTATTCATTTATTTTCATGTATTTATTTAATTATTTATTTACTGTGCAGAACAAGACAACCAAAATAGCGTAAATGAATAGCCGCACATGGTCCTACCCGACAGGATTTTTGGGGGGCCCCGTCGGCCTCGGCTGAAACTGAGAACTGAATGTGATATGTAAATAATATTTTTTTTATCCCACTAGTAGCTATTGGCTAATTTGATTTAACACGTACAAACTATGCATGCATGCAATGTAAACACAACACACACACACACACACACACACACACACACACACACACACACACACACACACACACACACACACACACACACACACACACACACACACACACACACACACACACACAAAAATCACATTTTGGCAAGGTCCAGGTTTTTCAGCACTCCGGGTTTGTCATTTAAGCAGGGCTTTTAAAGGGGCTTAAGTAGATAACCAAAGGACCAAGGGCATTTTTATATTTTTATAGCCATAATCTCCTGGGTAGATTGAGATTGCAGGGTTATGCTAGTAATGTGTGCGTGCGTGCATGCGTGCGTGTGTGTGTGTGTTCTCGTGTGTGTGTGTTCTCGTGTGTGTGTGTGTGTGTGTGTGTGTGTGTGTGTGTGTGTGTGTGTATGTGTGTGTTTGTTTATGCAAACATAAACAGCAGAAAATATGAGACATATTCCTAAAACTACCTCTGTTAACTTCTTTGCTGTGTTTACATGCCTTGTGTAAGGGGTACATGCCTTGTGTAAGGGGTCACATAAGTTTATACATACATCTAATTGGAGCGCACTACATGCTGCCACGGGATTGGACAGCTGTGCTTGGAAGAGCATCTACTCATGAGTCCTTAATCTTTGCTTTGAGATTAAATCAGCCTGCCTGCAATCTACTTGCTCAGTTAACTGCGTGTGAGTTTCCGCTTCATGTACGTTTTTGCACAACAGAAGAGACATTGAGGTCTGTTATCTTTTTTTCCTTAGATATATTGATTGCTTGATAGGCAGACAGACAGATTCGATGTGTATTACACTCACCACATGTATGGAAATATGTCTAACTTTACTAACATGCTATGAGAGCACCTATGACAACAAGAGAATGATACTGTGAATGTTATGGTCACAATGAACCCAGAGCAGAGGTAATGGGAGGGGTGAGAGCAGAAAGGGAGGGAGAAACAGGGAGAGTAGGTGGGACCGGGATGCAGTGAGAGAGAGTCATCCCCTCCCCTCTCCCAGCTTTTCTCTTGCTGTCTCTCTCTCTCTCTCTCTCACTCACTTTTGCTCCCTCTCACAATCTTTTGCTCACTATCTGACCACACAGTGGGTTAAGTGAGTCAGTAATCAAGTTAGTGTTGGAGAGCGTTGTCTCTCTGGTCTTGTTTTGATTCCATCTCTGTCTTCAAAACATGGTGTCCTGACAGGATTCAGACCCGTCTTCACCGTGGACAACATTGTGAGTGGAGGAGAACTGTTAAGACTTTGGTGTGGGGGGCTCTCTCAGGATTACCACAGGAATACCCTCCTTTGATTGCGTGCGAGCGTGTTCGAGCGTGTGTGTGTGTCGTGCCAAGCTTGTGCCATGTCTGCCCCCGTCAAGACAAGCGGGAGGGGATCGGCATGAAAGGCGGTCGCCACAAACGGGAATGTGCTTGTCCACACCTGTTCCAAAAAGTTGTCACCAAATGTGGCTGCTGCTACGCCCGTGTCACAGGTAAGTATGGCACGTGCCACTGTTCAGGGAGCGATTACTTTCTTCCATCACAGGCACTGGTGTGATGGAGTTGAGTCTTGCAGTATGTAGTACAGCATGTCACCAATGTATGAATATGCGGATCTACAGAGTCAAGCTTTTTTTTTCTGTTAATCCATCTGCTCATAGGTCAGATGCCACTGGGGGATGTGTGCAATACTTTGACACGCAGAGATGGAGTGTGTCACACTGTCAGAGGCTTGTTTCTGAAGTCAGAGAGAAGAGTCTACTGACACCCTGAGGAATCAGGGTTCTAGAACAGTGGATCCCAAACCTTTTTGACTCATGACCCAAAATAGAAATGAGATGTTTGCCAGGGACCCAAACTAGTGAAAACAACAGATCTACAAGCTCACAACGCGTCGCTTTTTCCTTAAACATTACATTTATTAATGCAAATTAGATTAGATTGTTTTCGTTTTATTTATGAAATACTTATATAGGAATTGTTTTTAATTGATGATTTTTTTTTTGTTTAAACCTTTTTAAATCTTTTGAAATGATATATTTTTTTAAATGTAGGAAACGATAAAAAGGGGATATTCACTCGCGACCCACTGTTTGGGAAACAATGTGTTCTAGAATACGCTGCATCCCCTAAACTTCTTTTGCCATTAAGTTACTTTTCTTACCTTTCATCGGATGGACAATGCTGCTGATATGAGACAGAGAGCAGAGCAGTGGCATTGTTACGATGAAACATTTTATGCGGTCAATGTTGTTAGTTATAGAATTCAGGAGGAAATTGATGAGGATTTAGGAGAAAGTGTACTTGAGCAACTTTGACACTATAATTGTACTGTTTGTAGAGTTGAGTAGCCATAACAAGATCACAGAGGTAGATCCATTTGAATTGTGTGTTTACATGGGGTTTCACTTCAGTACACACAGTGTTTGTTTGGTTGTGTATATGACACATATACAGCTTCGGTCGCTGGCGTTACAGGTCCAAACAGAAAGTGAGAGACAGACCAACATCTGGAACTCTGCAATGTCTCGGAATGTGCTGCTCTTGGATCATTGAATCATGGAAACGCAGGAGTCACTGAGTCACTCTCCCAACATTCCTTTCCTCAAAAAGCAAGGCTTAAGAAGCCCCCCTCACACACACACACACACACACACACACACACACACACACACACACACACACACACACACACACACACACACACACACACACACACACACACACACACACACACACACACACACACACACACACACACACACACAGACACACACACACTCACATGCGCGGGCACACACACACACACACACACACACACACACAACGAGCGCCATACACACACACACACACACACACACACACACACACACACACACACACACACACACACACACACACACACACACACACACACACACACACACACACACACACACACACACACACACACACACACACACGCACACACACACACACTGAGTTAAAAGTCATTTTCTATATTTTGATCTGTCAGAAATAGAAACAAGAGACAAGATTTATGGAGACAGTTGATAAAAGTGTTGTTATTGAGCATATTCACATGGCCATTTTGATCATATGTCATGTACTCAGGGGTGAGGGGGATTGGGAGCAGGATTTCCCATATTTACAATGGCCGCCATTTGAATATGGTCAAAAATCTCCCTCTAACTGATGAAAATGAAGTTAGTGTTTTAACCTCTATACCACCAGGTGCCCCCTCACTTCACTAACTCTTAATACTTATTATTTTTGTCTTTGCCAGACTAACACTCACGCACGCACGCACGCACGCACGCACGCACGCACGCACGCACACGCACACGCACACGCACGCACCAACGCCACTGTCCCAACCTTTAAATCCTCTGATGTTCCAGTTGTCAGAGGGTGATTATAGAACAGCTCTCCTCTATTCTGTGATTCAATGACAGAGAAGCCCTGCAAATATAACATATTATATATTATTATATTATAACATAGTATATGTGCAAATGAAAGTTATAGGATTACGTTCATTCCAAATCCCAACCAATTTAGCCTTGAACGCAAGAACACCAGTGACTCTTCTTATCTATAAGGATGGAAAAAACCCTATTGGAGAGATGTTTTTTTTATTTTAGTGAATGTGCATCCCGCTCCTCCCACCTGAGTAGTTTAAAATTGCAGACCAGCACAGACCTGGGGTCTGTGCTGGTCTGCAATGACAACCAGCACAGACCCCATCTCACCAACTCTTTTCCATCTAATAGATCTTTCTCTTCTGCCTTTCCCAATTCAGTTCTCTAGAGTCAGCAGGGAGTCCGGAGGAACATAAAGTGGTCAGACTCTTCATTTTTCTTATGCTTTCCCTCCGTTTTTGAGCCTCGTCTTCCTCTTTTCTCTCCTCCTCTTCCTGGCCTTGCTCTACTTTCCTCCTGAAGACCTTGTCCTCTTCACTGTCAATATGTTCTCTCTCTCATCTCTGTCCCTCCTTTCATTTGGCAGTATATATTCAGCGACTGTTTATAAACATAGTGAGACTCTACTGGATACCGTGTGGATGTGTGTTCGGGGAGACATGGCTCTGAAAACTATTTCAAGTCCCTCCAGCAGTCAAACCACCTCATAACACATAAATCACTCTAGTCTAGTGCATAAGCCCCCCTGTGACTAATAGTCCATTAGTCGGCAGTCGTGTGCATGCATGTGAGGTCATCACTATACCATCATGTGTATAAATGAGCCAAACAACAAGGAAACTGACCATATTCATATGGCAGCCAAGTGGCCAACCCACCCCTCCCCGACTGATTTAATAGCAAAATGGTCGCTGTTCAAATATGGTCAATGACTTTGTGTGTCCGTGCCGAGGCTTGTGCGAGCTGACTGTAGTCAGTCCAAAGACCCGGTCTGTGTTGCACAAAACTCTGTGCAGATAAACTGTACTTCTAAAGTGGGACTATGTTTTTTTATGCTCAACAGCCAATGTCTCTTACACAGAACAAGCAGTTAGTATAGATGTAGGGAAATCTATATATTTTAGGGATGAGAGGAGTGCGGACTGTGAGGTATTTTCCTTGGCAAGATTCCAAGAGGAAGTGAGGCAGTGCCAATAAGCCTGCGCTTTATTGCAATGATGATGACTTCATCTAATGGCATGCACCAGCTCTGACCCTCTTTATAGACTTCTACTTGCACTCGGTGACGCAATGAGAGCTGCCGAGGACAGAGAGGGAGGGATGGAGAGAGCTGGTCCACAGCCTTGTGGTGCCCTTATTGGATAGGATAGGATATAGGATAGGATAGGATCGGACTTGGACACAAGAACCTCAAAATGCAATACAGACACGCAACATGTGCATACTGCATAGGAGCTACAGTATAGAGATGATTAGACCTGGGGTAGTGTCATGGCATTTGAAGTGGTGTTCCGTTCCCACAGCATCTAAATAAGTACTGCTGTTACTGACCATGTCCATGTATGGGGGTGAGCGGGGAACACAGAGCACTGTGTGCATGACTGTCTCCTAACCATCTCTGTGGCAGAGAAAGACCACCTCACACCACAGACCGCAAGAGGGTCGTCTCTCTGTCTTTCGGTTGATCTCTCTCACTTTTGTATATGTCTGTGTGTGCGTGCATGTCTGTGTGTTGCATACAAGAGCTAGATAGGCTAGCCAGACAAACCCTACTGTTCTTATAGTCAATATAGCAAACATGAACGCAGAGCTACAGGAGTGTTCTGACTAAACTAAAAGAATGGCTGACCTCAAAATACAAGTGAGCATAGTTTAACTCCTCCTTGGTAGTAGCATCCTCTGCCCCCCCCCCCACCCCCACCCCTCCTTCCTCTGTAAATATACCTGTTGATGTTACAGTATTGTATTGTATGCATGTGTTGTATGAATGTACTATATTACTGACGAATTGAGTACAATGGACCACAATGGAAACAAGCCCCCTGGGGCTTTTTGTGTCATCCTTTTAACATAATCTCTGACTGTACTACCTGTACTGTTAACAATCTTGCTAATAAGTATTCAATCAATCAATTATATTCTAAACCAATGTGAGAATATGAAAAATAGTGGTTGGGATTCATTATTATTATCTTCTAGCAGCATCAGCAGAACAGGGTTGTCACAATGGTGAGACATTTAGACTGACCCCGCTGATGTGATACAGGTTCCAGTTAAAAACAACATTGATTGATTGATTGAATACTTTATTAACAGTTTGCAAAGACAAGCACAGGGAAGTACAGTTCAATACAAGGTCTTGTTTCCATTGGGGTCCTTTGTACTCAATTCATTGAAAAACAACAGACTGCTAGTAGTCACACAGGTTGCATAATGGGTGTGCATCTCAGACCATCCGGATTACAGTGAGAATTCTGAGCACAATACAGAATTCTTAATCATTCTGTTTCGTTGAGGCCTTCGTTGTTCTCTCCCCATCTACTTATGTGACTACCTTGTTTGTTGTTTTTTTGTCGTCGATCTGGATGATCGTCTGCTAAATGCCTAAATTATGAATTGTACATTGCAGGATGTAGGATATTTGTCAAAATAGCACTGAAAATGTAAGGATGTGTAACGTCTTCAGTGATCACAATATATCAGTCAGATTCCCAATCTGATCTGGCACGCACGCACACACACACACACACACACACGCACACGCACACGCACACGCACACGCACACGCACACGCACACACACACACACACACACACACACACACACACACACACACACACACACACACACACACACACATATGCACACCCACACATACGCACACCCACACGCACACACACACACACACACACACACGCACACGCACATGCGCGCGCGCGCACACACACACGCACACACACACACACACACACACACACACACACACACATACACACACGCACAGTCGCACACACACGAGGCATTTGCACAAGCAAGCAAGCAAGCTTATATGCATTCATGCGCTGCTAACATGCTGGTTGCGATCCATATGGCGATCCAGCTGTTGCTGTGTGGGAAAAAGGTTCATTACATAAGCACCTCAAACAAACACCATGAGCCATGAGTCGCTCACCATGTTTCTTCAGCACCGCTTTGCACGTCACAGTGACCATTAAGCACCATTAAGAGCCGGTTCATAGAGAATGTTGATGTGTTTGTGGAAAACCTTGCTCCATTTCCACAGCAGAGGTACCTGTCCTGCTGTGTCACCTCACTTCACTAGATGGCTAAGATGGCTGTTAGTGGCATTATATGACCAGACATTAAAACCGTTGTCACAAATATAACGAGAAAGGCATAGAGGAGAACATTACAGCGGCTGGCCCCGTTGTGATAAAAGAGATATTTGTACTGTAGGCATCTGAACATACTGTACGTGTTTAGAGGTTATCGGATATATTGGACTGACCAATATAGGCTACCATATCAGAATCAGCGACTACAGACACCAGTATGGCAGATTTCTTTACTTTTATTTTTCAACATTTCAGCATTAATTATGCACATTGTTGATGATGTTAATTATACAGGGTAATTCTTTTTTTCTTTTTAACATTTTTAATGCATAGAAAGGTAGGCTACATTTCAACCACTACAAGTGCTTAAAGAGCTTGAAATGTAACATAGAGTAAACAAAAAACATGTGACGACAGTGGAATCAGATACCTTCTATCTATCTATCTATCTATCTATCCTACTATAATTCTACAAAGCTCTGTAGTGCATGGTGAGGCCAAAAACTATTCTGCCCGGATCTCCTCAGTGGCTGGAGCAATTGATCTGAATTTGCACACACACATTGACCATTACGCACAACCATTACCATGTGCATGGAAAAGTAAAGAACTGCAATCTCAGCTGTTTATTAGCGTTTTTGTGTAAAAGAATGTCGCCATGGTTACGGCTGCCCAGCTGTGGGATGGCCGAGCTGTGGGATGGCCGAGCTATGGGACGAACTGCCTCCCTGGTTGGCGGTTGCCAGATCATGTGCGCATATCCCCCCACCGGTATGGACTAGTCTAGTATACATTAAATATGAATATTGGAATCTTGGAGAGAGTTGATATGTTGATATCTGCCTTCCTTTTCTCCAATATATCTGAATTGGTATTGGCCTTGACAAATCCAGACGACATCTAGTTTAAATCAATACCGTTTCTTTCATTTTGGGCAAGTAAAGTGGTTGGAGTATTGATGGAATCAGTTGTATAGCATTTCTCTGACATTGTTAAAATAAGGTTATTGTCATGGCGGCTTTGTTCCCAGTGTAGAGTGAATGTAAGGATTGCCACTGAAATATTCAAGCTTGACATTTTGACATATTTGGGCACACAGGCTTTTATGTAAAATAATTTTACATAATATATTTCTTTTATTTGCTAAAAACCTGTGGTATTATCAGTCAGCATGCTATTTAATCGCTTCATAGTTCAATTCACAAAGTTGCTACACATACCTTCAGTGGCACCACCCACACCCACAACATGCCACCACCCACACCCACCACTGTGCCACCACACACTCCCACCATCCTACCACCACACACTCCCACCATCCTACCACCACCCACTCCCACCATCCTACCACCACCCACTCCCACCATCCTACCACCACTCACTCCCATCACCCTACCACCACCCAGTCCCACCGCAGCCACTAAACCCATCCAGCCCCTCCCCCATAATCCGCTTGCTGTTCTACACATCCCATTACAGAAATGAGTTTGTGTTGCTCACATGGACAACAGCAAAGTGACGAATGACTTACTTTAATCAGAGTAGCTCGTTTGACTGCAGTTCACTAGTGACAACTGCAGTGTTGTGAAGGAGACCGATAGTGTGACCCAAGGTATCAGCATAGTAGCATGCGATAGCACGTTCATAGTACACATTATAATCAAATCATCATTCACTACTGATGTCCATGAGGGTGGTTGCAGTGAGGAAATTCATTCAATGGAATTCCCACCTGCAACTGGTTTTCTGCGGGATAAAACGAGAGGAGAACTGAGATGATCAGACAGTGGAGAGAAAGGGCCATATTTTTTACTGTCTATCATGTGCTGCCTCCTTGAACAATTGCAATTGGACAATTTTGCCAAATATCTGTCTCAGCTTTTCTCCAGGGCCCTCAGCTTTTTTCCCTTTTTTTTTTGTATAAAAGTGCTGACAGAAAATATGGGCTTCTGGGGGGTGGCCAGAGTGACAACATAGGATTCCTGAAACGGTTTGCTTCACTTGGATCAGCAGAATGTAATGAAATGTTAATGTCAGGGTATTTAATTAGAACAGTATGTTTGAGGTTGTTGTACCCATTTCCATAATCCACAGGCTTAGACTGAAAGCTGAATCGTTCTGCGGTGTAAAACGAGTGACAGCTCATGCAGGAGCCCATGCTGAGTTGCATGAAGAGAACGTTATAGCGGATAGGACATGACAGGTCAATCAGGAATACCTTTGGATCACACCGTTCAGGAAATGTCTGAGATGTGCTGAATCGGATCCCTCTCTGGCTGGCTTGATGATTCTTTTTATGCTTTTCTCATCATCCACATTCTATTAGAAGATAATATGCTGTAACATAGTAACTTCAAATGTATCAGATATAAAGGTATCCTCTATAAACCTAGATTCAATTCTAATCAGGTTATGGTGCCTTCAGTCACTAGTTTCCAATAGGGTGTCATCAGTAACTGCAGATTCAGACTTCTAATAGACAGTGCATTCTTATTACCTGATTTGTTAGGCCTACTGATGCACATATTAGTTGATATAATGTAAATGTAGTATTTTTATTTTAAAATCTCCCAAATTGTTGACCCTTTTAAAAGTTTTCCAGAAAAAAACACTGACTGAACCTGCAGCATTCATCATCACAAACATCTTTTTCAGCTTCACATTCAAACATAAACATTATAAAAGAAAATATTGGCTAAAACCGATATATTATTTTGATATCGGTTCGATACCGCAATTGCATTTTACCGATACTGATATGATGATCGATTAGTCGTGCATCCCTAGTTCCTATTTTCTTATATGTTTTGTCATGGTTGATTTTGAAGCACATTGAAACTCCATGTGAAATATATCATAGGACCGAAATATATCATATATGTATGGAATATAAATACATTTGACTTGATTTCACTTCTCCAACGATGCATTTTGTTTTGGCGAAGTTAAAGATATTAACTGAGATACAGTGCAGTAGTGGGTTCAGATAAGGCATATTCACACATGTCTGAAGATTGGCTTGTCGTGGTATGAGAGGAGGTCAGAGAGAAGAGATCATTATAGACTGTCGGCTAAGGCTTCATTCTAGTTGTTCTAATATGCCGATATTACAGCACATCTCCTAACACAGACTTTGGTTGTTGCCACCAAAGGTTTCAAGACACTTGAAAATGGGACAACTTGCCTCTTTGCTCCTTTGATATACCAGCTGTTACCCATCAGAGCAATATTCCCTCCGTGTTGTTAATCATTCAGGGCTGGCAGGCAGAGCAACTGCAGTTGCCGAAGTTACAGTTCGGGCTTAAAGCAGGAAATTGAACTACATTTTTGTGCGGAGATCCACAGTCTACAGTATCTGACCTAAGAGAATTTCTATACCCTATAATTAGCTATTTCACTTTTTACCCACCCTCATAGAATTTCACATGATCTTTTTCCATCTGCTTCTCTCTCCCACTTGGGTAGAATCCTACTCTGCAGCAGGGAGTGAGGGTAGCATCCCTCCCACAGTCGGCCCTATGCCTCTCCAGGCCTCAGGTGCCTCCAGCTCGCAGTCCTCACCGGGAGGGTCACGGCACGCCGTCAGTGCCCTGAAGAAGTGGCTCACCAACCCGGTTCGTAAGCTTAGCTCTGAAGCCCGAGGAGGAGGAGGAGGAGGGGGTAAGGGTGACAAGCTAATGACCAAGGCAGAAGGGAAGTCTACCTCGGCCCTCTCCCCCGATGGACAGAGTCAGGGAAGGACCATAGAACAGCCTGACTATACCATCCTCCCTGTAACACAGACAGACACGGTGAGAGTCGGTGAATCCATTTCAAAACCTATTTAAAGATGCATGAAGAGGGTCCACTTTGTTGTGTATATATTTATCTTTGTCGCTCATGTCTGCCATCGATTTTGTCTTGTACAGGAGAGGAATGATGGTCCGCTGACTCCTACAGCGCTTTCTCCAGTGCAACCACTCAGTCAAACACCCTTATCTGACCTTCTGCACGATTCACACAGTCAGGTAAGGAATGGAACAACTTCTCTTTCTTTCTTTCTTTCAGCCTGGCCAGCTCGCTTGCACATGAATGGGCATGCATACACAGTACACATGTTGACTGATTTTTTTTTTGACTATCTGTCTATCTGTCACATCATTATATTTGGATACTTCTTGAAATATTTAACCATTTAAAACTTTAATAATTTGATACTGGAATAATAATAATAATAAATGCCCCACTTCTTGGGGTGTTTTTTGTCACAGTACATTTGCATATACGGGGCGGCAGTGGCTCAGGGGTAGAGTGGCCGGATGGCAACCTTGAGGTTCCCAGTTCGATCCCGGGCTCCCCCAGAGTTAGTGTCGAAGTGTCCTTGAGCAAGACGCTGAACCCCTGATTGCTCCCGATGAGCAGGTTGGTGCCTTGCATGGTTTCCTCCGCCATCGGTGTATGAATGTGTGGGTGAATGTAATGCACAATCTATGTAAAGCGCTTTGGATAAAAGTGCTATATAAATGCAATTTGTCCACTGCATTTACCCATCCTATAATCACTAGGAGTAGTGAGCAGCCATTGTGCGGCGCTTGGGGAGCAATTAGGGGTTACCAAAGCAGGTCTTTTTGAACTGAAGCCCCCACCAGTTGATGACAAACGTATACGTTGTTACACCTTTCAAGCATCTGTGTCACATTGTCAACATAATTTCTTTTAACATTTTTTAATTACAATTTTACATTTTTCAGAAAACTTATGTTAGGATTTTTTTTAATCGGCCTCAAGTGTAAATGGGTTTATCTTTGGGTGGCAACACCCAGTATCCGGATTGTTGGTTTTGCTTACTGAATACTGATACATTTTTTTATGTAAATGGATCAAATTACAAAACAAAACTTGAGCAGTTGTGTAATTCAATCTGTAATTAATTAGGTTACTTACACAATGTACTGTATGTGTACTGTAAGTAACCTTCCAAACACTTTTAAAGACCACACACATTCAGGCATAAACACACATATACATTGTGTGTATATGCGCACACACATGCATGCACACTTAGACACACACACACACACACACACACACCTACTCACGCACACACGCAAGCACACACACACACACACACACACACACACACACACACACACACACACACACACACACACACACACACACACACACACACACACACACACACACACACACACACACACACACACTCAGAAACACACACACACACTCAGAAACACACTACTACACTGCTACACCACCTTTCTCTGAAAACTCTTTACAGTGCTGATTAGCTTTCAAAAGCTCTGTGTGGTGGAATCAATCCTGTGGGCTTTTCCAGACAGCATCTGGAAGTGATCACGCAGCCAGGCAGGCAGAAACAGGGTCAGAGCTGGGGGTTGGTGGGGGTTGTGTGGGGGTGCTGCTGGGGGTTTGAAGGGATGCAAAGGAAGACACCAAAATTGGAAGGAGAACAGGAGAAGCCTTGGGGCTGGGTGAGGAAGGGGCCAGTGGAGTTTGGACAATAGGTTCATGTGCCTTCAAGATTGAGGGGGGAAGGTTGAGAGTGAAAAGGGGGCTCTGGAGGGAGAACTTAAGGATTCATTCCAGCTAGCGACGCAGCAAGTAAAGAGTCCTGCGCCGAAAGTAGCAGCTCTGCAAGCTCACAACATATCGCACGGACGCTTTGTGAGCTTGTATATTGTCTATGTTCAGTGCGGGACACCATTGTACGACGAGTATAAATTAAGCATAACAATTAAATGAGTAAAGTAAGTTCTTTGGGCAGACATACTGTATATTTAGAACAAACCTTAAATCTACCAGAAAAGAGCTGATACACATTTTACAGATCAAAATCAGTTATTTCTATGAATGACTGTCTCCTCTCCACCCCCTTTTGACCTCCAACCGCATTGTGAGCTTGGAGGTCCATTTAGCTGTTCTTATCAATGATGAACAAAACCTCCACTTTTTGTTTTGTTTTTGTCATTTCCTGGAAGAAAAAAAAAAAAATATATATATATATATATATATATATATATATATATATATATATAATATATATATATAATATATATATATATATATATATATATATGTGTATATATATTGTTATTATATCATTGCATCTCAATCCTATAGTATAGGTTCAAATATGCAAATTCTCAGAATTCTTTTTTATATCGTAGTGGAAGGATTTACAGTAGTGCATGCTCTCAGCTGTTATGTTAAGTGTATCTGACATCGTATAGTGGAAGGATTTACAGTAGTGCATAATCTCAGCGAATGCAAGTAGAGAGGAGTCAAGCGTTTTTGTAGTAACAAGTAACAAGTTTGTGAACCTTTTACGGGTCCATTCTTACACTCTTACACTTGGTCAGTCAGCTAAGCCTGTATAGTAAGGGTAAGATGGGGTGAAATCAGCATTTTACATGCAATGCGTGAGAGACTTAAAAAGAAAACACAGAGTGAGTTGTGACCTACAAACTGACTGAATAGAAGGATTATCCTTCAGTGCACTAAGGGAGGGAATGAAAGGTAGCGCAGATAGGGGAGACTATGGGAGGAGGATTACATTTTCACATTCATATTAGGAGATTACACTGAGCTATAGGTGACGACTAATATATTCAGCATATAATAACTCTCTCTCAACCATAGTCTGTCAGCTTAGACCTTTTCACACAGCCTCAGCTATCTCATTGTTTGCTTCAGTGCGGCTCATAATTCGACTCCATCCATCACAGCTAATACTCCACTTTCTTTATATGCATGGTACGAGCCTCAGCAGAACAGAAACACGCAAAGAAGTCCTTATTGATATACAGTAGGGTTACTTGGGGTTTGAAGCGGCAGCATTTTCCAAAGAGGGATAAATGATAAATGATGGATTACCCAACAGACTGGTTAATAGCCCACAAGTTCCTCGCCTGGCTTGTCCCTCTCATTTCCTCACCCTACCGTGGCTGTCTGCTTCCTGGATCAGAAGTTGCCGTATAGCTGCTGATGCAGCCTAATTATTTCAGCGACTGTCTGAGCCGTGCCCACTGGCTGCACCGCAGACCACTACTGTCTCATACCGCAGGCCTGAGGAGGCCATTCGCCAAGGTTTCTCATGTTAGACTCCATCCATCCACCACTGCGTTGTTGATACAGTCCTGCTGCAGAACGTATTACTGTATGTACCGCACCACTGCATGTATTATATATCCTTCCTCTTTTGCAGAGCGACCAATCCGAATCCAACATTATCCCGGGAGAAGACTGCTGCACCTTCAACGATGACTCGGCCACCAGGTGGTCAGCTACAGTGGACAGCGAAGAGGACAGAAAATTAGCCTTAGAGAAGAGCATGTAGGTGTTTAACCTTTACATGAACACAGATTTAAGACCATTACTGGAGATCCAGACCTCCAATAATTGACCATATTCACATGGTAGCAATTTAGCTTAGGTCATATTCAGGGGTGTCCGGGTGTATGATGCATTAGATTAATTCACCCTTTTTACGGCGTGGCATCTATAAGAGGGTCTGTCTGTTGGTCTGTGTGTCTGAAGCAAATCCCACAAGCCGATGAATATTCTTTAAAATAGGATTTATACTTTTTGAAATATTTAACTTTGTAATTTTATCATGGAATTCATTATGGCTTTGATCGGGTGAAACCTTGCCCAAATTTGGATTCACACCATATAGATATGTCATACAGTGCACTATGACTGGAAGAAGTCTGAGATACACATTGGAGATACACATGCCAAGTTTGAAGTCAATCGGTTGGAAGGTCCTCAAGTTATGTGCGAGACAGACACACACACAGATTTCATGCATTTATAGATAGATTAATTATATTTATTATTATTTATTTCCTTCCAATATTTTTCATGCAGCTTATCGTTTCTCTCTCCCTCATTCTCTTTCTCTTCTCAGATACGTGCTGACAGAGCTGATAGAGACAGAACGGTTGTATGTGGAAGACCTGGGACTCATAGTAGAGGTATGTATCATTCTTCACTGAAAAGGTTAGCACTGCAAATCTGTACGATTTATGTCCTACCTGGGATTCGAACTCGGGTTTCTCATGCGAGGCTTTGAGCTTCATGCAATACCTCTTATAAACCAGTAGTGGTCCTATCCGACCACAGGATTTACATTTCCCAATAGAAGAGCAGGGAGACCAACTACAACCACCAGTTGTGTTATAGTTATATTGTATTACAGGGGTCTTCAACAGGGGGTCCTCAGAGATACTGCAAGGGGGCCGCTAAATATTTGTGTGATAGGGACTTTATTTTTTAATAAACCACTTGAACCCTCGCATCCCTATCCTGGGGGGGAACATTAGCCGAAAATAGCAGACGCGACGCGTTGTGATCGGCTATTTTCAGTGAAGAGGTTTGGTGTACAGGGAAAAAAGTGCAGACCAAGCACCGAGTCAAGGTCAACTTTACAAAGTATAAGTCGTTAAATGTCTGAAAATACACATTTAACATGAATCCAATATGCAGCCTCTCTCAGCTAAGGGGTCTTTGGCCTGAAAAACGTTGAAGACCCCAGTTGTATTAACATACTCTCTAATATTGGTTATAATAATGTTTTATTCACTAGAAGTGGATTGCAGCTTATGATAAGCATCAATGTAGAGAGAATAATCGCACATCCACTGTTACTTATTTCAGGTGCGTTGGATAGTAGATAATCTGAATCAAACAAGAAGTCCCGCACACTGTATCTTGCTGTGGCAACTCACTGAGAGATGGGGAAACATAGATGAAATACTAAACAAAAGAGAAGTTTATTGGATTTATACCCTACAAACATTATTCCCAAAAGGGTTGAACGATGAAATTCCATGGCATGTGATGTTGTAATTCATTGTGGGACTATGTATTTGAAAACTCTGAAATACTATATATATTAATTGTCTGGGAAAAACCAAGCTCTAATGCAAAGTTAAGAGTGACTTATGAAAGCCGCAAGGCCGATGTTTTCATTTCTTAAGATTGTTTCTGTAAAAATATTTGTGAATATGTGTAAATAATGGATGTATATATGTTGAGGATGGGCAAATCGACAAGCTCACACACTAGAGACAATCATTGAGTGACACTCCCATTGGGATTGTGATTGTCTCACACCTGTGAAACAGAAGGAGTGTTTGTATATAAGAGCACAAAGTGATCAGTATTGTAAGACACTATTGAGGAAGGTCCAGACGGATCGAAACGTTTGTCATTAAATAAAAAAAGTGAGTTGCCACAGCAAGATACAGTGTGCGGGACTTCTTGTTTGATTCAGCTTATGATAAGCAACATTTAGAAGCTGGGTTCTAGTATATACCTGCTGCTATGCTCATGTCTAACTAATATCATACTGTACAGGATGGATATTTCAGCCTATGTTCACTTTGACTATATAGATAGCCTTGTTTTAGATGTTTCTTTCTTTTCCCTTTGGTTTCCCCCCCTCTTATTTTTTCTTTCTCTTTCTGGAAACAACAGAAACGATGGAGCATAAACAAATTTCACCCACTGTTTTACACCTGTAAGCCTGTGATGTGACAATTAAAGGTGATTGTGATTGTGATCTGACAGGGCTACATGGGCACCATGGCCAACCAAGGGGTTCCAGAAGACATGAAAGGGAGGGACAAAATAGTGTTTGGAAACATCCACCAGATTTATGACTGGCATAAGGAGTGAGTCACACGCCTCCGCCCCACTTCCCTTATCTCATGTTCTGTCTCCTTTTTCACTTGCATTTTTCTGTGTGTGTTTTCATAAGAACAAAGTGTTTGTGAAGCGTTTTCCTGTTCCACCAAGACGTGTGTGTGAGTACACATGCATTAGTGCTTCAGCATGTGTGTCAAGTCCCATGCGACTCTTTGCTACTTCCTGTGTGTGTGTGTGTGTGCACACTTGCGCGTGCACGTGTGTACGTGTGTGCACGTACACACGTACGCGCGTGCACGTGTGTGCACGCATGCAGGCATGCGTGCGTGCATGTGCATGTGTGTAGTAGAATTACTATACTTGTGAGGTCCTCACAAGAGAAATGGTTGTTTTATGGATCTTTTTTTTAGGCTTACAAATAGGAAAAGATTCATGTTGGAGTTATAGGGTTAGGATTAGGCATTTAGAGGTTATGTTTAGGGCTTGAGAGTTTTCCCTGTTTTATACATAGCATGGGCGATGTTTCACACCGACAAATAGCCTACAAGCTCACAACGCGCGGCTATTTTTCTGCTATTTCCGTGTGTGTGTGTGTGTGTGTGTGTGTGTGCGTGTGTGTGTGTGCACGTGTGGCTGCGTGCGTGCGCATATGTGCGTGCGCATATGTGCGTGCGCGCGCGTGCGTGTGTGTGTGTGTGTGTGTGTGAGATCATACAGTACAGTAGCCTGTGTGTTTAGCTGAGTGATAATTCCTGCCTGACATTCGGCTCTCTGTGTCACACAGCTACTTCCTGGGAGAGCTGGAGAAATGTGTGGATGAACCAGAACGACTGGCCCAACTCTTCATCAAGCATGTGAGTCAGTGTGCATGTAGCTGCATGATAACCTGGCTTCGGGTCTTCTCTCTGGGTGTTTTGGGTTTGAGGCAGTGGTGGAAAAAGTACTCAATTGTTTAAAAGAAAGTCAAAGTCCTGTATTTGAAATTTCAGTGGAGTAAAAGTGCAAAAGTATTGACATCGAAATATACCTATTGTACCAAAAGCAAAAGTAGCCCTTATGCAGAACGTTCCATTTATGTTTTCAAAAGTTCTCAAAATCTTTCAAAAATAGCAGATCTGCAAGCTCACAACAAGTGGTGGTGTAATGGAGTAGAAGGAATTACTGTTGAAAGTATTGAAAAATTGACATGCTCAAATAAAGTAAAAGTACCTCAAAATTGTACTTCAGTACAGTACTTGAGTAAATGTAGCTAGTTGCTTTCCACCATCGGTTTGGTTTGAGGTCACAGCCTTTCCAGGGACTTCTGACTGAGTGTAAAAGTCTTCTTGGCCCGCTGCCATCCAGATGCATGTTGTTCTTTCGGCAGCAGGATCATACTGGAGGTCCTAGTCATTACAGTAGCAGAGCTTCCACTAATGCAGGGCCTCCGAAACCTTTCAGCTCCAGACCCAAAAGATACATTTGGTGTCTCCCCGGAGCCTAAACTTACAAACCTTTTTGGTTAAAACTAAAAGTTTTTTTGTTAAAAGGTTAAAGCACTATATTCTGATAATCATTGCTATAGAGCGTTTGTTCAGTAACAGGAGTCGCCCTGTCTCTCCAGCTCTTTGATAAACATAAAATACATTTTCAGCTATAGGTGACAAATAGTACACATTTGTTCCAGTTCCAATTTTGTTTGCTCATTTATTTGTGTCATCACTTCCAATTTCACTTGTTTAATCTGTATCCTGTCTGAGTTCTCTATCCCGATTGGATAAAATTGGTATCCTTACCCGAACATGCATTTTCTGTTTAATAAAGAGCTGGAGATGCATGGAGTGGAGACTCCTGTTACTGAACAAACAGTCAATAGCAATGAGAATTATGGGCAGAGTACTATTATCACTAGTATTTTAACCAAATAAAATCACTTTAAAATTACTTTTAAGCCTTATTTCTGAAATAGTGAGAACAACCAACCGATCTGCTATTTTCACAATTTCTTAAAAGTTTTTTTTTTCTGAAAATATTTTGAAATAATAATACATTTTCCATAGGAAACAAAAAGGGATATACTCATGACCCATACAAATGGGTCCGCGACCCAAAAATGGGTCCCGATCTGTTGTTTGAGAAACACTGTACTAATATGTACAGCAGAGCTGCAGCAGCCTGCGTTAAGGGTCAGAGCTCAAGATGCAGTGGACTCAGCAGTCTCTCTGAAAACAGCCAGAGGAAATCACTAGCTGAGGGTCATATTTGGAACACTGTAAAGTCCCCATTGTTAATTTAACTCTGACAGTTATGAGTGCATTTCTGAACCGATCCCACTGCAGATTGTATATTAAGATAAAAGATGGAGAAGATAGATAGACCTTTATTGATCCCACAAGGGAAATTCAGTTGCCAGAGGCAGCACATCAGTTAAAGTACAGTTACAGATAAATACAGTAAGATACAGCAACGGTAGCGACACAAAACTATGAAGAACAACATCGCAAAAACACCATCAACAATGAAAGCTAGCTCCGCTCTGCTCACTGTTGCTGTAGTCCAGCCTCCAGTATGTTTAATTTCCCCGTGGCAGATTAAATCATTCTTTCTCAGCCACTGGAACTATTTAAGGAGTAAAATCTCCTGCTCCTATTTAACAGACTTCAGAGGTTTTTGTTTTAGGGGGACATGCAGAGCACAATGAGAGGAAAACAAAAGGCTTTAGCAACCCTGCTGTCTCTCTTTTCACTCGCTCTGCCTGCCCCCCCTTGATCAATGTCACTCTGTTTCGCTTTTTATATCACCCACACAGACACACACAAGCACGCACGCACATGATCACACACACACACACACACACACACACACACACACACACACACACACACACACACACACACGCACGGTGGCCGTCTGCTGAGTGGGAAGGGAGGCTATCAGGCTATCTAGAAGGTCACTGGTTCGCCCCCTTGCCCAGTCTACAGTATGTATCGACTGTCGATGTGTCCTTGAGCAAGACTTAACTGTTCTGCGGGTGCTGTATTAAAGGCACTTCCCCACTGCTCCTAATAGTTAGGTTGGTTGAGTACAAATTTCACATATTCAAATGTTCAGCGATACCCCAACAACAACCAGAGTTGTAAAGTAACTAAGTACATTTACTCAAGTACCGTACTTAAGTACAATTTTGAGGTATTTTTACTTGACTTGAGTATTTCCAATTTTCAATACTTTTACTTCTACTCCACTACATCTCAGAGGCAAATATTGTACTTTTACTCCACTACAATTATTTGAAAACTTTAGGTACAACTAGTTACTTTGCAGATATAAATGATTGTATTATAAAACATACATTAACCACTTCAGCCCTATTTTATACATAGGCTATTTGAAAATAACCGATCTACAAGCTCACAACGTGTCGCGATGCGACGCGTTGTGAGCTTGTAGATGTTAGTCTGTACATTTTAGTACTTTTACTTTTGGTACTTTAAGTATATTTTGATGCCAATACTTCTGTACTTTTGCTCAAGTAACATTTCGAACACATGCCTTTTACTTGTAACAGAGTATTTTTTATATCATGGTAATGCTACTTTTACTTAAGTAAAATGTCCGAGTACTACTTCCACCACTGACAACAACTAAAGGGGATTAAATAATGATATTATTATTATTTCACTGACATCTCCTCTTGAACCTGCAGGAGCGGCGTCTTCACATGTATGTGGTGTACTGTCAGAACAAACCCAAGTCAGAGCACATTGTCTCTGAGTATATTGAGAACTACTTTGAGGTGAGGGCTCAACTTCTGTTCCTCATAATAATAGAATGAGTATTTAGTTTTTGCTTTATCACTATCTGTTTTAGTTGGTATAGGTATGGTATTATGTAACAATACTCTGTGTTTAGTGAGTTTTCTTACATTTTCCCTGTTTGTCTTCTGTCTGCTTAATGCTTTCCTTTGACCTGGTAGGAGCTCAGACAGCAGTTAGGCCACAGACTGCAGCTCAATGACCTGCTCATCAAACCTGTACAGAGGATCATGAAGTACCAGCTCCTGCTAAAGGTACATTATAATAGATTATAACTGTGATCATAATCTATACAGTAGTATAATGTTTTACAACTATGATAATTATGATACACTATAATAGATTATAACTGTGATTATAATACAATATAATCTATTATCAATCATGTTTTACAACTATATCCTGTTCTAAATCAAAAGTCGGTGAGTGATCGATCAGTCATTATGAAGTGTTTGGCCCCGTTTGGCCTAGCTCAGACCTACCCAGGACTGGGTACTTTTTAGGCACCAGTTCAGTACCACTTACACATGCACCACGCTACCCACTTCATTGTAGTGGAAACCGTGGCACAAGTGGGCGGTGTGGTGTGGGGTAGGGTGAGGCCATGCATACGGAAAGCTGCCTCTACAGTACATTAATCTCTCTTTGATTGGCCCTCTAAGGACTTTCTGAAGTACTACACCAAAGGAGGAATGGATGTTGACGAGTTAGAGGTGAGAGGCCTCTTAAGTCCTCAATTTAACACATAGATATTCTGTATGAATATAATATTAGAGTTGCTGTTTATCTGTCATAATCCTTCCCATTTCTTTCAACCAGAGAGCGGTGGAGGTTATGTGTTTTGTGCCTAAACGTTGCAATGATATGATGAATGTGGGCAGACTCCAAGGCTTTGAGGTGAGGCATGTTAACTCATTCAAAATGTCTATTATCATAAAGACAATAAATGAACAATGCGCCTGTTCATATCTCTTCTGATCAATATGCATATGCTACTGGTACAGGGTAAAATCACAGCTCAGGGGAAGCTGCTACAGCAGGATACGTTTTCTGTCAGTGATCAGGAAGACGGTGTCGTGTCCAGAGCTAAGGAGAGGAGGGTCTTCCTGTTCGAGCAGCTGTGCATTTTCAGTGAACCAATTGACAAGAAGAAGGGCTTCTCTTTGCCGGGTTACACTTTTAAAAACAGCATCAAGGTGGGAGCAACAGTGGCATTTTAAACCTTACTGTGGACATGTCATTATAGGTGAAACCCCCCCCCAAAATAACAACAACAACAAAGTTTTAATTAATAGCTAAAATAGCATATCTGTCAACTCACAATGCGACGTGTTGTGAGCTGTGATCTTGTAATTTGGCTATTTTTGCTATTTGTCATGCAATGAAGTATACAGGGCTTAGCCACTTGGACGCTAGCGTCCCTTTTCTGGCCATGTAGATTGACTATTTTCGTGGAGAGATGTGGTGTAGAGGGAAAAAAGGAGGGGGTCAGGTATAGACCCTTGGGGGATCCCGGCCAATGACGTATATAGGGTTTAAGTGATTAATGAGTCAAAGTGTATACGTGGCCATCGGTCAGTTTATCTATAAAGCTCCTCGGCCCCTCTGTGTTACAGGTCAGCTGCCTAGGCATGGAGGAACATTCGGATGAAGATCCATATCGTCTGGTCCTAACCTCCCGGAAGACTAACGGGAGCATCATCCGTTTCATCATGCAGGCCGAATCCACGGAGAAACGTCTGGCTTGGGCCAATGATGTTGTCCAGATCTTGGATTCCCAGAGGAACTTCCTTAACGGTACCACAGACTAGAAGATGTTTTGTTTCTCTGTAAAAATGAGGTTCAAAGGTTGAGAAACAAAGTTAATTTCTGTCTCTCCCTCTTCTGCACCACCACAGCCCTGCAGTCCCCAATAGAGTACCAACGTAGGGAAAGCAAGTCACATAGCCTTGGCAGAGCCATCAGACCTCCCACAGCAGCGAGCTCTGGCCTACGGCCGCATTCCTCTGCATCCATGGACAGAAACCAAACGCCCTGTCTGCTGTCTTACAACACCTCCCTGCCCTCCCTGCATCTCCCCAGCCAAGGCCAGCCCTCAAGCATGGTTAGGAAGGTATGTGTACACTAAAACAACCCTCCAGTACAAAATGCTATTATTTTTGCATGAAGAACGAAGAACAAATTCTCTTTAGCCACTTCAACCCTAGCGAGTAGTAGCGACCCTATTCTAGTCAATGCCGTATATTGTGTTTAAGTGGTAAACCCCCCCACCTTTCATTATTAATTATTCATCTTTATTTTATTCACTTCGTCCCTTCAAAGGTCTCCAACTCCAGCTGCCCGCCGCCCCGCCCAAACCGCCTGCCACTGTCCATCCCTGATCAGCTCAGTTTGTCCCTAGAGATGGGACACCGCCATGGGATGCCCAATGGCCTCAGCCAGCACAGCATACAGGTACTGTAAATTCAGTCGAATGATTACTGTATATAAATAGTGATGATGAATGTATTTTTATAGCGCTTTTCCAAACAGCGTCACAAAGTGCTTTACAGAACAAGGTAAAAGAGCAGCATGATAACCATAAGAGATAAAACTACAACATAAGATCAGTGGATAAAATAAGATAATATATAAAACAAAATGCCACAGAACCAGAGATATAAAATAAACTGAATAAATGTACAAGAACACTAAACTGGCAAGAATACTAAGAAAAGGACTTAACATAGAGTTTTCAGAAGCTTAGGTAGAGCATTCCATAGGAAGCATAGGGGCCCGGAAGTGATATTAATACTACCTACTCTACTAACAATACAGAAATAGGACTTTTGATATGATTAGCCAGTGTATCTTAATGACTTCACTAAATATTGCTTTATTATTGAGAGCTGAACATCTGTCGTCCACAGTAAAATTCTGCTTATCTTATCATTATTGTCAGTGCAAGATGGAATACTGCTTTAGACAGTTTAGACGAGATCAGTGTTGTTTAGTGTCGACCAGAAGCTGTTACCATCATCACTGATAATGAGGGGAAGTACCGTAACTTTGGCAGTTCTCACTGCCTCATCCTGTTGTTGTTTCCAAGTAGATTTACAAACCCGGTCAAACTGATCTCTCTTGCCTGTGTCCACAAAGAGCATTCAGTTTATGGAAAAAAAGTCAGTGACCTACTGTTTTATCTTATTTGCTCAGACTTCCCCCATCAGGAGGAAATGGGTTCTCCTATCAAACAAGTGTATCAGGTCTCTTTATAAGAGCACTTTCCATCCTGCGTGTTATGTACAGTAGAAGATTAATTATTTATCTTTTTGCAACAAGTGTTTGGAGTGGATTAGAATAGAGGATTTTCGTTTTGTTGATGCACCAAACATAACGGCACATTTAATGTTTCAGGTGTAGGCCAGATACTTAGTTACAGAACAAATAGATTTGTAGATCCTCCCCACACACATTTCTGTGTTGTCACTGCTGTGCTATCCCACTGGCTCACCTGTGAGGAGCCCCCACCGGAAGGACGAGCGCCTTAGGGTTTTTTCCCATTTCATGAGGTATAGGTGTCTGTTTAATTACACACAGGTCTTAAATCATTTTCAACCTGGTGTCCCTATTTTGGGCATGTCATGAAGTTTGAAAAACATTACAAAATGTTCACAAATCATCAGAGATTATCATGCATCTGGTTTGGCCCAGCGTCGATATAGGAACACTTTCGGCCCGTGTTTGTGGGAGGTAAGCCGGGCGGGGAGGGTGATCTTTGTCAATGTACATTACATACTCCTACAGGCTGGGGGCGGCACCTGTCAACGGGGGATGTTGAACAGGGGGTGTAGGATGGAGGCTCTACGTCCTCCTGGTGGGGGCTCCTCACTGGCATGTGAGGCTGTTGGGTACAACAGTGGTGACAACACATAAATGTGTGGGGCATAACGACTAAATTTGGAGGAAAACACTGATAGAAATATTTGGCTAAAAAGAGAGAGAGAGCGAAAATAGCCGATTTTTGCTGATATTTTCGCTATTCGTCATATGACCAAGTATAATGGTCATAAGTGGTTAACAGGTTAAAAAGGTAATGTCAATGCATTCACACTGTTAGCAACTTTCTAAACCAAACACTGCTCCTACTCAGGGTGTGAGTGACAGTTTCCATGGATCCCCAACGAGTGACGGTGGAGGTTACGCAACGCATCGCCTGAGCAACTTGGATAAGCTGACAGAGCATGAGCAGTGAGATGACCTGCAATGATCCCCTGAACTCACTTATCCATTCTGTCTCAGAAGCACGTCAGCCCTGGGGCTGGGCAATTCACCAAAAATGTGTTGAAACTGATATTTAGAACCAATAACCAATAACCAACTTAATCTTGGGATCGAATAATTGAGAAGCAGGTTTTTTCCCTTACATCAACAAATCTTCCTGAAAACATACGAAGAGATTTATTTTGGGTTGATTTGTCCGATTAACCTCTTAAGCCTGTATGATACTTTGTTCTACAATGGTGGTGTACAAAAAAAGCTAAAATAGCCCTTCTACAAGCTCACAACGTGTCGCATCGCAACGCGTCGTGAACTTGTAGATCTGCTTTTCATTCATCGTAATCGAGGCAAAAGTTTGAAATAATCGTGTAATCGATTTGAAATCATATTGCCCAACCCTAGTCAGCCCTGTCAACGAGCTGAGCTGGAGCTGAATGTGCTCTGCGTTGATAGAATTATAATGTACATCATTGCTATACAGCTATCGTTGTGATATCATTGTTATATATGTTCATGTCTGTCAGATATTTTGTACTGAATTTCAGATGAAACCTTTATTTACCACTATAGTGCAGAATCTGCAGACTATGAAGCGAGATTTTAAACCCTTGCATGCGTGCGTGCATGTGTGCGTCTTTGTTTGTGCACATGCAGACATGAGCATGCAAGTGTATGCAGTGTATGTTTGCATACATACGTTCGTCTGTGAAAGACGGTAATCTATCTGTGATAATCAGACAAAATGTGTGAAAAAGAGATTCCCTTTCATACTGTACATGTACAATTTCTTATATTTTTTCCACTGAAAATTACTTGGATATATTTTTCCTGTCACATAATTCTGTAGTGTGTGCTGTTTGCTCATAAGGGACCATACAGTGATTTTGTTCAGCTTTTTGTTTTCTTCCACTTAATGTATTAGTACAGTAGCTACGCTAAACCCAGTGTACTCAGTAGTATTCTGTGTATACTACGACTACAGTACTACAGTTATGTCTATGTCCCTGAATACTTTCTCACCACTAGGTTGGCATGACAGAGCGTCACTGTTATGCGTGGACTCAAGCTTAATACCCGAATTATGCTCAGTTGTATGATGGTGTTGTGCACCGAGAATAGCCGATCGTTGCGGATGCAGCACATTGTGAGCTTGTAGATCTGTTATTTTCGGCGAAGTATAAATCATGCTTAATGTATACACGTATGTTGCATGATGTTGTTGAAAATAATTCATTTTCAAGCTGGCAATGCAATGTTTCAGCAAGCGAAACAATCGTGACAAAGTATTAAGCTTTAGTGTAGATTACAGAGTAACCACTTAAACCCTAAACTTAGTGAAACAGACCTGAGTTGGCTCTGTACTTGGTCTGCTCTTGTTTCCTTCTACAAATGTCTTCGCCAGAAATAGCAGTATTATACAAGCTTGTGTGCTTGTAGATTGGTTATTTCTGACGAATGTTCTCCCCAGAATACGGGGCATTGGGGTTCAAGTGGTTAAGTGTGGGATCTGGATCACGTGCACGTCTGAGAAAACAGTAAAACCTTCAGTGTTAATTTAACTCTTGACAGTGCACTCTCAAGAGTTAAATGAACACTCTGGATTTTACAGTGCCTGCAATAAATATGGTTTCCCTCTCAGGGTTTATTTTAACCCTGCCATTGTTCAAATGTTATCTGAAGAAAACACGCTTGCAATCTCAGACAAAGCACTCTTCACTATGGAGTAGAAAGAGGAAAAGGGCAACAAAGATAAAGAGAGGTGTTCATCTGTCAATGTCATCTTGAATGTAAATAATATGCAGTGGATCATACAGTATCAATAAAATAGTGTGTCGTTATGAGTTATGTTGTCCGTATATACACCAAGAGAAACACACATTGTTCAAATAAAGAGAATGTCCATTGAAAAAAAATATTGAAAAGCTACAGAAAGTAGTTTATTTTGCAAATATAAATGATGACGTATAAATATAAATGCTGCATTGTGTGATATTTGTGATAACAAGACAAGACAAGACAAGACAATTACCCGGAGTTAAATGAATACAAACAGCCTGCGGATGAATTTTATACTGTATGAGATCATCTGCCCCAAATATCCAAATACAGATCTTCAGGTTTTCTACCCATGTGACCAGACCACACAAACCGTTGGAGCAAAATTGGTCTTCTGCTCAACAATGCCAATAGAAATATGTTGTAGCCTTGTTGACATCAAACACATTCTCCTCCATTCATTCATTTATTCATTCATGCATTCATAAAAGGAGATGTTAATGGGATGGACTGTAACACTTTAGGCCAGTATTATGATGTAACGATGTACAGCAATTATGTAGTTATATTATTCGTACAAATACAAAGCAGCAGAAAGAGGTGATTTGACATTAGAGACTACACATAACAAATTGGGATTCAATAAAAAACCCATATATGGAGATCCCTGATGTCATCAGTATATGTTCCATATAGGCATGCCCCCTTTTGTGCCCATATGGACTGATTATGCAATGAGGACACATTGAGGTTAGGCAACACACTCCATATTTGGGCGTAGCTGCATTGGGAACTCCTTACCCTTTATGGTTATGGCTGAGTCATAGTGACATGAGCGTGATGACGTGGTCCGCCGGCCCACCGGTCCTCCCTTAAGCCTTTTAAAGGGATAGTTCACCCAAAATAAATATTGAATTCTATTGATTAGTCACCCCATGGAGACTTGAATTCATGGATTTTTTTATTTTTTTTGTCGCATTCCTTAGCCAATACTTTGATGACCAGTGGACCGGTAGGCAGCGGTTCCGGTTGGAGACTCAAAGGAGACTTTGTGTCTCCTACCGGAATCTCATCAAATTATTGGCTTAGGAATGCGACAAAAACTAAAAGATATCCATGAATTCAAGTCTCCATGGGGTGACTAATCGATAGAAAAAAGGTCATTTTGGGGGTGAACTATAATATAGGAGGATGTGGAAAATTGGAACAGAACAGGGACATTATACTGGAAACATTTCTCTTCAGTAATAATTACCATTCGTTTCAGAAAGCACGGCCACAGATTGCATTACATTTCACATGATTTATTAAAAACATGTCTAAAACTTACTTTCTTATGTTCTTATGCACACAACATATCGATCTGATGGAATCTGAGCATGCTGCAGTTATGGAAAGGCTCCTTTTTGGCAACTCCATAGATTATATACAGTAAATGTTATTGGTCCATCAGTTGATGAAATGTTCAGGAATTAGGAATTGTTTATGTCCATCCAATAGAACAACATTTGATGTCAAACTCAGGGTGCATCTGTAGTCCTTGTACAATAATAAACAAGCAAGATGGTTCAGTGTACTGAGGTCACACATGCCTCAGTCTTAAGGAGGTGTTATGAAACAATACCCGGTCATTAAAAGTGTTGAAATCAACACTTTGTAATAACATTGTGCTCATGAAACGGAAGAAACCTGCTTCCTATTTTGTCTGGTAATGATGTCAGCCAAGTGATTAAGAAATGCTGACATAACCAGTCACCTATAGTCCTAATGTTGTTTGAATGATTCGCCTCAAATCTTTCCACATTACAGTCCAAGAAGAGACTTGGCAAGAGACAAAAAACGTTTTTGTGTTCGTAGTATACATAAAGTTTGCAGGATTGGTGATGGATGTATGGCCACGTGATCAACTGTCCTCTTATATTGGCTAGGGGCCATATTACTTGGAAACTTTCCCCATTATGTAGGCTGCAGCATGTGCTTTAGAGTATTTCTATATGGTTAGTAGGCCTGCTCTCTATCTTCTTAAAGCAGGGCTTCAAATTGAGGATCTTTTGTGATCTTTTTGGATATACCAGCCATTCAGACAGACTGACAGACAGACAGACAGACAGACAGACAGACAGACTTGTGTTTTTTTTGTTGTTGCTTTTTTGCTTTTTTTCACCCAAATATGTTTTAACTTTTACATCTGCACTCATCCTCTTTTTCTCAGATATTTGACTGGGACAACAAAGCCACATCAAATATCTCCACACTGCCTAATTTGCCTAACCAGTGTGTTAGAGAACAATAGCTGTTACTGTTTGTAAAGTAGCACACAGTCCATTCATTCTACCACAGACCCCAAAGACATGCAGCGTTGGAGCAAACCAAAATAGTTGTATTAGTAGGCTACATGTCATGACATTGTGTTCCTGGAAATTGTTGGATTATGACTATGAGAATTGATGGTTCAGCCCGTGTCAGCCAGATGCAGTGATATTTAAAACTTGATTCGTCACCTGCCGAAGTAACTTCACATCATCCCCCACCACTTCACTACAAGAACATAGGAATTTGTCTTCTTTTTTAGTGATTGAGCAAGAAATTCCTTAAAGCAGGTTCAGAATTTCCTCCAGGAGGAGATATATGGTCTACAATGTCAATTTCCAACTGATATTATGCTAGTTTATAGCGACCTCTAGTGCAGGAAAAGGTGATGGTCATATTCAGGACCATGTCTTGCTCAACATCATTCAGAACAATTGACACACAATTTAAGATTCATTTGATATGAATCTTATATGAGTGTGTGTGTGTGTGTGTGTGTGTGTGTGTGTGTGTGTGTGTGTGTGTGTGTGTGTGTGTGTGTGTGTGTGTGTGTGTGTGTGTGTGTGTGTGTGTGTGTGTGTGTGTGTGTGTGTGTGTGTGTGTGTGTAGAAACAGATACTGTAGGTCTGTAGAGTATACAGAAGAGCTGTCAGTGTTACTGCATAGACCATTGTCAGCTGTATCAGCAGCTTATTTATCACAGAATGGTGAAGATTCCCTGTTTTATTATCATTG
This sequence comes from Gymnoscopelus microlampas, assembly GCF_963454915.1. Lineage (NCBI taxonomy): Eukaryota > Metazoa > Chordata > Actinopteri > Myctophiformes > Myctophidae > Gymnoscopelus > Gymnoscopelus microlampas. The sequence goes on from NC_139944.1 coordinate 12,165,451, forward strand.
CATGTACAGCATCTATCTGCCAATGCAAGCTCCAGTTCATGTTAACTCCAAGTGGTGGTGTGTGTGTGTGTGTGTGTGTGTGTGTGTGTGTGTGTGTGTGTGTGTGTGTGTGTGTGTGTGTGTGTGTGTGTGTGTGTGTGTGTGTGTGTGTGTGTGTGTGCGTGCGTGCGTGCGTGCGTGCGCGCGCGCGAGCGCGTGCGTGCGTGTGTAGTGTACACACGCAGGGTTGATGCCCTGATGTTTGTTTAGTCTTTGTTTTTTGTATTTTGAATGTCATGTGTATTAGTTGTTGAAAAATCAATAAATACTTTAATGAGAAAAATCAAATAAATAGAACATGTGCTGTGTACAACTGTGTGCTCCTGGTGCAGAGAGTACAGTATGTAAATGATCCTTTCACTGTCATCACACACCCTCACCCTCCCTCCACCTTTGCTGCATGGGAGGCTTTGAAGTGTCAATAATGCCCTGCTTTCACTTTGAACTGTGAAATATACCATGGTCCACTCATCATCTCCTGTTCATCTCTCTTATTACTGTATAATGCTGCACAACTTATCAGAACAGCTGTTACTCGCTGGATCACACCACCTGCAGCACTTTCCCATTAATTAGGACCAGCTGACAAATAACATGTCCCTATAGAATTTGTCCTAATTTATGTTTTCCTTCTTTGCACCTCAAATATCACACACCCACCCACCCACCCACACACCCACACCCACACCCACACACACACACACACACACACACACACACACACACACACACACACACACACACACACACACGCACACTGTATAGCATAGAAAGACCATACGAAGACAATTCCTTTACATAATGTGCACACAAGATACTTTAATTTAAACAAACCCATCGGTTCATTATTTTGAGTGCAGAGCTAGCATCCCAATTTTGGGATGAAGAAATTAAAGCAAAAGATGTTCATAGCAGACAGAAATATCACACAAAATAGTTTCAAAATATCCTTCTCAAGATTTAAAAATGAAAAAAATTATTTCTATTTTTTTTCTCCTCTGGCTCATAACAAATGACGGTTTAAAAATTGATTAGTGTTAATTTGACATAGGAAACAATATTCTGATACAAGGGAGCCATCTAAAGGCCATGATATAAAAGAACAGCATAATCATATTACCAGGTATGAGTGTGTATAGCAAACACTTGATAGAGGAAATGCCAGTATAAAACATGTTTTTTCCCGGCCTTAGTACTTGCCAGTCTGTACTAATTGATTCATTTTAGATGGTAGGTGTCACTCACAGGTAACCTTCCATTTACTGTTATCATCTCTCACAAACGTAATCAAACTACCATTCATATTTTCCATTCCATTGCTATCCTTCTTTTTTTTTTATGATGAGGAAATATATACATGCACTTTGGTCAATCCAACTCTTCTGTTATGCAGCATATAAAAATGCGATGACTTTCAACATCATACATTGGCGTGCATTGACAGAAACACTCCTCCACTTTGCTGAAGAAACTGGACAGGCAGCGGACATGACAGGCAGCGGAAGACAAGTACAAAAACAAGGCTATTCTGAGATCAGCTAATACCAGGTCCAGATGGGTGTGATAAGGTTTCTCCTCCTTAAACATAAAACACTCATGGATGACACAAAGGATTCTGGGTAAGGGGCAGCAAAACCATATCACAAACAAATAAGAGGGAACAAAAAACAACCCCAATCTACCAGCAAAACCTTTGGCACATCCATCCACAGAGCTTAGGTCCCATACATTATGTTTTGAATGCGTTCTTCATATGGCATTGGTAAAAAGGATACCTATGCTCTGTGACTTGCAGATTGTCACTTGGTGGGACGCGTCCCTTGTCCGAGTAGATGGTCAGTCCACATTCTGAGACCCCGCCTCTGTTGCTTTTACCAGCTCAGTCTTTTTATATAGTGCAAACTGCATGAGGGAGGACCTACTAAACCCACCTCTGATCTCTTCAAAATAGTATTCAAGTGACTATGATTCCTTTTCCAAAATGTCAATGGACTGGCCGTCTGTTGGGCTTTAGCTTTTCTCCATTCTCGGTCTCTATAAGAAAATGACTCAGTACAGTCTAGAAAGATATGATTTGAGGCACACAACGCATAATCTCCTTACAATCTTGAGTACTGTATGGGGAGCTATTGCATTAATACACAGGGGGTAGAGGAGGGGGGGTGATGACATCATTTAACAGTTAATTAGATCTATGTAAATGACACAATGTTTGCACTTTACAGTGGATTGTACCATGATCTTCTTTGTTTTTATAATTGTTTGTACTTCCAAGGGTTTACAGTCCACTCCTCTGACATTTGGGGAATTGTTGGAAGGGTTGTTTTGACAAGCTCTGCGGAGCTGCTTCCCTAATGATGACAATATCTCTCAAGTAATACCTGCAAGGCCGTTGTCAAAGAGAGACATAATAACATGGTTGTATGAAATCGTATCTGACTGGACACACTGGAAGAGAGCTTCTTTGGCAACTCAGCAACAGCAGGAATCTTAAAGATAAAGTGTGGTGATAAAAATAGTAAAGAGGCAATGCCACAATCTTGGAACTTTTTCTGCTTTTAATTTTTCCTATGGAGTCTATATGTCGGTGTATCCGCTGTCTTGTTGTAAGCTGCAAGCTTCTCTGTCAAACGGGTGAATAGAAACAGACTGGACTTCTGACGTATCAGGGCCATGTACCTCCCATCATATTAAAGGAGCACTTCATCCATTTTCAACATTATCTTCATATAATTGGTCCTCACTAATGTCCATTATAAGATGCCACAACTTCTGTCTACTCGCTCTGTGTCTCAGCGGTGGGCATCATCGATGGGATTTCAATCTAATAGAAACTACAGCCTTTCTCTTCCTGGAAAGTTATCATGCTGAAATAGAAGTACCACTATTTCCATTAATTAATAAAAATATATAAAAAAGTTTTAAATCTTGTTTGAAATGACCAAACCTGCCTACCGATGATGTCACTGGTAGGCAGGTTTCTGAATTGTCCACAGCCCTCCTGTGAGGCGCATACTGAGTAGACAGAAATGGTGGCATCTTGTAATGAGTATTAGTGAGGACCAATTATATAAAGATAGGTTGAAAAGGGTGAAGTGATCCTTAAATAAATAAATAAATAAATAAATAATTGCCGAGTACCAGCGTGTTGTGCAAGTAGCAGCAGATATCAAATATGTATGAAGTGGGTGGTCCTAAGGTCCCAACATGGAATTATTAATGAACTGTTGGGTGTGTCCACAGAAGAACAGTATTTTATCATTTACTGTACACTTTCTTTTTTTAAACAATTCTTCCTCCATATAATAATAGTAATAATAATAATAATAATAATAATAATAGGACTGTGGCACTGCCTCTTTAATTATGAGTCAAACACTGAAATCGATTCTTGAAGAACAGGAGACCATTTTTAGTATGTGTGGCATCAGAGGAGGCTGGTGGGTAGCGAAACTTTGCATAAGTCTTGTCGCTTTCTGACTGGCTGACCCATGGGAGTTTGATTTTGGTTGCATGATTCACTATGACATCATCACAGGATCCCACGTGCAGCGAACCAAGGCCATCAATGAAAAACTCTATGAATTAAACAAAAAACACAACAGTTTAGCTAAAAATGTTACAAATTATACTTTAATTGTGTTAATTTCATCTTCATAATAGTGCTTCATAACTGAATTATGTTCTATGGTTTTATCCATCCCATGCGCATTGACTGTGGAGTGTTTGGTTGATGATTACAATGTAGCCAGATCAGTTCTGCTCTACTCACCCAGGTGTGCCACCCTGGCCAAACGTGGATCAAAGCCGACCTGTTGGACCTTATCAGTACGAGCCAGGAAGAAGTTAATGACCCCGTCAGTGACGACACAATTTGGAAAGCCCTCGATGACATGGTGAAATCCTCTCCTCATGTGTAAACAGTCCCCATCCTCTTCCCCTGGTTCAATGGATAAAGTCTGCCTGTAGGTGGCAGTGTATCCTGTTGCCTCCCGCACTGCACCTCCCACCTGTCACACAGGTACAAACAAAATACACAGTGTTGGGTAAGTTACTTTCAAAATATCATGTTTTATATCTTCTATTTTAATATCAATTAAATGTAATAAGTTACATCACAAGATTACTTTCTCAGCGAAGTAATGCTATATTACTTTTGCGTTACTTTCACAAGACATCCTCAAATGAAGCACAAAAGCACTATGCATAATTAAATGGAAGAAGGTACAGTAGGGTAAATGGAATAGATAGTTATTGGTATGATAATGCTACTTTAATTGCCTAAATGTCCATATCATGATGAAACACATAACATAGTTGCAGGATTGGTTAAGGTATGTAAAAAAATATATGTTAGAGTGCATTAATTTGTTAGAATCTTAAAAACTATAAGTAACAGTTTCTCAAATAATGAGTTATTTAACATAGCAACATTTGTAGCAGGCTACATTAATTTGTCACTCACGAAAGATGTTATCATGTAATGTGTGTAACTTACAGTATGGATTGCAATTGATAGTTTGTGACATTTGCTGAGATGTTGATGACAGTGTTGGGGGGTAATACACTCAAATCTGCCACGCTGTTAAATGTTTGTCATGGGGGTGGTTCACATTTTGAGGTAAAATCAAATAGCTTGTTCCCCTGTCCCTCACCAGATCGAGAGTGGTCCTTTCCAAAACATCCACCAGTTTCTCCAACTTGGTGTTGGATGTGAAGATGAAATCATCATCCACCCAAAGTACATATTTTGTGGTCACCTGGGAAACTGCCAGGTTTCGTCCTGCAAACCAGCCCTAGGAGACAGGAGATTGATCTTGAGACAGGCAACATAAAGAGCCACAGCAGGTATAATAAGGCCTTTAAAGTCTTACTGTATAACATCCATTAGCGTCACCTCTGGTAGCTCCGCGGTCTGTTAAAACTTTGATTCCCAGAATTCAGTTTGAAACAAAATCAGAGTACTTCCATGATTTTGCTCCAAAACAAATGCTGCAAGGGTCCTATGCCAAGGAATTATTTTCAGACACGGTATGTATTGACTTTAAAATAGATAAATGCATACTTTTGGCACAACTGTCAGGGCAGACACTCACAACTAAAAATAGTGTTTAGATAAGTTTAATTGATAATGTATGACACAGTATGACATTAAGCTTGATTTATACTAAGTAGTGTGCCAGTGTCGTATACCGAAAATAGAAGATCTACAAGCTCACTGTGAGCTTTTAGATCCATTATTTTCGTATGTGACACTGGTGCACAACTAAGTATAAATCAGGCTTACCCCTGCTGTGAATTAACGTCTTTTAGTTTCACGACATGGCGAGCTTTGTGATTACACTTCTATACACTATAAAAGCCTGAGTGTTAGTTTCCTGAGCTCTGAGCTGGCACCTGTACCTGACAGCATTGACAATAACATAAATCCTCACTATATCTAAACAGTTTGTTTGGGATTGCAAACTTTCTTCTTTTCTGCAAACTATCATGTATTTTGGAGTAGACTACACTATTATGTACTGTACAGTCACTAACATACCTTTCCAAAAGGCATTATGTAATGCTCAATGTAGGGTCCAGAGACAGCTTGGGGATATTCACTGTCATCAGCAATGACAATGGTGACTGTTGGATAGTATCTTCTCACGCTGTCGATGAGATCTTGGAGCTTGTTGTAACGGAGAAATGTTTTAGTAGCTATGGTAACAAGGGCACTGACATTGTATTCTAAAAAGAAAGAGGGTCAGAAAACAAAACATAGTTATGTCTTTGGGTGAAGAGCAGCAGAATTTCAATGAAAAAATTAGTTGTTTTATGTGGCACTTTGCTGAGGTAAACATTTCTGGACTGTTTTGTACCTCCTGTGGGTCCTGTGTTGTACAGTTTGGGGGTCACACCATGACGGATCTTGATGACAAAGGTGGCTTGATGTCCCTCTGTCTCAATCTGCACTATAAGACAGCAAAACATACTTTCAGTAACTTTCATTACTCAATGGATAGTGATGGATCAATCATTACTTTAAATGTGATCTTTTCTGAAAAGAAAACAACCACTTCTTTGTTGTTGGATACAGCTGCTTAAAAATGGGAGGCTCATAAGTTATTATTCTTTGAAAAGGGATTAGCTGGAACGGATATTCTTTGCCTGTAGAGAAAGCATGAATTTGCTGCAATCAAAAAAGGGCTAAGGTGTGAGGCCTCACCTGTATCAGCGGTGCTGGGGTGAAAGAGTGTGTTGGTATAGGTGACAAACTGCAGCTGCCGGTTCAGGTTGGGCAGGAGACTGCTGCTTAGGGTCATGTGCATCTCACCGTCACCCATGACCTTCACCCCCTCGACTTCTGCGGCCACATTCAGCGTTCCTAACGTGGCAGTGATGTTTAACTATAATACAGAGAAACAATTATTGGGATGCAAGCGCAGTCACAAACATTTCAATTAATATTCTACACAGCAAACACACTGACATACAGTAAATGACAAATATCGATTTTACTTACTGAGTAGTGTTCTCTGGGAAGGTCTTGTAAGGACAACCCTATAAGCATAATTATGAGAAGAATTCTTCAATATGGCTACTAGAAAATTGTAATTCCACTTAAGTAAGCAGTTCATGATTTGTTTAGTTTTTTGCTAAATGGTCCCCTCGCACAAATTTTGAAAGCCAATAGTATGCAAAGCAGGCTGGTATGCATGAGGCCGATTAGAACATTTAAAAAAACGTCCTTGGTCTATTGGCAGTGTGCACAAGACAATTGGCATTAATCTGTCTCATGTTTGAGGTTAGTTCCAGATAGAGAGACACACGCACACGCACACGCACACGCACACACACACACACACACACACACACACACACACACACACACACACACACACACACACAAAGGTCTTTAACAGTTGACCTCTCTGGAATCATACCTGGGATGAGGATTGTTTTCAGCGGCCGCACCTCTACTCCCTGTGTTGGATACTGCAAGGGATTGTTGGCTTCTGCAACTATGAGTATGTCTGCAGGGGTCTGAGACCTTAAGGGAAGGCATTTACAGAAGAGAGAATCAACACTGCAGGACTAAGAGTCAACAACAGCCCAAAATAGTCTTCTCTTCATCTTTGATTAGATTAAAAAATATAAAAAAACAAGGAGAATCATCGCTTGCAGTTACTGTATCTGGTGCAGATACAGCAACATTATAACCATATTATGGTTGCTGAGAAGATAATGATGTTTTCCAGATCAACATCTACAGAGAACAAATTCATCGTTCAATTACCATTCTATTCTACCAAGAGTGATCCACCGATCAGCTTCATATGATGCCTGAACCACTTCACCTTAGGCTCATAATTCTATTTACCTCATCTGAAAGCTTTGATACTCCTTAGCCCGTCTTCTCTTCATTTCCTCCAGTTCAGAGGCCTCGAAGGCAGTGTGCAGAGGATGAGCCGACACCCGTGGAAAAAACAGTTGGGCAAAGGGTAGATTAACGCCGCTGTTCTCACCCTCACATATGCATCCATTACGTGCCAGCAGACTGGAGGATTAATTAGAAACAAAGGAGAGAATTTAGTATAGACTAGATGGTAAGTTAATATTTCGGCAAAGTTATATTTGCAGAGTAGAACCTTGGTTTGCACAGCTGGCCATGATATAAGTGAAAATATTATTGATTATCTGTTGCCTCTGTGTTCTGTGAGCAACCAACTGGAAGCAGCAATTCCATTCACTTTCATTGTACTGTATGGTGAAATTACATCAAGGAGAATCGAGAATCAAGAACAATCAAGAAGGTTTATTTGTCATTATGGGTACAAGAAGTGTAATGCAATTTTGTGGTCCTCAAAATACTGTGCTACAACACTTACATTGTTTCATTGTCTCAAAATCACATTATTAGCACATAAACAAACATCATGCGAATAAAGCAACAATATGTATGTATATAAAAAATGTGCCTTGATGCCTTTGTGGGTATTTCACCCACTGGCATTGACATTGTCGCTCACATGCCACCAATCTTGGTGACCAATCAATTCTTGTTGTGCAAGGGAACTTCCGTCAAGAATAATAACATTAATTTTACTTTACCAAATATTAAGTACCACGATAAGAAGTATATTTTGGCAATATCCACTTTGATTTTCAGACCTGTTTCACCATGCTATGAGAGTGAATGAAATTGCTGGTTCCAGTTCCTCGATTCGCAAAGCACAGGAGAAGGAGATAAAGATGATTGACCAGGTAGCTATATAATCCAAGGTTTTAAGAAAGTTCAACACTGCTTTAAAAGCTATTTATTAAGCCTTACCCTGCCACACTCTCCCTCAAGCGATATGGGATGTTGCCTAATCTGTGGTCTGTGGTTTCTGGGAGCCTCTCCTCTAGATGACGCTCTACTATTGGCCCTGGTCGCTGTCGCACATCCACCGTTGGGTACGCCCGGGTGGACCATGAATGGAGGAGGGCCAGTACCAGTACCACTGACACCAAGATGGCTAACAACAACGTCTTTCTCAGGGAGCGCATCCTGAAAGCTATCCCATAAACACAAAAGCAAACAAGATATAACATCACTACCTGTGTAATATTACTGTATACGTGTTCTGTGATAAATATAGGAACATCACTTTATACAGGCTCTGTTACAGAACCTCAATAATGTGATATAATATCTATCTAATATCTTTATAATATCTATAAAAAGATTATGAATGATTATTTTAACAATTTTTCAAGACTGTGAAGCAATCTCTCATGTAGGGCCTACAATTATACCATTTAGACAATTCAATTAAATGGCAGGACACTTAACCCTTAAGTGCTCTCTGGGTTTTGTATTAATGGCAGCCACTGCTCCTAATATTTAGGATGAGTAGTTGTAGAGAACAAATTCTACGTACAGTATGTGCAAATGTACGGTGACCAACTGTACCTCAACAACAACCACAAAACATGTACTCAACATAGGCCTATTAGGGTCCCTAGGACTAGATTAATTGGTTCCATGGCCTAATGGAAGTCAATTTGGAGGTCTGTGTCATGACATTTTTGAAAAGCTCTGTATGCAGCATCCATGTGAAAGAAATGAAACAGTAAAATGTCTCAAAATCTGAATAGTTCAAAACACATGCAGTGGAAAAGTGAATCTAGACAAAAGTTCTGAATCAATAACATAATGACTTGTTTTGCATGATGTAATAGGTTATTACATTACTGCTATCTGAGTAGCTTCCATTAAAGAATATTCTCTGCTATATTTCAGATAGCTTTCCATCTAGGCAGTATGGTCTAAATAATACTCAAGCTTTCCAATTAGGAGCTTGTGGTCTATGTCAAATGCTGGTGAAAAAATCTAATAGGACTGCTCCACAGATCATTTTGTTGTCCGGATCTCTGTCATTAGCTTCATGTGCATTTCTGTAAGCATGCTGGAAGTTCCGCATGATGATTTACTGTTCTTCTTCTTTTATCAAATTCTCCCTTCTCAGATATCGTACTTAGTGCTGGTAAAAAGCTTATATGATGACTTTTGACCACTAAATTATGTTTTCCTATATTTTGCTTTTTCCCAACCCTGCGGTATGTAGCAGCCTATAATGTAATAATCGATTTTTGTTGTCGTCAATAATCTAATAACTGACCAAGATTTCTGAATCGATAACATAATGACTTGTTTTGCCTAATGTAATAGGTTATTACATTATACTCGATGATTATTGCATAATTACAATAATGTAACACCTGCCAATAATAATAATTTTCAATTCTTAATCTAATAAAAGCTGATAATCTAATAATGTAACTATCACTATCACCCATATCACTATGTAAGTTTTATATATTGGCTAAGTGTCAGACTTTCATGACACTTTGATGGTTAGACTTAACTCCTGCCCTGTATTCTGCTCCTTAGCCATTTGATACCAAATGAAGTGCTAGCTCACATTTGCAAACACAGTTGGATAATATGAAATGTTATTTGCTTCATACTGTACATTAATTATTGGCATTTGTTACATTATTGCCACTTATTACATTATTGGTTGATCCAGTGATATTTTTAAAATTTGGTGTTTACAAAAATGAAATTAGTCACAGTATACATATACTGTACATATAAACTCCTTGATCACATTGGGCCTACAGAAATAACAACATTATTCATGCAACGTCATCATGGGCATAACAATGTTTATTGGAATATATTTACCCAACTGCCTCTATCCAGTCAGTGAAAGGGCATCATCTGTAGGGAGCTCCATAATCCATGTAGTTGATATCCGGGTATAGTGGACACTTTCCCCATCTGTAAACAGAAAGGTCATAGCCGTGAATAAAACCAACATAGCCTACTTCATAAGCCTGTCTGTTATGACATTTGTGTATGGTGAAACTGGTAAACTTGTGATCAAATATAATGAGGTTGTTGTAGACTCTATATTTTAATCATATAATTATATTGTTGCCAAAAGCTTTACATCGCACGCTGCTACTCCGTCTCCAACAACAAGAACACGATCAGTGGTTCCCAAACGTTTTAGTTGGAGACCCAAAAGAGACATTTTGTGTCTGCCCAGGACCCAAATTAGTGAAAATAGCATATCTGCAAGCTCACAATAGTGAAAATAGCAGATCTAAAAGCTCACAAAGGCCTTAAAAACAAGGCTCCAGACATCCCAAAACAAACTGGTAAGGCTACTTCTTGACCTTACATCTACAAATCATTTAACCCCTGCTCACTTTGCTAGGGTGGGATGGCTCAGGCTCAGGGTAGAGGACAGAGTACAGCAACTCGCAATGGACCTGGTCTACAAGATACACCACAAAGACACCCATGTACCTGGCAAAGTACTTCACAAAAGTCAATGAAGTCCACAATCACAACACGTCAACACCAGAGGGAGCTTCACTACTCACGTTCAACCCAGATTTGGCTCTAACAATAAGGGGTTAAATTCGCTCTCCTGCTATGCCATAAAAATGTGGAACGCCCTAGCAACAGTCATAAAGGAGTGTAAATCCCTATCTTCTTTCAAAACTGATCTAAAAGAGCACTTACAGGTGGCTGCAATTCGAAACTGGACCCTGTAAAAGTCAAAGCCTAACCCCCCCCCCAAAGAAAACTGTTTAGATTATGTTTTGCATAGTAGGCCTATATTTGTCTGTCATTAAATGTTTCGATGAATTGAGTGCAGGACCCAAATGGAAACCTCCTTGGGTTTAAAATCCTCTAAGCAGACCTTGCATTGAACTGTACGTTCCTTTGCTTTTAATAAAGTATTCAATCAATCAATCAAACAAACAAACAAACAACATCACATCGCGACGCTTTGTGAGCTTGTAGATTGTAGACTATTTTAACTACAACATCTGTTTTCTAATTTATGGATTTTAAAATATTCATGAAATTCTTTAGAAAAATCATTGAATTCATGAAAGATTTTGGGATTAATTAAAGGTATATTTTCTCGTGGCCCATAAAGATGTGTCCGCGACCCAAACATGGGTCCCGACCCACTGTTTGAGAAACAGTGCTAGCATGTATAACGACAATGAGGTGCAGACATGGTGTGGTAGTTTATTTTTGATTCCCTCTGCAGACCTGACCTGGTGGGATGCTAGAAATAATGATCTTCTCTGAACTCAGATCATCAGTGCTAAACAGGACCCACCTAGACATGGCTATGAGGTGAAGAAGTGATGAAGATGAAGGCATGCAATGCAACGCCCGGCGAGTCCCTCCCAAACCCAAAGTGCGTGATGATTTCACAGCCTCCAGATCTGTCCATTCTGGGACAGTCAAAGAGCCGCAGTTGCTAGGTCATTTAGCTACCATCACTCTAAAAACATACAGTGACAATGTAATGGAATCCAATGCAGCGATCTGTCTAGAAGCACATTTATTATTATGATTCATTCTCGCCCGTGATGAGACAGGCCTACATAAGCCGGGTGGTGCACTGATGTGCATAAGATTGCAGACAAATAATGCCCCCCAAAAAACAATGGCTAAACCAATTAGGAATTGAACAACACTCGATCATCAATTTTGTTTTAACCAGCAGCTTATGATCAATTAAGCTAATAGTCGAAAAAAATCTCAAACGCTCCGATGAAGAATTGCCTGAAATAGAGTAGCCAAATGACGCTAAAACACATAGAATAGAATATAGGCCTATTACGGACATATCTGATGTTCTTAACAGGCAGCGACTCACCTCAAATGAAAGACGCATCAAACATAATTCACCTACCGTCTCCTAATGAGGTCGCTCTCCGGGAATCAGATTTAGCAGCAAACTGAACAAATCAACAGCCGCACATCATGATGATCACTGAGAGGGAGAGAGCTCCAACGGCTCCATACATGCAGCCCTGCAGCCGCTGTGTGTGTGTGTGTGTGTGTGTGTGTGTGTGTGTGTGTGTGTGTGTGTGTGTGTGTGTGTGTGAGAGCATCGCGCACCTCATCAGGACCCGTGCTTCCTGCGGTCATTGGCTCGCAGCATCATGTAGCTTCTGCGTCGAATCATCGTGAGAGGCTTGCATGATGCAGATGCATTGACATTCCACCAGACCAGACTCAATCATATCACACACACTATGATGACGCTGCCATTCCCAAACACACAGACATAGGTCGTGCGTGCATGTATAGAATAGAATAGTCCCCACTCCTTGTCTTGGGGTGTTTTTTGTCACTGTATCACTATATATGTATATATGTGAAATTCGTCTTCTGCATTTACCCATCCCATAACAACTATAGGAGCAGTGAGCAGCCATTCTATGACACTCAGGGAGCAATTAGGGGTTAAGAGTCTTGCTCAGGGAGGGACACACATCAACACATTGCTGGCCTGGCCTGGAATTGTACCTGGGACAACCAGGGGCTTTGGCCCCCCAGGCCAGGCGGGCTCAAAACCACTCAGCTATGGCCGCCCTGTAGGCTATGTATGAACGTATACATTATGTACGCATGTACACTGGAAGCGCGCTTGCGCGTGTGTAAGGTGGGTGATGATGATAAATTGAAAACTATGACAACGCTATCAGTTCGTACGCGTGAGGTGTGTGTTTCATGTAGGATATTTGGGGAGGGGTCGTCTGTCTGTTCCCAATTTCATGTCATTTGTCTGTAGCCAACAACACTAAAAGGTGTGCTCAGTGGAGCGCAAATCCCCGTCATCCAGGGCTATTATAGGCCATTCACAATGGCAATGATAAGGCAGTTGGGTTTCCATTCATTTGTTTTTTAAGTAAATTATTTATTTGTGCATAAAAAACCTGAATGAAAACACAGATATTTAGAAAGAATTTCACCCACATTTTTGGGACGATCTATAAAACCAACAAAATCCACCTCCCTCGAGTGTACAAAAGGTTTGTTTGTTTGTTTTTGGGCCAAATCAAACAAACAAACAAACAAACAAACGTTTTACACTAGATTTTGTTGGTTTTATAGATAGTGAAATGCGCAAAAGGGAGACAGAATAAGTGCTGATGCAGTAGGCCAGGGGTGCACTGGTCGCTTCATGCGTCCAGTGGCAGGATCACACTCACGCACATGCATGGATGTGCGCACGGCACGCGTGCACGTGCCCACATCCCTTCCCCTCTTTTCACAAGCCAAGTAGCCAAATGGTTACTTTGCATAACAGGTTTACAGGTGAGTGTGCAAATGTGTCCTCACATCTCACATACACGGTATATAAGCAACACAGCATTTTGGCTACAGTACTGTTGCTACCAGTATCCTATTTGCAAGGAACAAGAATGCCTCAGCTACCAGAAAGATACTTGTTCAAAACTAACTTCAGTTCTGCTACTGCAGCGCCTCCTAGACCTACAGTACACCAGCAGTGACAGTGAATGCTCAGCTCGGCAACATGTTTCCTACTATTTATACAACCGTATACCTAAGTGAAATTAATCACACATTAAGGTAAAATAAAATGTATATTTCCTAATGTTTCTGTTTCCTTGTTCTCCTTGACTTGAGCACTGCGTTCGATACTATCGATCATGGAATACTCCTGAATAGATTTGAACCCCGGATTGGTCTCTCAGGACCCACACTGATCTGGTTCCGCGCCTACCTCAGGGATTATGTCTCAGAGAAGCAAAGTTCCCAATTTGGTGTCCCCCAGGCCTCGATCCTTGGTCCATTGTTGTTCTCCCTTTACCTGCTCCCACTTGGAGAAATTATCCGTAACCATGGGACCCATTTCCATAGCTACGCTGATGATACCTAGCTGTATCTATCTGTAGATCCAGACAGCAGTGACTCACGTCATCCTCTGATAAACTGCCTTTCCAGCATTGTGTATATACAGCAATTATCTCAAATTAACCCAAGATAAAACTGAAATCCTTATCATTGGCACAGACGCTCAAAGGCTTGTAATAATGAGTAAACTCAGAAATTTGACATCACAGGTAAAACCAACTGTGAAAACATGGGTGTTATCCTTGACCCTGACCTTAATTTTGGAAAGCACAGAAGCAAAAATAGCCTTTTACTATCTGAGAAACATTGCAAGAGTAAGACCCTTGCTCTCCAAGAGCTAGAGGATGCTAATAAACAGACTAATTTCTTTGTAATATCACAATTAGATTATTGTAACGCACTTTACACAGGCTTGCCTAATTAAACGATTGAGCGGCTGCAACTTACTCAAAATGCAGCAGCCAGAATCCTAACCAACACCAGGAAAAGGGACCACATTACCCCTGCCTGTACTTGCGTCCTTGCACTGCATCGATCCCTGTGAAGTTTAGGAAAGATTTTAAAGTTCTTTTACTTGTTTTTAAAGTCTTGAATGGTCTAGCACCAGGGACTCTAGCACCTTCTTATTTATCGGATTGCCAGTTGAAGTATATGTCCCAGGCCGCCCCCTCAGTTTACTTGGTGCTGGACTGCTGACGGAGCCATCGACAAATGGCAAGAAGAGACATGGTGATGCTGCATTTGGTAGCTATGCGCAGAGGATTTGGAACTTACTCCCCCTACATATCAGACATGCAGGCAACCTCATGGCTTTAAGAGGCAGCTAAAACCCCACTTCTATGCCTTTAACTGATCTCCTTTTGACAGTTTTTTCTAACCTCTTTTAATTTCACTGTTTTAATTTAAATAAATCCCCAATACACCACTGCACAGGCCTGCAATCGGCTATTTAACTCACATGACTATAACTTTTGCACAATCATAACTTAATTAATAACAATAGTATAAGTATATTAAGCCACATCAATTTGAATACTTTCCCAAACACGCGTTTCCGAATTGACCACAGCAAGTTGCACCGTGTCCAGTGTGAATGGTCCATATGTCATAGGTTGCAGCCAAGGCCCCAGGACCATGGAGGATTGCTGAAGCTGCTGTGTCCTGTCCGGAAATGGCTCACCTCACCTTTTACTACACATTACATTACTAGAACGGGCACCGGCCTACTCGGGAACGATGAAAAATATGGAATGCATGCCCCACCCTGTTACGCAATACCCATTATACCCAACAGACCTGTCTGTCTGTCTGTCCCTTTCATGCCCATATATGGATATCTCTATATCTGTCTGTCCTAATACCTTTTATGCCCATATATGAAGATTCTTGATGTTATCAATATATGGCCATATATGGCTACAGTATGCATATATGAGCATATCGAGGGGATCGGCGGTTCTGGAAAGTCCTTGTGCAGTGAGTGGTTAACGTCTGTGGAGAATGTGTGGAGAATGTCTGAAGACTGCACACTGACTGAGGAAAGTGGACTGACTAACTAAGGAAATGGCAGGTGCGGGGAATTTGACAGCTGTGGGGAATTAGCCAAATAAACCTTAGGTTGGGGTTGCCATGGCAATCAATTGGCTCATCTGGACCACGGCCAGGGCCTTTTGAGGCTGTTCTGGACATCTGTCTATCTGACCGACTCGGCGCCGGGCACTGCACTCCCTCGGGTCGTCTGCGACGTGTGTGCCGAATTGAGATACGTGGATTACAGACGTACAGAGATTCCCTGCATTTACTTGTAAAGATGTGCCACCCCTATGGTCTGAAGTGAAAGGAGGTACACACTATAGAGGCCCCTCAGCATGTAATTGAATTCCAACCTTTTTTTTATGTATTTTTTAATTCAAAATTAACTAAACGTGAGCTCCTTAGATTGCAAATCTCCGCCAGACCGGGTTGACTACCTAGGGCTGTGTCAGTTGTGCGGTGCAGCCGTCAGGCCACAAGGAAGCTGGGGGAGAAATAGACTTTGTACGACAGGCGGTGCAACAGAAGTGAAATCTCTTTTGGAGGTGCGCTCTATAGAGGCTCCTCAACATGTGATTCCAATTTGGGGAGGATTGGGTGTTTTTCTAATTACAGGCAAACAATATGGAGATCATTTGTACCTAATTTGGTGCTACAAATCACTGTTTCTGCAACAAACAGTGACTTGTAGCTTTTGTGGGGACCTCTACGGGTGGATTGTTTAAAGGCCCCTCAATGTGTGATTAAGATCGAACCTGTTCATGATTTGTGCAAATGTTTTTCTAAATGGGCCCGGCGCACAGACTTTGGAAGTCAATCGTAGCCAATTGGAATGGAATATGAAATATCTGACTATATATCTTCATCCCATGACTCCAGAGTACCGATGTGTAGCAAGAAATGTGTACAAAATCATGGAGAATCTACTCAGGTACAAATGGGCAATGGAGTTGCGTCATGTGATCCAAGGAATCCAGGGGGAAATGATTGTACGATACAGTTCAAAAGTTATATGCCAATTAAAAGCGGGAAGTGGGCTGTTATAGGCCACCATAAGGCCTATTTGAAAATTCGGGCTGGTGGTACTTCATGCACAGTTTCACACCACTCGGACGCTGCATTCATGATTTTTGGCATTTCTTGCTAAACGGAAACATTGAAAACCAATTGTATTTGGCATTCAACCTACCTTTTAAGAGTTTTAGGCCTTTTAAAATACTTTCTTGGTCTACTGGCAGTGTGCACATATCTGGCATTTATCAGTCTATTTGTGAGGTCAGTTCTGGACACACACACACACACACACACACACACACACACACACACACACACACACACACACACACACACACACACACACAGAGATAAGATACAATGAATGTACCTGAGAAGCTGACCTTCAGTTTTTTGCCCACTTTCATAAAAACAGAAATGATAAACCAAATTTCATGTATGGCTACATTTAACTTGATGGTAGACCTGGTACGTTTCAGAAAACTATGTTATTACCAAATAATGCACCTCCACTGAACTGACTTGCTCCACTAATATGATTTGGTCAAACTGGCTGTTGCCACGCCTCATACATTTAGGCCAATGGAAGAGCACATCGTGTGTAGAAGCATGTGTGCCACAACAACCTTATGAGACATGCGGGGCGGGGCTCAGCTCAGCAGACTGAGGTCAATGCGCATCCGGTCTGGGTCTAGAACGGATACGGAAACGGTGCGTTCATGTAAGTGCAATGTACCAGATTAGTGTTGCCATGTTGGCTTATTATAAGCGACTTTGGGCTTCTTTTTTCTGTTAAGTTGCTTCTAAAAAATGGTGGTTGCGGTGCTTTGGGCTTGTTTCTAAAGTGTAGACTAGTTACTTATTTAGGCTTGCTTCCAAATGTTTTTTATCATTTTTTAAACCAGTGGTTCTCAAATATGTCCCTAAATGCCAGGGAGCATTTGTGTTGTTAACATGTTTAATAATTATTACAAATATTTTATTTCAAGAGTTTTTTTTAAATAGCAGATCAACAAGCTTACAACGCGTCGCTTGTAGATCGGCAATTTTCAAATAGGCTATGTATAGAATGGGCTAAAGTGGTTAGTAACTGTTGCCTCTTTTGGGCTTGTTTTACTAGACCTGGTTGCTTGTTTCTCTCACAATATCTGGCAACGGTGATCATAGCAAAACCAAGCTTTCCACCGGTGCTGCAGAAAACTATATGTAAATTGATTGACACGTGTATCAGCCTATGAGCGCACCTCACTGCTCGTCTCGTCCAATCCGCGTCCACCATGTCAGGGCTTGTGTTTTTATCCTGCCTGTCAGTCAGATGATGGGGCTGTGAAAGAATCATGGCTGCTCCCTTCATTAGGTGGCTAAAGAGACTGTACGTTTTCTTGTTAATATCCCCCGTCTGCGTCCCAGCCTTCTTAAATCTAGAGGAACTCAATGAAATGAAATATGGCATCGAAATCCTTCCAGATCCCGTCATTTTGGGGCAGGTGAGTGGGTGGTATAGCTGACAAACGGTAGCTAATACAGCTATCGTTTGTAAATAACATATGCTAACATGAGCTCGTCGTTTACATTATTAAGCTGACGGACGGACGATGCTGGCTAAAGATTGGTATTGGTTCTAATCATAGAGTTAAAAGGTTCCAATCAATGCAATCAGCACTGCTGATGCGAGGCAAGTCACTTGCGACAGCTGTCACATGCTTGCTTTCAACTGTCTGTATATATGCAGTTGTATGTATCTTCGTTTTACTTTGCACTTTTAAATGAATCAGCTGCATAAATGACTTGTTAGTTAGGTGGTGTAAAAAGTACTACTTTTTTATACAAGTACATTTATTTATTAAGTAAAAATATCAATACTGCACTGTAGAAATAATCTGTTGCAAGTAAAAGTCCAGAATTTAAAATGTACTTGAGTAAAAGTACAAAAGTATTGGTATCAAAATGTAGTTAATGTACCAAAGTAGAAAGTACTCATTATACAGACTGTTCCATTTCACACGTTTTCAAATGTACACACATCTTTTGAAAATAGCAGATCTACAAGCTCACAATGCGTTCGGATTTTTTCAACTGGCCAAAATGTATAACTAAAAGTTTTCAAATAATTGTAGTGGAGTAAAAGTACAACATTTGCCTTCGAGATGTAGTGGAGTAGAAGTAAAAGTTTGAAATACTCCAGTAAAGTAAAAATACCTCAAAATGTTACCTAAGTACAGTACTTGAGTACATGTACTTAGTTACTTTACACCACTGCTGATAGCAATGCTTGTGGGATATGTCTTATATGAAGGTTCACAAGCAAGAGTTGTGTTGCAGGCCAAGACTGAGGAGGTTGTGATGGTTTCTAACAAGTACAAGCAGCTGTATGAGTGTCGACTTCCAGCCCAAGCTGTCAGATTTCACCAAGACCCAGCATCTGAAGGGGACCCGCACAGTTACACTGGACCCGGCATCCCAGAACTTCTCAGTCCCATGCATAATGCTGCCTGCTTGGTGAAGGTTGGTGCTCCATTTCCATACATATAGACATCATCATGTTTACCGCTATAATGTTAGATCCCTTTTGAAATACAGAAATGTCTTTGTAGCTCATTTTATTACAATTACAATTTAGCAGACACTTATATCCAGAGTGACTTAACAAAGTGCAAGATGGCATGCATCCTAGTCAACAGCGACAGGGTGAAAGGTAAATTGTGTGCAAAGAAAAGGATTAAGTGCTACAAAGTAACTAGGATACCAGGTAAACATCGAACCTGTCTAAATCTGTCTAAAAACAACTATCAGTTGTTGCACAGCTATCTGAAACTATCTTAATACAGCCATCTTCTTTGACTTTCTGCATGCAAAGTCCTTCAGAATGTCTTTGTAATCACCTAGCCCAAAATAGGCAACAAGAAGGCCAAAAATAGAATAATAATAAGAAGTGATACAAGGTAGTGCTGCGGGGTGAGTGGGAGTCTGAAGAGGTGAGTTTTCAGATTGCGGCAGACAATTTTCAGTGAATCTGCAGTCAGGTGGAGGTCATTCCACAGCTTGGGAGCCAGGAGGAAGCTTGGAATGTTGTTCAGGGTTGTTGTAGGGAAGTACAGAGGTCCTGTGTTAGCTGATCTAAGTGAGTGGGAAGGGGTGTAAGATGTCCTCAAGGTAAAGGGGTGCCATGCCCTTCATTACCATAAGTCATCTCCAGTGTTTTGAATTTGATGTGGGCAGCAACCGGAAGCCAGTGAAGGGACGACAAAAGGGGGGATCGTGAAAATGTACAGAGGTTGAAGACGAGGCGTGCTGCAGCGAGGCGATTGAGTAAGCATGCCTGCTGACTAGTCAGGACTCAGGAGAGAGTTTCAATAATCAAGCCTGGAGATGACTGAAATATGGATAAGGAGATGGGCAGACTCCTTGGTGAGGAAGGGTCTGATCCTCTAGGTCGGTGGTTCCCAAAAGTTTTAGCTTGAGACCCAAAAAAGAAATATGATGTCTTCCTGGGACCAAATCTAGTGAAAATAGCCATTATGTTATCTGCTATTTTCACTACTTATTTTTAATTTAAGGAAATTCTTATGTAATATGTTTTTATTAATTTATGAAAAATGTGGAAATGAAATTGGATATGCCACCCACAAATGGGACCCGACCCACTGTTTGGTAAACACTGCTCTAGATGTTGTACAGTGCGTAATAGGGCTGGTAAATTGATATTCGATATTCGAATATTATTCGAATATGGGGGAAAAAAAATTATGTTTGAAATATTGAATGTTTATTTGACAGGGACAATACAAAAAACAATGTATTAAGTTATAAAAACAAACAAATATATTTTTTATTGGATCCGAGCACTTCATACCTTTTTTTTTGTATTGTCCCTGTCAAATAAATATAACATTTTTTTTATTTAAAGAAGAAAAAAAAAGTATAATAATGATAATATTAATAATACTAATATTTGAATATATTTGAATATTAGCCAATTTTTAAGACCAATATTCGAATATCATTTCTGAGGAATGTTACCACCTGCATACATACAGGATCAAGTTCATTTGTTTTAGTGAATACAATATGTGTCTAGGTTGGACACTACTTTTGACATGCCCTGTTTCTGGTTTGACATGGATTTCGACCTGAAAGTCAAAATTCAACTCCCCCCTCCCCCGCCAGCACTTGCGCAGGAGACACAGGTTCAAATCCAGGGTAGAACAGGGAAGTTACATAGCGCAGCTTTAAAGGACAGCTGACACACTATTACAAAATGATAAACATTCACACATGAATCTTTTACTTAGTTATAGCTATGTTGAATGTTAATGTGTTGAGCTGTGTAGAATTCTTTGAATAAGGTTAGAAAATAGTCTGCAAAGTGCTCCCTTATGCCAGATTTATTGACACAGTGTTGACATGGTTTGAACAACCATGCTCAAAATCACAAAGACAAAACGCCTCTATTTGAGCCGTACAGATAGATAGAGCACCTGACTGGATTTGAGTAAATTACTCAAAATTACCTCATTGAGACCCTGGGGGCTTAGGTAAGCAGCCATTGTGTAAATCCTAAAAGCTCTTTTGAGAAGCAGGAATTTCATTTAAATACCGTTTGTTGTACAATAACCTGAAGGAAAGGAAAACATTTAAAATTTTAATCTGTACTTTCTGCAGACCAAGGACTGGTGGACATACGAGTTCTGTCACGGACAGCACATCAGACAGTACCACCTTGAGGGTGAGTTATCATACTAGTAATAATCTTTTTAAATTTTTTATTAGATAAGCATATTGGGCTGTTTATAGTCCGCAGTTCTGTGACTATGTTCACCCAATGGAAATCACAACAATATAACCGACAATAACATTATAACATTGTTGTCCACTGTCGAGCCTCACATATTGACGTTGACACTCAGACAATGTATGTCCGGTTTTATCTGTTACTGGACATTCGGCAGCTCTTCTGCTGTGAAGGAAAAGAGCGCGCGAACAGATGCAGATCAGAGGAGGCATTCTAGAATTGTCATGACAACAGTGATCACTTAAGCTAAATGTGTTTACCAATGTCATCAAACCAAACCTGCTCATTGCATAAATCGCCTGTCTATAAACAACACTTAAGGGATACTCTCGTTCTTTCAACAGACACAGACATCAAAGGGGATGTTCTCTTCCTTGGCTATTATGCATCTGAATTTGACTGGAGCAATGAAACTGCTAAGGTAAATGTATTAATTTATTAAAAACCCACCATGACTATTGCAGAGAACCAGGTCTGCTTCATGAATCTTACCAGCTGTAATGGTGACCTTGGTGGTCTATAAATCTATTAATGTAATGAAAAGTATTTGATTTGTTCCTTCGTCTGAGGCAGTATATTACACAGGATATTGCCACCAATCAATTTATGTAACAAATTAATCGTAGCCTCTCCCTGTTCAGGCCTCCAAGCAGCACAGACTGAAGCGCTACCAC
Organism: Gymnoscopelus microlampas; assembly: GCF_963454915.1. Classification (NCBI taxonomy): domain Eukaryota; kingdom Metazoa; phylum Chordata; class Actinopteri; order Myctophiformes; family Myctophidae; genus Gymnoscopelus; species Gymnoscopelus microlampas. The sequence continues at coordinate 12,187,736 of NC_139944.1, forward strand.
AGTCAGAGTTATGTAAATGGCTCAAAGTGCGACCTGAATGGAACTCCCAGGGAGACTGAAGTCAGGGTGCGTGAGTTGAACTCCTAATTTAGCTTCAAATAGCATTTCTGTTGCCTACACCCAGACAACTTGACCTTTTCGACGTTACATTTTTCAGTTTGTGTGCGAAGAAGGCTCCAGTGACTACATCGCCCGAGTGGATGAGCCGCAGTCTTGCCACTATGTGCTGACAGTCCACACAGGCCGCACCTGTCAGCACCCCTTCCTGCGGCCGCCCTCCACCGCCAAGCCCCAGAGTATTGTGTGCCAGCCTGCTCTTAGTGCCCAGCAGTACATGGACTACGTCAAGGCTCAAGTCTGTGAGTTAGCAGGAAATTTAGTGTGTGTGGGAGCTGGGAGGAGGTTTGCGTTGTCTGGTGCTGAAATCTTTTTAGGTTGTCTATTTTTGGAAACCTACTGGAAATTGTCTTTATTTATTTTGTTCTTAAATTTTCTGCTTAAATTATCCTCTTCCTTTTCTCTCTTTCTCTCTCTACTGTATTCCCAGCGGACACTAAACGTAAAGTAGAGCAGATCTCAGAGGAATTGAAAAGTCTAGATGAGATGTTGGCTGGTAATGAAGGGGCAGACGGTGCAACAGAAGAGGAGTGGTCTACACCAATTGATGATCCAGACCTCATGGCGTCGGACAAAAAAGGTGCTTTAAAAAAAAAATGCTTTCAACTTGGCGTCCCTATTTTGGACATGTTATTACAGGCAAAATAAAAACTATAGAAATTCAAATTTGTGACAAGTAAATGTGACTTTTTCTTTTGCAAAAGTAGCTGATCTACAAGCTGACAACGCATCGCGATGTGATGGCTATTTTCACAATGTGTCACGAGTCACGACATGAGCTTGTAAATTGGTTCTTTATGAGTTTAAAGAGGCTAATGACCTAACAAAGAATCACATAGACAAGCTCGATTTACAATTTCCGCGTTGGCACCCAATTTGCATTGTCTCTGTTGTACAGAGACGTACTGATAATTGCATCTGAGATGATTGCGGTTTCTGGGTTTCTGTTGAAACAGATGCTACTGTTACAGATGAGGATGCAGGCTCAGACGACACTGAGGATTCTGACTTTTGGGATGGAGTTACCAGGCCTGATGGATCAAAATCAACTGTTAAACAACAAGGGATTCCGGTACAGAATTTAACTTTGTTTTATTGTTTTGTTTTATTTTATGGTTTTCCTTAGAGGGAGAATGCCCATTTAAATGTTATTCCTGTTGTCCTTGGTTGCTCACACAGTATACAGTATATTAACGCAAACAACACAACAAAGGTGCACTTAGCAGTTCTATTTACAATTAATGGTAGGGTGAATTTATGCATTCTGATTGGTTTATAATTGTCCCATACAAGATGTATTAAATAGTAGTATCAACCCCTAGGAAACCACAAACTGACTGTACCCATATAACCTGGAAAATATGTCAGGCAACAACTTAAAACTTCCTGTTTATCTACCACAATGGTACACTATAATTGCTAGTGTAGTATAATATTCTGTATAATATCAGTATTTCTCATGGAATTGGAACTCAAAGTATTCACACAATTCTGTTAATTGAGACCATTTCCATAAAGTGTTTAGAGTCGTACTGTATATTTATTTTGTAGGTATAGAGAGATGGGTTTGTATACACATTACAGACCTCATGTCAAAACTTTAACGAAGATTGTATGAATAACTGAGTTGTTTTGGTTTGACAGGGTTTAGAATAGATCTTTGTTCCATGATGAGACAACATTACTGTCTTACTATCTCAAATCTCACGTGTATTGTATAGTGTAGATTTGAGCTATTTCATAATAAGACTTAACAATATTTTGATTTCACAGGCAACAAAAGATGACGATGATAATTCACTTGCAGACAACGAAGTTATAGATGAAGGTAATGCATTTTTATCAGCACCTTTTAGACAACATATAGATCACCTGGCAGTGAGGATTTGGAGAGATGAGAGTTGAACCATTTACCATATGGTGTGTGTGTTATTGTCATAGACGGATTAAAGTGGAAATGGGCCCTGTGCACAAAATCGCAACGGACTCCCCCCCCCCCCCCCCCCCCCCCGCGCGCGCGGATTTTTTTGCGGTTATTGCGGTTATATTGGGCGTTTTGGGGCGTTTTTTGGTTACTTTATTTCGGTGTTAGGGTTAGGGTATATATATATATATATATTATATATATTATATATATATTTTTTAAAAGCCTATTAAATCCAAGGCCCCCCATTGGCTCAGGGCCCTGTGCACGTGCACACTTTGCCCAAGCCATAATCCGTCCCTGGTTATTGTTATGTTTGGTTGACATTAAAGCTGCACTATTTAACTTTCCTGTTCTACCCCGGATTTGAAACCGTGTCTACTGTACTGGATTATCTTTTTACCACTGAGCTAATAGTAACTGCCTGCTTGCCTGGGGGAGAAATTGTGTCAAACCAGAAACAGGATTGTGTCAAAGGTCATGTCTAACCTAGACACAGGATCTAAATGTCTCAATAGAAGAGCAGAGATAAAATACAACCACCCCAACAAGTTATATTGTATTAATTAATGAATTTATTCACACACAAAAACCTTACATATTACAGATTTAAGGTTCATAGCTTATAAAACAACAGGTAGCGGCAGTATTGATTGACTGTTATGTTTTACTAGCTCCTTTTTGTAACATTTGCCCATGAGGTACAGCATTCTTTGTTATGGAATAACATTTAGATGTATGTTCATGTGAAATAACGTTATAGTATGTGCATAGGCAGGAAGTAATCACATTGATTGATTTATTGATTACTTTATTATCAAGTTTGTTAACATTATAGGTAGTACATTCAAAGGTATATTTACGGAGAAAGGAGGGGTGGGGGTAGCCTGGTAAACCCTCCCTCCGGAAATCTCATTTCCATTCGATTTCAGGAAGGAGTCTGGCATGATTGCTCATTCTGCAATATTGGCTGTGGGCTGGAGTTGGGCGGGAGTAATACCGTTGACTGACAACCCCTTCAACCAATGATCGTTTTCCCCTTCAGCCAATCAGCAGTTGATTTTGACGAGCTCCAGACTATGTGACGCAACGGGACTTCTGGGACGGCCATGCCGAAAATAGGTTGCCTTATTGGGATACATGCGTGTCACTCCCCGCCCCTGCCGGTTCTCTAAATTTATATTTTTAAATAGGCTCTGTCATGATTAATTGACCACATATATGAAGTTAAACAACTAAATTCTATCCAAACGATATGTTAATAGTAAATTCCGTGCCTCAAAAAAGAAGTTTGAGACCGTTTTAAGAACGAAACTAAGAAGTGAAGGCACTCGCACAAACAACAATGGCTGCCGTTCGTCATTTGTCGGCGGCTCTCAGGCTGCACTCGGCTTCATTCGGGCTCACTCGAACTCGCCACCTGATTGGCCAACGTAAGCTGTCAATCACAGAACGATGAGCGACGACGCTGATAGGCGCGGTTAGGTCCTGATTTCGCTGGAAACTCCCCAATATTGCAGAATGGGCGTTCATGCCAGACTCCTTCCTGAAATCGAATGGAAATGAGATTTCCGGAGGGAGGGTTTACCAGGCTAGGGTGGGGGCGGGGGACAGAGGATGCTACTAGGTGTTTTATCGTCAGCTATTCTTTCACACTGTCATTGTCATTACAGTACATATTCAGCCGCTTAACAAATGGCCAGGCTGAAAACGTCGCTAAACCCGCTATGTACCCGTGGAACTTTCATAGAATCAAAACCGAAAATGAGTTTCCGCAGTTGCTCTGCTTTTAGAGGAAGAGAAAATGATTCCTACAAAAAACATTGGTTTTGGTTTCATGAAGTTACAAGCTTAGCTGTGGCAGGGAGATGTGCTACTGGCAAATGACACTTGGAGTGAAAACCAAATTTATGTTTTAAAAGACACAAATATTAAACGTCTGGATGGGTGCAAACTCCAAAGTAATGCATTTATAGTATCTTCAGAAACATCTTACTGTATGTCAAACCATCTGTTAGAAAAAGTTCCAACACCATTCATGGACAGAAAGTCTTTAAATCACAGGTTTCCCTTTCTGACAGCCACTGTTCCCCTCAACCTGTAGTTTGCCAACTAGGTTTCCTAGTCTTGTTCAGTTTCAGATTCATGACTTTATATACTGTATTTGCTGTCATTTTCTCTCCCTTGTCTGTCTCTTCTTTTAGTTGAAAAGTTCAATTTTAAAATCATCACGGACCCAGCGGACCTGATGAAATTCGTCCAACACCTCAAAGAAAGCAACAGAAAGGTAAAGTTTTTTTTTAAGCGATTATAGTTCCTCTGATTTATTTCACTTTGACAAAGTAATTTCTAAATGATATATTTTGTTTGTCTTTTTGTTTTAGAAAACACAAAACCAAGCTAAAAGTGAAGGAGAAAGGCAAAAGGCTGATGGGCTAAAGGCTGATGGGATAAAGGACAAGCACAGTGAGGAAGAGAAGGATGAAGATGAACGCTTGCTACAAGAGTTTGAGGAAGAAATGGCTGACATCTCAGTGCCCTCTGCTAAAATTGAGGAAATAAAGGAGGAAATGCAGAAGGAGTTTGACAACATCATCAATGAGGTGTCATACCAAAAACTCCCTGTTAGCATGAAATTCTGTTGTATTAGCTGTTTTTAGCCCTGCTATCAGGGTGCCTCTTTCCGTCGGTCAGTCAGATGTACAATGTACAGATGTAATATTGGTAAGCAAAATATCTTAAAAAATATAGCCTGGATTGCTATGGAATTTGGTGTGCACCTTCATGCTTCCTGGAGAATTACCCCTAATGAATTTGCTGACCCATATCGTTTCCTTTAATGTCCCCAATCGCAAGTCTACAATGTGTTGAAGTGTCAAACTGAGCAAGACACTTAACTCCTAACTGCTCCCCGAGCGCTACTCACCAACGGCTGCTCACTGCTCCTAGGATGGGTAAAATGATGGGACAAATTCCACGTATGTGCAAATATACAGTGACAAAAACACCCCAAGGAGTGGGGACAACATTATTATTATTATACATGGGGCATGGAAGCAGGAGCTCTCTCCACAATTACAACTCTTATAAGTCACTGAATTCTCAACCGATTTTCAAACTGTTTGGTTTGTTACAAATGTTAGACATGTAGCTATGATATAGGACAGTGGTTCTCAAACTTTTTCATGTCAAGGACCCCCAAAATGATATGTATCTGGCCGCGGACCCCCATCTCAAATATTTTGTTCCAGGGACCCCCAGAAGCAAAGATTTGAGCAACAAGTGTTCGCTTAAAAATATATATATTCAAAGGTTTGCACAAGTTTTCACGATTTTTCAAAAATAGCAGATCTACAAGCTCATAGCGCGGCACTCGGTGACGCGCTATGAGCTTGTAGATCTGCTATTTTTGAATACCAAAGTATAAAAGGTCATAATTATTGTGATGCTATATTAACACATTTTGCTGGGTACCCCCTAGAACCCCCTCAAGTACCCCTGGGGGTCCCCGGACCCCACTTTGAGAACCAATGATATAGGATACTTGGATACTAAATTAGAAAATGTGCATTTTCATAAATAAAAACCTTATCTCACAAATATAATAACAGTAATGGTTATAAAACAGGAAAATGTTTTAGTCTCAAGTACTTCTATAAGACTCGGGTATATTTCTTGTGGTGGACTTGTGACAAGCTGCCATTCATGTATATGTGTGTGTTGTGTATATGAATGTAAACCATTAAGAAGAAGAATACAAAAATGGATGCATGTAGATCATAACAGTACCTTTGCATTGGATCGATATCCTTATGAAAGTACATTGTTGACCTCTTTCCACCTCTTTTACGTTTTGGTTTGCTCTTCTGCTATCTAGGCCCAGCAGGAGATGGAGACGGAGGGTCTGAAAGGAGAGTTTGATCGTACTCAGGCCACACAGACACTGGAGACCACCCTGGACAAACTGCTCGACCACTTGGAGGACAAAGAAGTCCAAGACCCAGAACAGCAAATGGGGGGAGGTCCGAGAGGCAGCGACCCGACCAGGGGAAGCCCTAGCTTGGCTCCGCAACAGCCAGGTACAAGGGCAGCGTGCCTGGACGTTCTTTCACCATGTATACTGTACATCTCCATTGTGTCTGATGTCACCGCTTCATATTGATCAACGTGTGGATGTTTGTCATCATTTATTTTCTTTATTTCATATCAAGCAAGCAATCCAGCAACGATTTGTTTTAGATCCACAATTGACAGATACACACAGCTCAATCTCATATAAACAGAACAGAATCCAGAGAGAGATCCATTTTTTAAATTCCTTTACTTAGTGAGTTATCTCTGCCTCCGCCGCCTTCTGTGCGTCTGTGGGATAGTTTCATAGTGGTTTGATTTGTTATTCATCACAACAGTTGAAACCTGTTATAAGTTGAACACATTGGAACACGCATTCTTAACTCTCACCTCCTCCATCGTGCTGCCCTGCAGTGCATATGAGGTGACCTGTGCTATTTGTCCCCCTTTTGTCTTCGTCACCCCAGACCAAGTGGACGATGACCATGTTAAGATCAAAATTACTAAGTATAAGACGGGCAGCAGCTCTGATGGGGAGGTCAAAGTTGAGGAGATGGGAGAAGGCGACCCCCAGTGGCAGCACATAAAGGACGTGGTAAAAGAGCAGCTAGAGAAGGCAGGACTGAAGGCCGAAGGTAGGAAAGGGGAGTGCACCAAAAGCACACAGCCCGTCTCTTTTCCATCTGTTCTCTTTTGAGTATACAGTCTCCTACTTCTCTTTCCATCTTTGTCCAGTGTATGACTGTCCGTTCAGGCTTTTGAGGGCGCCCTATTGGGGGACTAATGCCTCTTCTGTTATAATGCTGAATAATTAACCACATTAACTCTGGTGCAAAAATGGTTGTGAGTTTTACGTCGTGCCTCTGCAAGTGGCTAGCTGTCTATGAGACAGGCTGTGTGTGTGTGTGTGTGTGTGTGTGTGTGTGTGTGTGTGTCTCTGTCTGGAACTGGAGCTATTTTCGCTGTATAACGCCGTCATATGACAAATCATAATATAGGGCTTAGGTTAAAGACAGCAGCCCTGCATAGTATGCTTTGCTAGGCATGATCAGTTGTTGCATTCTTTCACCATAAAACGGTTCAATCAAACCATACATGAACAAACTCCCACCATGTCAGCACAGTGTGCACCTGAAATATGCAAGCAAACCCATTCAAATTACCAGTGAAACATCCTGTTCAGTGGGGAAAGGGAACTGGGGAGGATAGCGCGAACATCCGTGCTTTTTGATTTCCCAGTGACACCTCTCCAGGTCCACAGTGCAGAGTGGCGTGGGGACCAGAGACAGGGAATGCAGTACACTTGGGCTGCTGTAGCTGAGGGAATAGAGAGGTCGTCTGGGAATGAGAAGGTCACCGGTTTGAATATTGGCTCATCCAGTCTATGTTGGAAGTGTCCCTAGAGTAGAATAGAATACTTTTATTGGCATCATTTAAAAACACACAGAATCACCATTAAAAGTGCCAAAATGGGTAAAATCACAAAAAGCAGAACGTTGTTTCCATTGTTTAAAACAATTATCGCCAAGCATGCAAACAACAGTGCAAAAAAACAATAAATACTAATATATAAACAGTTAAAAATAGTATACGTGATACAAGAGACTTGACAAGGGTACACAGAGAGAGTGAGCCGTCTGTCATCAAGGGGCTGGTCAGCCAGGGAAATAGTTTATCTAAGTCAAATTGATAAAAGTGAAGCCATGAATTTAAGATCAGTTTTAAACTTTAGTAGGGAATTCAGGGATTTCATATTTGCTGGCAGAGCATTCCTGTCTTAAAGGAGTAGTTCACCCAAACAATGACTTATTTTCTATCAATTACACGCCCCATGAAGCCTTGGAATTCATTGAGATATTCCTAAGCCAATAATTACATTTCTGCCGGAGTCTCCGGTAGCATCTTTCCGCCGGTCATCAAATTATAGTCTTAGGCTTTTTCCTCGTTAGAAATCTCCATGAATTCAAGGCTTCATGTGGTGTGTAATTGATATGAAATAAGTCATTTTTGGGTGAACTACTCTTTCACAAGGGAATAAGGTCAAAGGAACTCCCCCTAGTGGAGTGCCCATGAGCATCCCTCACTCTGGACAAGAAATTGAGCACACACTTATCATTTATATGATCACCCATTTTCACTCCACAGCCAAATGCTAAAGGAACAATGGCGACTTGATGAGGTGAGATAAGATAGGATAAAGAGATAGGACCTTTTTTATCCTGTGGGAGAAACTCGGCACAGCAGTTACAGTTACAGGTGATATTAGTCTGGCCATGCCAGGCTACTCTGAGCCATCCTAGACTACTGAAGTGAATTATCCTGCCCAAGAATCTTGTTCTTTGTGATTGACTTTCGAAAGCACTTTCAATGCCATTGTTTCACCTCTAAGTTTGTTATCCAAAATACAACCCAAATAAGTGACCTCGTCCTTGCTTGTGACTACATTGTCACCGACTCTGTTTGCACAGGGACCCTGTGCAAACTAAGCACTGCTCCCCAGCTGCCGTATTAATGGCAGCCAGAGGACAAATTCCACATGTACTGTAACAAAATACAACAAATAAAGGGGACACAATTGTTACACGAAGAATTGCGACTAATGTACAATTTATACTCTGTAGTACTATTTAGTATGATCTGAACAGAACTAAACGATTCTTGTTGTGCAATGGAATATAAATTAAACTGAAATTGTGGTGAAAAACTTTTTTTTTTCTTCTAATTAACAAAATGAGCACACAGATATTTCCTGTAATTTCTATTGTATGCGATAGTATGCATAATGCATTGTCAGTATGACATTCAAATTCAAATTGCTGAATTGGGACTGCAAAGTATGAATTTATTTTTGTCAGAGCAGTGGCTGACAGAATAATGTATTCACACCACATTTGCAAAGCACTGATTGATTGATTGCATACTTTGTTAGACAAATATTTAAACAGCACAGAAGTACACTTGGCCTAAAAGGATAACACAAAAAGGTCCTGGGGACTTGTTTCCATTGTGGTCCTATGTATTCAATTAATCTGGCCTAAAGGGTGATTTATACTTGGTTACATGCCAGTGGCATCCATAAAAATAGCTGCTCTACAAGCTGCGTCGTATTGTGAGACCTAGTGTATAAATCAGGCATAATAAGCTTATCTCTGCCAAAATGCACAAGAAAATGTATTTCATCCCTGTTGTCTGTCATGTTCATCAGCTCTCATGTTTCCATGTGTTTTTGCATCATGATTGTTGCTTTGGTGTGATACTTTTTCCTCAGTGTCATTTCCTGTAGCGTGTTACTTATTGGCTAGCCTCTCCCCTCCTATTGTGTTTCTAGGTAAAATTGAGGTGAAGATCTTAACACGAAAGAATGCAGAGGAGGCGGGGGACCAATGGCTGACTGAAGAAGATACTAAATCCTTCAGGGAGCTGCTCATAAATCTACTTGTAAGTTAGATAGCATTTTAACAACATTAGAAATAAACATGGGCAAAGGTCCCCCATATGTCCAAGACGTTTATTTTTAATTTTTAGAAGAAACATTTAGAATGAATTACTGCATATTGATTGATTGATTGTATCTTAGTAATTAAACATGTAGTGTCTATCGGCAAGCATTTCTTGGTCAAATTCAATATATAAGAAGATTTATTTGTTACAGACTGGGCCAATTCCAGTTCAATTTGTTTGTTTAAGTACAGGATGTCCTCTTTTGTGTGTACACACTCGGCACTCTTGCTTGTTTTGGGAATTAAGGAAATGTTCATTGTTCATTGTTTCTCCTTACCCCTCAGACCGGAGGCACAGAAGAAGTTTACAAGGAGCAAAAGAGGCAACAAGAACTGGAGAATAACTATAGGTTTGTGTGGGGAGAGTCACAAGAGGAGCCTCCACCATCTAGCACCTCTGACTCGGATGATGTAGACATCTGAGCTGTTGAATGTCACTCACTTTTTGTGATGGTAAACCAAACTCCTGTGGAGACCAGTAGGCAGGGAGAGTGTCATCCGCCCTACAGAGCTTGCTATTAAACCTGACAGACGATATCCTGTGTCTACATTCAGAAAATGTGTCTGTGCCTCAGTAGGCACCACTGTTGCACGACAAACATCCCAGCTGTAGCCCAACAGCAGTATGAAGTTATGCTTTTTCCTTTCCGATGGGATAATGACATTGATGGATAGCTAGAAAGCTGACCATGTCCTTTTTTTTTGTTGCAACACACTGTAACCGTAGTCGTATAACGTCCTGTCTCTGCAGGGAAGCAACCAGAGGAAATCTTATGTGACTCAACAAGTGATATGTTGCAAAGGGTGGTCCGTTTTCTCTTTTACCCCTTGGAAAAGTGATACTGATATTTTAATATCAAAAACTAAAAAGGCAAATACTCAAGAGGGGTACAGATGTATTCATGTTTTTGTTCTTGTAAAGCTTTTTTGATAATGCACTGTTTGCTGATAGAAAAGAAAACATCAGTAAGCACATAAATCTTTTCAATTGTAGGTTATGTTAGTAATTCTACACTTTATACTGTGGCACTTTACATTTTTAGAAATTCAATTTTATGCATTAATTAGCTGATGGAAATCATTTCATTTAAGTTCTATTCCATAAAATGGTAAAAGGGATTCAAAATGCAACAAGAGTTAAGGATGTGTAGTCTGTAAGTCTGCAAAAAGTTATTTTGTCTGATAAGATGACGCAATGCCAGATTTACCCTGTGGCTGTAAATGTACTAGCAAATGTCCAGTGTCAATCAAATGCAGTCAACCAAATGAAAGATTCCTCAAAAACTTTTCTAAGGATTATTCAGAAGTGTACCACAAGGGCTGAATTTGTATAGTTTGTGAATAATTGTAGTTTGATGGATATTAATCTGTAAATAATTTGCTTGAATATAAAATTGACTTGACATGTTGGATATTACCACAAATCTAGTGTGGCTTGAGTTATTGAGTGAGGTTCTCAAATTTTGTCACAGCGCAATCTGGTACACTATACAAACCTTTGGTTTCAGACTGGGACCAATCTAGCCTGGTTATCTGACTGAAGCTTCAAGAGACACAGTCCACTCAGTGAGTTAGAACCTATCCATACTGTATACTGCACAAATATATAAAGTCGTATTTGCTTGCTAACTGTCAAAACTGGTTTAGAATCCGGTTCAACAATCGCAAGAGGAAAGGGCAAAGTATTTGTGTTTGTGTTTGTTAATTATTACTTACACCATAGCCTGGTTTAAATTGAATTAAAGAATGCATTTGTTTCAAAATTGTAACTGCCCATTTCTAGCTCTATGGCACAACCCCTACCACCACAAGTTATGTACACTACAGGACCCTATGGTTTATGCACCATAGGAAATCGTTGTATGTACTGACTCTGACTACTTATTTCTGTGCATTTCCTCAAATTCTGGTTTTGCTCATTTTTATTTTCCACATAGCAAAGCTTTTAACAAATCATGAAAACTTCAGAAAACAGGAAAGAAAGGCTTCAGTGGGTGTGGGGCCAAAGAAGTAGAATGTGACTGACTGATGGCTTAAGGTGTTTCACCATCATTGAATTGATATCTCATTAATATTAAATGTTTTAGATATCAAATGTTAAAACTAACTGTCTAAATCAAACGTGATTGGTGATTTGGAAGAAATATGCTTTTATTTCGGAATACACTGACCGGAAGTAAGGTTTTGTTGAGCAGTGGCAGGTTGCCATGTCTGCTTATTATAAGCGACTTGATTGATTGATTGATTGATTGATGTACTTTATTTAGTAAGACATGAGAATAGTACATGACAGTACATGGAAGTACAAATTCACAATACAAGGTCTACTAAACTGGATAGCTCATTAAGCACTTAGCTTGTTTAAGATGAGACCCCCATGCACACAAATCATGATAAGCTTGTTTTTCAGGACTTCTGGACTTGTTTTCTGGACTTGTTTTTCAGGTAAGTTGCTTGTAAATATTTGGGCTTGTTTCTAAAGTGTGGTTGCTTATTTTGGGCTTGCCGCTTGTTTCTTATGTTTTTTAAACCAGTGGTTCTCAAAATAAAAAATAAAAAATGTCTTTACATGAAAATAGTTAATCAGCTATTTTCAAATAGCCACTGCATGTAGGTTACTATTAGTCGCTTCGTTTGGGCTTGTTTTCATAGACCTGGTTGATTATTTCAATTCAATTCAAAGGAGCTGGATTGGCACGAGAAAACATACGTTTACAATTACATCGTCAAAGCAATGTAAAAGCAACGGTTGCTTATTTATTTCTCTCGCAGAATCTGGCAACACTGAGCAGTAGTGCAAAAAAGCAGGAGATTTGTCAGACAACTTCAGGGCAGCTTGTACGACAGAGTAGAGTAGATAACGCGTCATTACGTGGAATACATGTAGTAGTTGAGTCATTTCTGTCAGTGGACACACTGGGACAGGCGTTTTTAGGTGACGTTCTATTAGTTAACACGTACCCAGTAACGTCGAACGCAGTCTATTTTAACGCTAAACTGGAGGCTAACGGCTAACCTGAAGTTAGCCATGAAGTTAGCAATTTTGTATCACAGAAGAACGAGCTAGCTTAACGTTTAACGACACTGGTGTCTCGTGCCAGCTTCATGACACCAGGGGACCAGGAACTATTTGATACCTGTCCTGGATTTGTTATCATCTAGACTATAGTTGTTGTTGTTAAATGTGTCTTTATAGCTGCCTTACCTGTTTTTTTTGTTCAGTCAAGGCTTGTAAGCAAAGATAGTGGCTCAGTTCCTCAACTGGATTATTATCATTATAATGGACTACTGGCTCAGTCAGGTTTAGTCAACAATAGAGTTCATGGTAAGTAGACCCACACCCAGTGGTGGAATAAGTACTCAGATACTTAACTTATGTAAAAGTAACAGTACCACTATATTAAAAAAAACTCTGTTACAAGTAAAATGCGTTAATTGTTCCAAATGTTACTTGAGTAAAGGAACAAAAGTATTGGCATCAAAATATACTTGAAGTACCAAAAGTAAGAGTACAAACATAGCAGATCTACAAGCTCACGATGCGATGCGTTGTGACGTTGTAGATTGGATATTTTAAAATAGCCTACGTATAGGGCCAATACGTGGTTAATGTATGTTTTATAATAAAATAATGTATATCTGCAAAGCAACTAGTAACTAAAGTTTTCAAATAATTATAGTGGATTAAAAGTACAATATTTGCCTCTGAGATGTAGTGGAGTAGAAGTAAAAGTATTGACAATTGGAATACTCCAGGACAGTACCTGAGTAAATGTACTATACAATGTACTTTATTACACCACTGCCCAGTGCCCACCCCCCCCGGCTGAAGGTGTGGCATCTATTGTGTGACCATGGAATGCTTTACACCTGCTGCTATTAAAGCCATTCACTCACGCCATCACTGTTGGCTTTTAATGTTGTCTCTTCCTCTTCATTTACTCAGCCTGATCGTGACTGAAGGTGGGAAACCTGGTCCAGCATGAAGGCCGTGGCATCTAAAGTCTGCTTTTTTGTGGGTTTCCTCGTGGGAAGCATCACAGCATACGTGTTCCTGCGGCAGGTGTGGTTTGAAAGGAGCTTTTCGGCACATCTGTCCAGTGGCTTGGACAATCCGCTCCATGAACTGGAGGAAGATGGGAAGAACTGGAAAAAGGAGAGATCTGCACTCTTCAACCTGAACCACCCTCACCACAAAGGTACAGATTATGGCAATTATTGTTCCATAATTTCGTGTTGTAGTAATGTCGCTTGAGCAAATCGCATGTACTGTAAAGGCAGGGCAGCACTAACACACCTGCAGTGGTAGAAAAAATACTCAAATGTTTTACTCAAGTAAAAGTATTGATACTGCAATGTAGAAATACTCTGTTGCAAGTAAAAGTCTGGAATAAAAAATGTACTCGAGTAAAAGTACAAAAGTATTGCTATCAAAATATACTTAAAGGTAGGGTAAGTGATTTGCTTTGGTTAAAATAAGTGTTAAATAGCTCTATATTCTGATAGTACTCATTGCTATAGAGTGTTTGTTCAGTATTAGGAGTCTCCTTGTCTCTCCACCTCTTTATTAACAACACATTGCATGCCAATCACGTAGATCTACGCGAACCTATTTATAGCCGCCACGTGCCAATCGCGTAGATCTACGTGAACTTAAAAAAATAATTAAAAAAAATATAAAGAAATAAATAAATAAATCCCCCCAATTTGACCCAAAGACCAAGGAGATATGATTTATCGAAGATATAGACTCCTATCCACTTCCTTGTTAACTTATTTAACTTAACTTATAAATTAAATTATTTATCTCGGCTCCTGAGTACTTTATTTTTTTTCAATGAAAAATCTCTGGCACTGGCTAGAAATATTCAGAAATACCTCTGGCAGTTAATGTGTTTTAAACAGAAAATGCATTTTCGTTTTCGTTTCAGTTTCATTTCCAATTTTATCCAACCAGGACAGAGAACTCAATCAGGATACAGATTAAACAAGTGAAATTGGAAGTGATGACACTAAGAAATGAGCAGACAAAATTGGAACTGGAACACTATACAAATTAAGCTTAAAATGGGTACTTTCTCCTGATTGGCTGAGATTTTTACACCTACCGAAAAAGGTATTTTCTGTTTATTTAAGAGCTGGAGAGACAGGGAGACATCTGTTACTGAAAAAATACTCTATAGCAATGATTACTATCAGAATATAGTATTTTAACCTTTTAACAAAATACTTTTTGTTTTAACCAAAAAATAACTTACCCTACCTTTTAAAGTACCAAAAGTAGTCATTATGCTGAATCTCCCATTTTACATGTTTTCAAATGTATAATATATATATACAAATCTTTTGAAAATAGCAGATCAACTTGCCCTTGTCTTCTCACCATTACACACAGATTATTGTGCAGGATATTGTGCAACCAATATCCTATCTCCTGAATCAAGCTCACAGAGAAATAATTACATAATATTTGCTAAGATGTGACACAAGAAGCACAATGATATGCATTAAAATAGATAATCTTTTTCCACCAAAAATTGTTACAAATATTTGTGATAATTGTGATTACAATTTTAAGTAAAATAATAGTGATTATCATACATTTTTGTCATAATCGTGCAGCCATTTCATGGCTACCTATGTTCAATATTATGTACACATTTTAGGTACATGAAAATCAGTCACAGTTTGGGGCAAATAATGATGTGAGCAAGAGCAGTGTACAATGTAATAATACAGCAAGAAAACAACTGTAAAGGCAAATTACAATAGAATAAAGTAGAAAGTATCAGGTACTGTATTGGGTGAATTGGACATTTAAAGGCTGCATATTTAAAATGTATTAATGACCTCCATTCAAGTATTGTATATAAGCAGAGTAGCAGACACATGCAGTATTAAAAGGGAGAGGCCAGTCATGCCACATTGGTTCTGTCTTGTTGTGACATTGTCTTTGTAGAAAAGATGCATGCCTAGATTACAGTGTAAAGTCAACACGTGTTGTCAGTCCAGAGATACCGCCCTAACCTGCTGCGCATGCTCCAGCTTACTGCTTTGCAAAGTGTGGGTGTCTGAGCAAAACACAATAATGGAACATGGAAACCAGTTGGTTTCCATGTTCAAACCAACTGGTTTCCCTCATACTTTGTTTTGAACAAGGTGTCTAGACGGAAACAGATGTTAAAAATGAGTTAGGGTAGAGTTATGTGTATATACTAACTAACTACTCTATGTGTAACTGTATATGCAGCAATGGCTCAAAATAAATATTAATTCAGTCATTTTCTTTGTCAGGTGAAGATAGCCGTATGGCAGATGAGTTGTACAAAAAGGTGCGCATTCTTTGCTGGGTAATGACTGGGCCCAGCAACTTGGAGAAGAAGGCTCGGCATGTGAAGGCTACGTGGAGTCGACACTGCAACGTTGTTGTCTTCATGAGCTCTGTCGATGACCCTGATTTCCCTACCGTGGGCTTGGGTACCAAGGAGGGGCGTGACCAGCTTTACTGGAAGACAATCCGAGCCTATCACTATGTGTACGAGCATCACGCCCATGAGGCAGATTGGTTTCTTAAGGCAGATGATGACACCTACGTAATTGTGGACAACCTGCGCTGGGTTCTTTCCAACCGCACGGCCGAGGAGCCCGTCTACTTCGGTCGAAGATTCAAGCCCTACACCAAGCAGGGCTACATGAGCGGTGGTGCAGGTTATGTACTGAGCAAAGAGGCTCTGAGGAGATTTGTTGAGGGATTCAAAAATAAGGTGTGCACTCACACTACCTCTGTGGAAGACTTGGCGATGGGGCAATGCATGGAGAAAGTTGGGGTGAAAGCAGGTGACTCTAGAGACACTAGCCACAGGGAGACCTTTCACCCCTTTGTCCCAGAGCAGCACCTCACAGCCACGTTTCCCAAGAGTTTCTGGTACTGGAGCTACTGCTACTACCCCATCTCAGAGGCAAGTCCAGCAAAATCTTTCCTTGGTGTACTTCTGTATTTATTTATGCATGTGTTACTGATGCCTAACTTGTACTTTGTCACACAGCGGTGTTGCTCCCTGATGAAGCATAAATTAGGCTTTAAAGTTGTTTTGCCCCCTTCTCTTTTGTTGATAATAAATGTATGCACATACAGTAGTCATTTAGCATAACCAAATGCCTTGACATGTTTTCATACTCTTCTTTTACATTTCCCCAGGGTCCAAAATGCTGCTCGGACCTGTCCGTGTCTTTCCACTATGTGGACGCTTCACTCATGTATTTATTGGAGTACTACGCCTACCACCTGCGTGCCTTTGGCTACAGGTACCGCTATCAGCCTCCTGCCCCTGCAGGATACAATATTGAGGAGTTAACAGGATCCTGGAATATTGCCGAAGGGGGAAGTGCCAAAGATCTGGCTTTTCCAGAAAAACCGAGGGCAAAGGTTGAACATCCACCCAGGACAGATGAAAAGCGGGATGTGAAACCTCCTCCCGCAGCTGATAACAACCCTGTTGCTGCTCCGCTTGGCAAGGAAAGATAATAATGTTGTAAATGTGAATGGGTGAGTTCAAGAGAGGTCGGGAGGATCTTGGTTGTGTTTTTCATTGTTCTTGTTCATGTGGATAATCTTAGTACAGATTTCTACATAAGTGAAATAAGCAAACGGAACATTTCGTGCCTCCATAATTATGAAAGTGCGACGTTGAAGGATTGTTTTGTTGAAGGATTTTCCATTAGTTTGTACAGTGAGATTATGCAAACTGGTTTAGAAATGGTTTAAACATGATCAATCAATTGTCAGACTATGCTTTGTATGTTCTGGACAGAAGTGTATCTTCATTTGAGTACTGTTAACTAAAAGCATATTAATACATTCTTGAGTGAACATAATAGCAGATTGCCTGCTTAAGGTAAATTATGGCATCTTTCTAGCCACTTTATGGTACCAGCCTTTCTTTTGTTTTCCAGTTTGTTTTAAATTTCACCTCTGTCATTGTTCCAACTAAGCAAGCTAAGGTGATACCAAAAGGTGACGTGAAAACACTCCAGACTACTAACTGGTCAGAGAGAATTGTCGCTAATGTCAGACTTCCTTATACCGTAAACAATCTTTTAAACTAGGCGTTGTAAATGTGAAATAAATCAATATTAGTAAACTGCATAGCTAGCCTATTTCTCACCAAATTGGCCTTTATTGGGGAAACATATTGTTTCCAGACAAGTTGCGATTGTTCTTTAGTGCTCTTTTACGCAGAGGGTAGGATGTTGTTATGATGACCAGCTACATTGAATGGGTACTATACTATCTGCAGTATGTGGTACGTACCATGCTGTTGAAAAGTGCATTAGATTCATTTTCTTGTGGCTTTTCCTTTATTGATTTGCTTGCAGGTGGTGCTCTACCACATTTCATGGAAATGGCAAGTGTTTCCTAACTGTAATGGTTTGGCTGGGCTCATCATGAAATGTATTGATTGCATTCCAGCAGTTTTATGGTGTCCCCTGTTATAGTACTAAATAGACCTTTATTGATCCTGCAGGGGAAGGGCATTTGTCAGGTTATGTTCAGTTGAGAGTATGTCTTCAGGCTATTTAGTTTTCACAGAATATTTTCACAATATTTCTTGCATGAAACTGTGCAAAGGAACAGACTTTGTAGACTAGCTGTGTGCAATGCTTCCATATCCACTGAACACTGGCAGTGTCACTAACCTTCTCCTCTCATCTCTCTGAACCGGACTCATTAGCTTGTGCCTTGCAAATTGTGATTGTATGAACCGTCAGCTGCACATATGACTTTGCACTGTGACATACATATTTAAGAATGATAGTTGCGAATGGAATTATTGCATTCTTCAGATGTAGGGACTATAACCTTTAGGCATACCACTAGGGAACTTGTTCATGATGACCTATTTGTGAGCAAACAAATCATACACCATTTTTACAATGTTTTGTATTTGTATTTTTATTTTATAAAATCAAATTAGGTCTGGGTTGATTACATTTTCCTGTATTAATGCATACGTAGATGATGTTAAGTATTCATTACATTTCAAACCAGCATACTGTTTGGTTTATGAATTAATTATGTGAGATTATTACCAAATACAGTATAGGGGAGGAGTTCTGGCATACATCAGCATTGGATGATATCACTTGTCCCCCATCAATAAAACACGACTGATCATTGTATTATATTGCATTATGTTGTTGAACATTCAAGAGCACTTTGGGATGGTATTCATATTTTGTGTATTCTGTCCTTGATTTAACACTGCAATAATTTTCCTCTCCATGGTTATAATTGTATGTAACCAATGCCTATTAAGATGCCTTTTGTAAGTGTTTACACTTAAATCTATGTATTTCCTCTGTACGTGAGCAAAGAGCACGTTCAGTCTTTTTGGGGGGATGATGCCCATTTATACCAAATTAGCATGTAATGCATATTGACTTCTTATAAATCGTTGTACATTTTTCCTTAGTTGCAAGTGAATCCATTGCTTCAGTGATTAAGAGTTGCATGAGACTGACAGTCAGTCAATGTTTTCTATGCAGCTTATGAGGATCGATGGATGTCAGTTTTGCTGCCCAAATAATTTAAAATAACATGCATCCCCAAGTTAATATTGGTATAAAACACGCTGACAATCTCTTCCATTCCATAACCTAATTTTGTCAAAGGGAATGATGTACAGATATGTATTTATATTTGGGCTATATTGATATTTGTATCAATATATACAGTAGTGCATATATCAATTGGTGTTTTGAGTCTGAGTGTATGTGGGAGTGCACATTATGATCGCTGTGCAGTCTCAGTGAAAGGTACTTGAATCAGTATGAATAAATGCATATTTTGCTGTAGATATTGTCTTTATTTGGTTTACATTATTGTATATTGCATACATTTCACCTTTACAGTAAAAATGACAAATATGGCCTTGGATACGAGCTGTCAGCCAGCATATTAATATTAACATTAATCTCACCTCACTGAACACTAACCTGAGTTACTTAAAGGCCCAACCTAGGATTGTTTTGAATATGAGTATGGTTTGCAGATGAAAAATCTGCTATTTAATCATAAATCAAAATTTAGGTCTGTTTTTCGCCAATGTTTCCAAACATAACCAATGTAAAGAAACCTAGTACCGCCCCAAATACAGCAAATAAAATAATTTAACTGGTGTCTGAAGAGTTGGTAGTCAATACCCTAGACTAGAGAATTGCTTTTCTGGTGGGCCATCTGTTTGTATCACTAATTGGGCCTTTAAATCACTTGCTATATACAGGATATTATTGAGTCTATTGGCAGCAGTACCATGATTGTTCAGATGTGCTGCTGAGCAGAAGTTTGACACAAAGAGAAGAGCTGTTCTGTGTTTATTTAGAAATGTTGATTTACATTAGACTTAGGAACATGTCAATGTTAAAACCAGCAAACAGGATCAGTCATAATTTAGCCTTGGATTTTCTCCCTCTTCAAGTAGGACTTGTTACTTCAGCCGGCCATGATTCATGAAAATGCCTCCTCTTTGTTGTGAATATTCTTCTCTTGTCCAGGTTTGAGTGATTCCTACAAAGAAAGGAGAATTTGGCTGTGTGATGCGTGCGTGTTTTGGGGCGAGCGCTCTTGTATTCGATGAAGCTTGTTGGGCCCATGGCTGGAGACAGCATCACTGACTGTATACATAGACTGGGGTGATGACCTGTCTCAGACAGTAATTTCATATAATGCCACTAGATGTCACACTAACAAAGTTATGTCCTTTTCATGATGGTAACTGACCTACAAGAGGCTGCGATTGTTGTGCATTGTACATGTATTTAAAGTTAATGTAATGTTAATACATTTTCCCAAAGAGGAACCTGCATTGCAAAACTAGCAATTAATGACATTTATAATGTTTGAGTCATGTGCCACTAGGAGTTATAAAGCTTACAGTAGGCCTAAAGATGTACGTATGTATAATTAAATAAATACAATTAATCCATTCATATGGGTCAATAAATATTGGGACTGTGCTCGACTAGAGAAATTCTTAGTCGACTAATATTCATAGGAATTTGTTTATTAATCGATTAGCTGATTTAATAGACAAATCTGTAAGTCCAGCCTTCTCGGGATGATGAAGTTGAGAACTGAACAATCAAATGTTGATTTCACAATGACAACTGGATACTGAAAGTTATACACCGGTCTGGTAGAATTATATGGTTATGTCTAGAGTTTACAAGAGCTGTGCTCATTTGTAAAAAGTTATTCATTCAGCATGCGAATAAAGCAATGACTAATCAACTTGAGTCTTGATAGACTAATACCAAACTGACCAATTATTTGGACAGATATTGGACAGTCCTTGAATATCAACAAAAATCTTACCAAAAAGCTGTGAAAGGTACAGAATCATTGCAATGTTTCAATAAGATTAGTTGTAGGTTTTGACACTCACTTGATCCTCCTGAGCTCCTGCGTCCTAAGAGACTAACAAAGATGTCATCCATGTCTCCTGCATAAAATGATGAGCAAAGAGATTTTCATTGCATAATCAAGACAAGATTAAAAAGAATATTGATCTTTGATACTGACAACAACCTCTTACTTTGTCTTGGTAGGGGAGGACTAGCCTGGTAAACCCTCCCTCCGGCTAGGGGAGGACCTCTTTGGTCTGAAAAGATACAAGTGGCCTAAAATGAGTCAAGTGATCAGAAACAAATATCTGTATAATAGACAGGATGTTGATGTAGTGTTCCACTTCCAATCACAATCTTAGATTTAACACAATCTGGATGACTAAGTGAAAGGCAATTACAATATTTACTTGCAGTTCTCCTGCCCATCAGGCCCACAAAGCTGCCATAGTCGATGTCACATAACCGCTTTGGATCTGTGCAGTCCACAGGGAAGTCTGGGGTATTCTGAGAACCAAAAAAGTGTAGAAGACGTAGATGGTAGTATACGGTAGTAAAACAAAATCAAAAGCTTCTATAAATCACTAGAGATAAATCAGGTCATACCTCTATCTGTGGTTGAAGATAACCAAGGCTGTCAGTGTTCCAATTCTCCCCATTATTGTAGAATTGGAACAAAGTCATCAGTCTGTCTGTCTGCTACCTATCAGGTACACATATAAGAAAGTTCTTTTCATAATGAATAACTGTTAATGATTTTTTTTTACCTCTGTAGCTTGTCTCTCAGCAAGTCTAGACAAATTGGCCACGGTGATATTATATATTTTTTATTTATTTAGTCTATACTCAACAATGATGAAAATACATGAATCACTTACCTGTGGAATCCAGTAGTATTCAATATTTTTGTGATGGTCCAATAAACTATTAATATTCCCCTTTGAAATTTTTGGTAGCACAAGTCTTTCCCCTCAGTCTCCAGTTGTTACAGCAAGTTTGTAGGATTGGTCCGTTTTGAACTAAATGCCTCAAATCGATGTAGCCTATGAAGTTCAACTGGAAAGCCATTCCTCTGTCCTATACTTTTCCACTATATTCCTCACAGATATACTGTTCTGTTTGCTTTTTCTTAACTTTTATGTTCTGTTGCACTGCATAGCACCCATAACTATAAAAGCTGTGTGAAACTAAAGTTTTCAAATAATTATAGTGGATTCAGAATCAGAATCAGAATCAGAATCAGGTTTATTGTCACATCACAGGTTTACAAGTTAAAAAAGTGGGTGAAATTCGTTTTTGTACATCATTCCCATCGCAACGTTAATTTCCATAGAAAGAAGAGGGGGGGAGGGAGAAGAAGAAGAAGAGGGGTGGGGGGTAAGTGGGAGGGAGATCAAGCAAGAGAACAGCAGAAGGCCAAACAAGTTATCTACATATATACAGAGTACCTGAGATAAGAAACAAACTAAGGTGCCTGAGCATAGCAACAGGATTAGCAGGATTAAATAATATTTGCCTCTGAGAAGGTGTGGCATCTGGAATGCTTCTGCTGCTAGTAAAGCCATTCACTCACGCCACGCCATCACTGTTGGCTTTTAATGTTGTCTCTTCCTCTTCGTTTACTCAGCCTGATCGCGACTGAAGGTGGGAAACCTGGTCCAGCATGAAGGCCGTGGCATCTAAAGTCTCCTTTTATGTGGGTTTCCTCGTGGGAAGCATCACAGCATACGTGTTCCTGCGGCAGGTGTGGTTTGAAGGGAGCTTTTCGGCACATCTGTCCAGTGGCTTGGACAATCCGCTCCATGAACTGGAGGAAGATGGGAAGAACTGGAAAAAGGAGAGATCCGCACTCTTCAACCTGAACCACCCTCACCACAAAGGTACAGATTATGGCAGTTATTGTTCCATAATTTCATAACTTTGTGTAGTAGTATGTTGCTTGAGCAAATCACATGTAGGCCTACTGTAATGGCAGGGCAGCACTAACACACCTACAGTGGTAGAAAAATGTTTTACTTAAGTAAAAGTATTGATACTGCAATGTAGAAATTGACTTGAGTAAAAGTACAAAAGTATTGGTTTCAAAATGTACTTAAAGTACCAAAAGAAGTCATTCTGCAGAATGTCCCATTGTACATGTTTTCAAATGTATAAAATATATACAAATCTCTTGAAAATAGCGATCAACTTGCCCTTGTCTTCTCACCATTACACACAGATTATTGTGCAGGATATTGTGCAACCAATCTCTGTCTACTGTATCAAGCTCACAGAGAAACAATTACATACTATTTGCTAAGATATGACGCAAGAAGCACAATGACAATATTAAGTAAAATAATAGTGATTATCATAATTTTTTGTCATAATTGTGGCTACCTATGTTCCATATTATGTACACGTTTTAGGTACACGGAAATCAGTCGCAGTTAGGGGCAAAAAATGATGTGAGCAAGAGCAGTGTACAATGTAACAATACAGCAAGAAAACAACTGTAAAAGCAAATTACAGTAGAAGAAAGTAGAAAGTATCAGGTACTGTATTGGGTGAATTGGATATTTAAATGCTGGATATTAAAAATGTATTAATGACTTCCAAAATAATTCAAGTATTGTATATAAGCAGAGTAGCAGACACATGCAGTATTAAAAGGGAGAGGCCAGTCATGCCACTCTGGTTCTGTCTTGTTGTGACATTGTCTTTGCATATGCAAAGATGCATGCCTAGATTACAGTGTAAAGTCAACACGTGTTGTCAGTCCAGAGATACCACCCTAACCTGCTGTGCAGTGTGCATGCTCCAGCTTCCTGCTTTGCAAAGTGTGGGTGTCTGAGCAAAACACAATAATGGAACATGGAAACCAGTTGGTTTCCATGTTCAAACTAACTGGTTTCCCTCATTGTTTTGAACAAGGTGTCTAGACAGAAACAGATGTTAAAAATGAGTTAGGGTAGTGTATATACTAACTAACTACTCTATGTGTAACTGTATATGCAGCAATGCCACAAAATGAATATTAATTCAATCATTCTCTTGTCAGGTGAAGATAGCCGTATGGCAGATGAGTTGTACAAAAAGGTGCGCATTCTTTGCTGGGTAATGACTGGGCCCAGCAACTTGGAGACGAAGGCTCGGCATGTGAAGGCTACGTGGAGTCGACACTGCAACGTTGTTGTCTTCATGAGCTCTGTCGATGACCCTGATTTCCCTACCGTGGGCTTGGGTACCAAGGAGGGGCGTGACCAGCTTTACTGGAAGACAATCCGGGCCTATCACTATGTGTACGAGCATCACGCCCATGAGGCAGATTGGTTTCTTAAGGCAGATGATGACACCTTCGTAATTGTGGACAACCTGCGCTGGGTTCTTTCCAACCGCACGCCCGAGGAGCCCGTCTACTTCGGTCGAAGATTCAAGCCCTACGTCAAGCAGGGCTACATGAGCGGTGGTGCAGGTTATGTACTGAGCAAAGAGGCTCTGAGGAGATTTGTTGAGGGATTCAAAAATAAGGTGTGCACTCACACTACCTCTGTGGAAGACTTGGCGATGGGGCAATGCCTGGAGAAAGTTGGGGTCAAAGCAGGTGACTCTAGAGACACTATCCACAGGGAGACCTTTCACCCCTTTTACCCAGAGCACGACCTCACAGCCACTGGAGGTCCCAATCCTGGGTACTGGTACTGGAGCTACAACTACTACCCCATTTTACAGGTAAGTCCAGCTAAAGCGTTCCTTGCTGTACTTCCGTATTTATTTATGCATGTGTTACTGATGCCTAACTTGTACTTTGTCACACAGCGGTGTTGCTCCCCGATGAAGCATAAATTAGGCTTTAAAGTCGTTTTGCCCCCATCTCTTATGTTGATAATAAATGTATGCACATACAGTAGTCATTTAGCATAACCAAAGGCCTTGACATGTTTTCATACTCTTCTTTTACATTGCCCCAGGGTCAAAAATGCTGCTCGGATCTGTCCGTGTCTTTCCACTATGCGGACGCTTCACTCATGTATTTATTGGAGTACTACGCCTACCACCTGCGTGCCTTTGGCTACAGGTACCGCTATCAGCCTCCTGCCCCTGCAGGATACAATGTTGAGGAGTTAACAGGATCCTGGAATATTGCCGAAGGGGGAAGTGCCAAAGATCTGGCTTCTCCAGAAAAACCGAGGGCAAAGGTTGAACACATCCACCCAGGACAGATGAAAAGCGGGATGTGAAACCTCCTCCCGCAGCTGATAACAACCCTGTTGCTGCTCCGCTTGGCAAGGAAGGATAATAATGTTGTAAATGTGAATGGGTGTGTTTTTCATTGTTCTTGTTCATGTGGATAATCTTAGTACAGATTTCTACGTAAGGGAAATAAGCAAACGGAACATTTCGTGCCTCCATAATTATGAAAGTGCGACGTTGAAGGATTGTTGTGTTGAAGGATTTTCCCTTAGTTTGTACAGTGAGATTATGCGAACTGGTTTAGAAATGTTTTAAACTTGATCAATCAATTGTCAGACTATGCTTTGTATGTTCTGGGCAGAAGTCTATCTTCATTTGAGTACTGTTAACTAAAAGCATATTAATACATTCTTGAGTGAACATAATAGCAGATTGCCTGCCTACAGTAAATTATGGCATCTTTCTAGCCACTGTATGGTACCGGCATTTCTTTAGTTTTCTAGTTTGTTTTAAATTTCACCTCTGTCATTGTTCCAACTAAGTGTAACCAGGTAGACCTGTTACTATGGCAGCATGAGCCAGGTGCTCCTTGTTTCAAATTAAGGGTGGGGTTTATTGTCACAGGAGATTAAAGGGCTGGGCTGCTTACATTCAGCAGATACCCTAGCTTGCTGTAAGGTTGGTGTACCTGAGGAGGACAAGAGATGGAAGGCATGGCTTTTCTAAATGTATATAGGCCGCCTGGTGAATTAGTAAGTATGGTACAAAGTATGCCCTTATTCCATGCTGCTGTGCTCCTTCTCCTCCTCTGTTACACCAGTCCAATATATGGTATTGTATGTGTTGGTTATTTATATGATTGTTGGTTTTTAGGCCAGTGTGCATTTTACAAGCTTGAATATTTATGTTCATGAAAGATGTTTATGAAGGGAAAAGAATAAACAGTCTTTTTAAAATCATTCTGTCTTATTTCCATGCTCATCCTTGGTTAAACAAACCTGTGCATTGCATTGTTAAAGAGGACCTTCCCTCTAGAAAAAGGTGGCGTAGTCTAGTAGGCATTGTATATTTTTATTATTATTATCCCCTCTAAAAGCCCCCCCTGCTACATAAGCAAGCTGAGGTGATACCAAAAGGTCAAGGAGTGAAAACACTCCACTACTAACTGGTCAGAGAGAATTGTCGCTAAGGTCAGACTCCCTTATACTGCATGGAAGGAAGGTCCCAATACTGTAAACAATCTTTTAAACTAGGTGTTGTAAATGTGGAATAAATCAATATTAGTAAACTGCATAGCCTATTTCTCACCAAATTGGCCTTTATTGGGGAAACATATTGTTTCCAGACAAGTTGCAATTGTTCTTTAGTGCTCTTTTACGCAGAGGGTAGGATGTTGTTATGATGACCAGCTACATTGAATGGGTACTATACTATCTGCAGTGTGTGATACTTGGTACCATGCAGTGGAAAAGTGCATTGGATTCCTTTTCTTGTGGCTTTTCCTTTATTGATTTGCTTGCAGGTGGTGCTCTACCACATTTCATGGAAATGGCAAGGGGGGATGATGTCCATTTATACCAAATTAGCATGTAATCCATAATGACTTCTTATAAATCGTTGTACATTTTTCCTTAGTTGCAAGTGAATCCATTGCTTCAGTGATTAAGAGTTGCATGAGACTGACAGTCAGTCAGTGTTTTCTATGCAGCTTATGAGGATCGATGGATATCAGTTTTGCTGCCCAAATAATTTGAAATAACATGCATCCCCAAGTTAATATTGGTATGAAACACGCAGTTGCTGACAATCTCTTCCATTCCATAACCTAATTTTGTCAAAGGGAATGATGTACAGACATGTATTTATATTTGGGTTATATTGATATTTATATCAATAAAAACAGTAGTGCATATATCAATTGGTGTTTTGAGTCTGAGTGTATGTGGGAGTGCGCATTATGATCACTGTGCAGTCTCAGTGAAAGGTACTTGAATCAGTATGAATAAATGCATATTTTGCTGTAGATATTGTCTTTATTTGAATTGGTTATTGCATACATTTCACTTTTACTGTAAAAATGACAAATATGGCCTTGGATACGTGTTGTCAGTCAGTATATTAACATTAATCTCACCTCACTGAACACTAACCTGAGTTACTTAAAGGCCCAATCTAGGATTGCTTTCAATATGAGTATGATTTGCAGATGAAAAATGTGCTATTTTGAAATTTGATCATAAATCAAAATATAGGTCTGTTTTTCGCCAATTTTTCCAAACATAACCAACGTAAAGAAAACTAGTACCGCCCCAAATACAGCAAATAAAATAATTTAACTGGTGTCTGAACAGTAGGTAGTCAATACCCTAGACTAGAGAATCAGTTTTCTGGTGGGCCATCTGTTTGTATCACTAACTGGGCCTTTAAATCATTTGCTATATGCAGGATATTGAGTCCATTGGCAGCAGTACCATGATTGTTCAGATGTGCTGCTGAGCAGGAGTTTGACACGAAGAAAAGAGCCGTGCTTTGTTTATTTAGAAATGTTGATTTCCATTAGACTTAGGAACATGTAAATGTTAAAACCAGCAAACAGGATAAGTCATAATTTAGCCTTGGATTTTCTTCCTCTTCAAGTAGGACTTGTTACTTCAGCCGGCCATGCTTAATGAAAATGCCGCCTCTTTGTTGTGAATATTCTTCTCTTGTCCAGGTTTGAGGGATTCCTATAAAGAAAGGAGAATTTGGCTGTGTGATGACCAGTCTCAGACAGTAATTTCATATAATGCCACTAGATGTCACACTAACAAAGTTATGTCCTTTTCATGATGGTAACTGACCTAGAGGCTGCGATTGTTGTGCATTGTACATGTTCTTATAGTTAGTGTAATGTTAATACATTTTCCCAAAGAGGAACCTGGATTGCAAAACTAGCAATTAACAATGACATTTATAATGTTTGAGTAATGTGCCACTAGGAGTTATAAAGCTTACAGTAGGCCTAAAGATGTACGTATACAATTAAATGAATAAAATGCATCCATTCATATGGGTCAATAAATATTGGGACTGTGCTCGACTAGAGAAATTCTTAGTCGACTAATATTCATAGGAATTTGTTTATTAATCGATTAGCTGATTTAATAGACAAATCTGTAAGTCCAGCCTTCTCGGGATGATGAAGTTGAGAACTGAACAATCAAATGTTGATTTCACAATGACAACTGGATACTGAAAGTTGTACACCGGTCTGGTAGAATTATATGGTTATTATATCTAGAGTTCACAAGAGCTGTGCTCATTTGTAAAAAGTTATTCATTCCATATGCGAAAAAAGCAATGACTATAATCAACTTGAGTCTTGATAGACTAAGACCAAACCGACCAATTATTTGGACAGATATTGGACAGTCCTTGAATATCAACAAAAATGTTACCAAAAGGCTGTGAAAGGTACAGAATCATTGCAATGTTTCAATAAGATTAGTTGTAGGTTTTGACACTCACTTGATCCTCCTGAGCTCCTGCGCCCTAAGAGACTAACAAAGATGTCATCCATGTTTCCTGCATAAAATGATGAGCAAAGAGATTTTTATTGCATAATCAAGACAAGATTGACAAGAGTACTGATTTTGATTATTGATACTGACAACAACCTCTTACTTAGTCTTGGTAGGGGAGGACCTCTTTGGTCTGAAAAGTTAGACATGTTAAAAATACGAGTGGCCTAAAATTAGTCAAGTGATCCTGAGCTCCTGCGTCCTAAGAGACTAAAAAAGATGTCATCCATGTCTCCTGCATAAACAGCAACCTAAAATGAGTCAAGTGATCAGAAACAAATATCTGCATAATAGACAGGATGATGTAGTAAGGAAGGAGGTAAGGTAAATGAGAGTATAGGGCAGGTGTTCCAATCACAATCTTAGATAACACAATCTGGATGACTAAGTGAACAATTACAATATTTACTTGCACTTTTCCTGCCCATCAGGCCCACAAAGCTGGCATAGTCGATGTCACATAACCGTTTTGGATCTGTGCAGTCCACAGGGAAGTCTGGGGTATTCTGAGAACCAAAAAAGTGTAGAAGACGTAGATGGTAGTATACGGTAGTAAAAAAATATATAAATCACTAGAGATAAATCAGGCCATACCTCTATCTGTGGTGTATTACACAAAGTCTTCATAAGCCATGAGTTGAAGATAACCAAGGCTGTCAGTGTTCCAATTCTCCCCATTATTCTAGAATTCGAACAAATTCATCCATCTGTCTGCCTCTCTGTCTGCTACCTATCAGGTACACATATAAGAAAGTTCTTTTCATAATGAATAACTGTTAATGATTTTTTTTTACCTCTGTAGCTTGTCTTTCAGCAAGTCTAGACAAATTGGCCACAGTGATATTATAATTATATATTTTTATTTATTTAGTCTATACTCAACAATGATGAGAATACAATCACTTACTTGTGGAATCCAGCCGTATTCAATCTTGTTGTGATGGTCCAATAAACTATTAATATTCCCCTTTGAAATTGTTGGTAGCACAAGTCTTTCCCCTCAGTCTCCTCCAGTTGTTACAGCCTACTTAAGTGTTCTTGTAATCTAGTCATACCCCTGATAAACCCCACCCACCCCAACACAAGCAGCTTCCCTTTCATTAAGTTGTTGCATTTGTTTCATTAGGGCAAATCTCATATTGATGAGTTGAGAAAGAATTGAAATAAAACAAAACAAAACACAACAGTAATCCTATTTTCAATTAATTAGCTATGAAATCAAAAGGACATTTAATAAGGACTATAAAGAAAACATCGCATGGATGCACCTGGGACGTATCATCAGTGTTGTAGCCTGGGGTCATAGATAGGGTGTTTCGGGTCTCGGAACAACATACACCCTCGCCCAGGTGACCCCAGGTGACGCCCAGGTGACCCGGGGTTGATCAAGCCCCGACTTACGTCCCAGTAGCTACCCAGGGTCAGTCCTATTAGGGAAAGACAGGGCCACTCAGTCCGCTTCTCCGGAACTACTCTGCCGAGACTCGGGGAGGCTCTGGCACGTGGAGGGACTAGGCTCTGTGGGTTGTCTCCTGGCCAGGCTCCTCCTTCGTCTCACCAGGTCCAGGACCTGAGCGCTGCACCAGATCCGCTGCACCACCCCGATCCAAACATTTCCTTCTGGCATGATGGTTCCTTGGGCCGTGGTGGTGCAGGCTCCACTTGCGGCTTGCTTGAATGGCCCTCCTAAAGGCCTCACCGTGGGTTTGTTGGGCTTCTTCCTCACGGAAGACACAGGCTGGGGCGCTAACCCATACTGCTCCCGGGATGCCGTCTACATTCCGGCTGTCATCCGTCTCTCCGGTGGTCACCAAACTATTCCTGGTTGTCACGTGACAATGGCTTAAAAAATACAATTTAAACAGCAGTAGATAAGTATATTTTATTTCTTTGCATTCTTTATTTGAGATCACTTTATTTGATTTATAGTAGATACGTGAACTTGAACTCTAGTGGATTAAAAGTACACTATAATTGCCTCTGAGAAGGTGTGGCATCTATTTGTGTGACGTTGGAATGCTTTACACCTGCTGCTAGTAAAGCCATTCACTCACGCCACGCCATCACTGTTGGCTTTTAATGTTGTCTCTTCCACTTCGTTTGCTCAGCCTGATCGTGACTGAAGGTGGGAAACCTGGTCCAGCATGAAGGCTGTGGCATCTAAAGTCTCCTTTTATGTGGGTTTCCTCGTGGGAAGCATCACATTCTACGTGTTCCTGCGGCAGGTGTGGTTTGAGAGGAGCTTTTCGGCACATCTGTCCAGTGGCTTGGACAATCCGCTCCATGAACTGGAGGAAGATGGGAAGAACTGGAAAAAGGAGAGATCTGCACTCTTCAACCTGAACCACCCTCACCACAAAGGTACAGATTATGGCAGTTAATGTTCCATAATTTCATAACTTTGTGTAATAGTACGTTGCTTGAGCAAATCACATGTACTGTAAAGGCAGGGCAGCACTAACACACCTGCAGTGGTAGAAAAAGTACTCAAATGTTTTACTTAAGTAAAAGTATTGATACTGCAATGTAGAAATACTCTGTTACAAGTAAAAGTCCGGAATTCAAAATTGACTTGAGTAAAAGTACAAAAGTATTGGTTTCAAAATATACTTAAAGTACCAAAAGAAGTCATTCTGCAGAATGTCCCATTGTACATGTTTTCAAATGTATAAAATATCTACAAATCTTTTGAAAATAGCAGATCAACTTGCCCTTGTCTTCTCACCATTACACACAGATTATTGTGCAGGATATTGTGCAACCAATCTCCATCTACTGTATCAAGCTCACAGAGAAACAATTACATACTATTTGCTAAGATATGACACAAGAAGCACAATGATAAACATACATATTAAAATAGATAATCTTTTTCCACCAAAAATTATTAAAAATATTTGTGATTACAATATTAAGTCAAATAATAGTGATTATCATTCATTTTTGTTATAATCGTGCAGCCATTTCATGGCTACCTAAGTTCCATATCATGTACACGTTTTAGGTACAAAAATCAGTTAGGTGCAAAAAAGTATGCGAGCAAGAGCAGTGTAGGCTACAATGTAACAATACAGCAAGAAAACAACTGTAAAGGCAAATTACAGTAGAAGAAAGTAGAAAGTATCAGGTACTGTATTGGGTGAATTGGACATTTAAATGCTGCATATTTAAAATGTATTAATAACCTCCAAAAGAATTCAAGCATTGCATATAAGCAGAGTAGCAGACACATGCAGTATTAAAAGGGAGAGGCCAGTCATGCAACTTTGGTTAAGTCTTGTTGTGACATTGTCTTTGTAGAAAAGATGCATGCCTACAGTACAGTGTAAAGTCAACATGTGTTGTCAGTCCAGAGATACGCCCTAACCTGCTGCGTATGCTCCAGCTTCCTGCTTTGCAAAGTGTGGGTGTCTGAGCAAAACACAATAATTGAACATGGAAACCAGTTGGTTTCTATGTTCAAACCAACTACTTTGTTTTGAACGAGGTGTCTAGACGGAAACGGATGTTAAAAATGAGTTAGGGTAGAGTTATGTATATATACTAACTAACTACTCTACTGTATGTGTAACTGTATACTGTATGCAGCAATGGCACAACATGAATATTAATTCAGTCATTCTCTTTGTCAGGTGAAGATAGCCGAATGGCAGATGACTTGTACAAAAAGGTGCGCATTCTTTGCTGGGTAATGACTGGGCCCAGCAACTTGGAGACGAAGGCTCGGCATGTGAAGGCTACGTGGAGTCGACACTGCAACGTTGTTCTCTTCATGAGCTCTGTCGATGACCCTGATTTCCCTACCGTGGGCTTGGGTACCAAGGAGGGGCGTGACCAGCTTTACTGGAAGACAATCCGGGCCTATCACTATGCATACGAGCATCACGCCCATGAGGCAGATTGGTTTCTTAAGGCAGATGATGACACCTTCGTAATTGTGGACAACCTGCGCTGGGTTCTTTCCAACCGCACGCCCGAGGAGCCCGTCTACTTTGGTCGAAGATTCAAGCCCTACGTCAAGCAGGGCTACATGAGCGGTGGTGCAGGTTATGTACTGAGCAAAGAGGCTCTGAGGAGATTTGTTGAGGGATTCAAAAATAAGGTGTGCACTCACACTACCTCTGTGGAAGACTTGGCGATGGGGCAATGCATGGAGAAAGTTGGGGTGAAAGCAGGTGACTCTAGAGACACTATCCACAGGGAGACCTTTCACCCCTTTGTCATAGACCAGCACCTCACAGACTCGTTTCCGGGTGATTTCTGGTACTGGAGCTACTGCTACTACCCCATCTTAGAGGCAAGTCCAGCTACTGAAGCTCTCCTTGGTGTACTTCTGTATTTATTTATGCATGTGTTACTGATGCCTAACTTGTACTTTGTCACACAGCGGTGTTGTTCCCCGATGAAGCATAAATTAGGCTTTAAAGTTGTTTTGCCCCCTTCTCTTTTGTTGATAATAAATGTATGCACATACAGTAGTCATTTAGCATAACCAAATGCCTTGACATGTTTTCATACGCTTATTTTATATTGCCCCAGGGTCCAAAATGCTGCTCGGACCTGTCCGTGTCTTTCCACTATGTGGACGCCTCACTCATGTATTTATTGGAGTACTACGTCTACCACCTGCGTGCCTTTGGCTACAGGTACCGCTATCAACCTCCTGCCCCTGCAGCCGCAGGATACAATATTGAGGAGTTAAGGGGATTCTGGAATATTGCTGAACGGGGAAGTGCCAAAGATCTGGCTTTTCCAGAAAAACCGAGGGCAAAGGCTGAACATCCACCCAGGACAGATGAAAAGCGGGATGTGAAACCTCCTCCCGCAGCTGATAACAACCCTGTTGCTGCTCCGCTTGGCAAGGAAGGATAATAATGTTGTAAATGTGAATAGGCGAGTTGGGTCGGGAGGATCTTGGTTGTGTTTTTCATTGGATAATCTTAGTACAGATTTCTACATAAGTGAAATAAGCAAACGGAACATTTCGTGCCTCCACAATTATGAAAGTGCGACGTTGAAGGATTGTTGTGTTGAAGGATTTTCCCTTAGTTTGTACAGTGAGATTATGCAAACTGGTTTAGAAATGTTTTAAACTTGATCAATCAATTGTCAGACTATGCTTTGTATGTTCTGGGCATACTCAAATATTCATTTGAGTACTGTTAACTAAAAGCATATTAATAAATGATCTTGATTGAACATAATAATTCATAAAAAGTTGACCCAGAAGTTCACGCAAATTACAAACCCATCTCCAACCTGCCCTTCCTCTCCAAGGTGCTGGTCAGGGTCACTAATGACCTTTTGACGGCATGGGATATCCTTCCATTGCTACGCTGATGACTAGGCTGGGATCCAGCCTGCTTCACTACGTTCGGCGGATTTTTTTTCTCACTTTGTTTATCAGTCTGGAAAAGCTCCTATTTGACTTGTTTTGCAGAACTACACTGGAACTACGTATGTTATGTAGGCAACGTCATTGCTGATTGGATGTTGTTCAAACGATTCCCGAATCACAACGATCACACTGGTGTTTTTGTCCCGCTCCGCACCACAGACCAATCAGAAGCCACGGCTCGTTTTCAGCCGTATGGCATGTCCCGTCTCCAGACTGAGAAACGAAGTGAGAAAAAAATATCCGCCGAACGTAGTGAAGCAGGCTGGATCCCAGGCTTGCTGATGACACCCAACTATCTCAGGACCAACCCAACCCCCTCTGCCTCCCTGCCTTCACCACCTTCAACACCATCATCCAAGGCGTGGATCACTCACAATTTCCTGCAGCTTAACAGTTCAAAGACAGAGGCCATCCTAATTGGCACCCCACACCAGGCCAAATCATCCCCAACTAGAAAAAGTGCTCCTCGGAGCACAGGTCTCCGCCAGGTCAGGTAGGTTGTTGTAGGCCAGCAATGTTCGGTATTGGCCAATCAGGATGGAATAGGAAAAATAGGACGGAACCATCTTGATCACTTGACTACAGATGGTTGCATGATGTTTGGACAAAAGTTGTAGGAGTAATATAAAAAAGAAAGTGTTGCAAAAATCGGCCTCCTGGTGGCGCTATAATAGGGAAATGTTAAAAGGGTGACATTTGTTCCTCAACGTAGTGCGAATATGCGTGCAAAGTTTCACCGCAATCGGACACTGCGTTCATGATTTGCGGCATTTTGTTCAAAACGGGCCACTCCTGCAAACTTTAGATGTCAATCTTAGCCAATCAGGATGGAATATGAAACATCTAACTGATCTGTCTTGATCACATGACTATAGAGATCATGTGTACCGATTTGCGTGAAATATTGATAAAATCTGAAGGCTTAATATCCATAAATGTGTTTTACATAAGTCGGCCTCCTGGTGGCGCTATAAAGGGCAGATGTAAAAAATGCAGGGCAAAGGTTTTTCCTTGACCTCTACGGAGTGCACATACAAAGTTTTACACAGATCGGTGCAGTTATAGGTAAAAACATGAATCGGGCTGTTATAGCGCCACCATGAGGCTGATTTTAAAATTTTCAAGTGGCATTTCTTCCTCGGCCTAGTGGGAATTTGCGTGCAAAATTTCACGGAAATTGCATGCTGTGTTCATGATTTGAGGCATTTTGTTCAAAACTGAGTATTCCTGCAAACTTTGGAAGCCAATTTTAGCCAATCAGGATGGAATATGAAAAATCTGAAAAACCTGCTTTGTTTAATGACTGTAGAGATACTGTGTATCGATTTGCAGGATTTTGGGACAAAATATGTAGGAGTACTGTCCAAAAATGTGTTTTGCACAAATCGGCCTCCTGGTGGCGCTATAAAAGGCCCATGTGAAAACTTTGGGGCAGAGGTTCTGCTCCGGCATCCAGGGAGTGTGTGTGCACAGTTTTGCTGCGATCAAGCCAACGGTGCCAGAGATTAGCTGTTCACAGACACACACACACACACACACACACACACACACACACACACACACACACACACACACACACACACACACACACACGGACACACACGGACACACACACGGACACACACACGGACACACGGACGGACGGACAGGGGGTAAAACATACTCTCTCGCCATGCCTTTCGGCCTGGCGGAGACAATAACCAGCATCACTTTTCTCCAGCCAGAACCTCCCCCTCTCTCCTGTAGTCACCAACCTGGGTGTTAAAATGGACCCCCACCTGATCTTTGATTCCCACATTAAACAGCTAATGTTCAACTGGAAAGCTATTCCTCTGTCCTGTACTTTTCCACTATATTCCTCACAGATATACTGTTCTGTTTGCTTTTTCGTAACTTTTATGTTCTGTTGCACTGCAGAGCACCCATAACTGTAAAAGCTGTGTTAAATTTGTTATTAAAGTCGGTAAATATTGGGAATACAAAGACAATTTAATTTAACCATAACATTGTACAACTATATATATATATACAGTATATTTGAACTAGATACACATATATTTATATATTTCAAATCGATTAAAGCTTTTTTTTTTTTTTTTTTTTTACAAATCAACGAATCGATTAATAATTAATCAGATAATAATGGTCCAAGTATATTCCACGTTTGGGATTTCAATAATTGGCTCTTACCAGTACAGACAGTGCAGAAGCAAAAGGGCCTCTTAGCTGCAAAGATGAGTGAACAGATGGCCTTTCAGAGGTCACTTGAGGACAGGAGGAGACAGGAAGTTCCAGCTAAACTAGTTTTTTGTTCGTCTACATAGCTTCAATAGGTGTGGTTTCCATTAAGATGAACAGGTACATACAGTAGACCTAATCCATGTTGATGAGAAAGCATGCCGATGGGACAAAGGAAAAAGACTTGAGTGTCAAAACAGATAATTATGTACATGATGAGTAATTCATGAAGGGCATGGCATGATCTAAAGGAATGCAATGTCACAATAGTTTGATGCAAAGGTGCCTAACTTTGATGAGAGGTGAGGAGGAGGTCTCATGGTGAGGCTGTGGATCAAGGGTTTCCATGGATTATGCTTGTTGAGTGTTATTATAATTGAGTTGTTATTGTTATTATTGGACACTTTGAAACACTTTCTCTCAAAAAAAATAATTATAGAAAAAAAAAGAAAAAGAAAAAAGTGCCACGGACATAGAGTTTCATACAGTACATGTCCTTCCTAGGTATTTTAGGAAAAAGGTTTGGTGATGCAGGGCTGCAAGACATACTCATTGAGTCTGAAGTTGGTGCCCCAGAATCCATCAATGGTGTGATCAGTGGTCATCCACAGGAGAGAGCAGTCTGCACTTTCATATTTTGTCATATTTGTATACTATTTTGCTACTGTTGCACTGTCTGACAATGTCACACCAACATTTCTCTGTTCATACCTGTGAGTGACACAGAAGGCCTGATCTGGGGGTGGGTGGGGGGTTGATGTACACATGACACATGCTGTGACACACTGTGGTATTTTAATACATATTTTATACCATATTTTGTAATAATTTGCAGCTTTAGTGTATTTATTTTAGACTGGTCTATTTTTGGCATTATTCCAATCTAGAGGGGGCGTGGTAGCATTTTGATTGATTTTCTATATTGGGCCAAGGTGTGCTGCTTTTTTTTCTACCTTTCATTACACAGTAGGTTGTGATGACTTTCATTCCTCTTTTCTCCAGGCAAGCTGTGTTTGTATCTGTGAATGATTAAAAAAAACACAGAGCAATAGGCCTTCTAATACTCGTAATAGCCTATAGTGGTAATAATACTAGGCACAATACATATAATTTGTCGAGTTACACATCATTTGTCACCAAAACGTGTAAAAAAACCAACATGTTTTTCTAAATTGATTGCCGTACATTATTACAGAGCAACATTATTGCACTTATGTTGCTCATAATATAAAATATACCCAGATTTAAAAGATGTATTGTCCTTCACTCTGTCTTAATTATTTCACACAAATGTAGAGATTTGAGGATAGCGTTAGACTCACCTTTTTTAGTTCAGTTCAGTGTAGTTTATTATAAACTGTGACAGGACTACAGATACAGGCTTTGCAGTATACTGTACATAGTCCTGTGTGTGTGTGTGTGTGTGTGTGTCCACATATTTTGTCCACAGTGCATGTCACAGTCCTGAAGCCTTGAGATCACATGGCCAAGTTTAAAGATGGGTGTGGTCCGACTGTACACATACTAGCATAGTATTTTGCACAAGACCAATTAAAAATATTAATTAAGATGTCCTATAACCAAACAGACTACAGCCTAATCTACACAAAACGATTACCAGCCTCAATATACATTATACATTAAAAACTAAGCATGTATGTATGTTGTACATAAGTATGTTGTACATACTACCTTCCTTGTATGAAATGGGAAAATATTTAGGCAAAACACACATACATTATGTCAAATTAAGGTTACAATTTTACCATGCGAGGATGGAGAGGCACACTTCACCTGTTTCATCAAAATCACTCTCATGTCACGTGTGCCTTTGCACCATTCACACTGATTTAGTGTCGCGTTTGGTGTGATCCCATCACAAGATCGTCCCTAGTTTTCCCTGCCAGTAGTTATGCATTTGTATGTCATCCAATCACTGCCTGCAAGAGGATTGTACTGTATTACAATATTTTTGTTTCTACCAAATATCTCAATATTGGTATTGTGATGATATTGTGGGGAAGGCTATTGGTGCTTTCATAAAATATTTACACAATTACATTTTTGATAAATAATAATCAGTAATGCCTATATATAATAACTTAATAATAAGATTAGAACAGCTTGAACAGCCAGGTAAGCCAGTCTTATATCATATTGATCAATATATTGCCTAGTCCTTCTAGGACAGTCCTAGGACAGAAAATGTATGTTAATATAGAAAATATATTTTAAAACAATAACTGAATCTCCTCATAAGCTTGTTGATTCTCAGTTTTCATAAAACATTTAATTAAAAAAAGAAAACAATCAGTGGATATTTTGGACATTGTAAGCTTTATTTAACCACTTGCACCCTATTTTGAAAGATGTCAGACTCAGGATATATGTCGGATCTTGAGGTGTTGTGAACTTGTAGATTTGAAGGATTTTCAAAAAATCTAAATAATGTTTGCCATGTCCAAAAATGGGGAGGGGAGGTGCCAGGTTGAAAGTGGTTACTGTGCCTAAAATAAGTGTATTTTCCTGTTTTGTATGAATCCTGTTCCAGCCTCCTCCATCTCCTGTCCATCATTTAAAAGCATACTAAATAAATGTTTGAATATGTTCACTACATCACTTAGCATGAACTCATAGATGCGAGAATTACTCTTCTCTACACTAATCCCTGTGATCACACTAAAAAGGTGACTTGTTGTTAATTGGCGTATATTCTCCAGACAGTAAACAGCTAGACATGTTGTCATGTTTTGATTGGGCCCTAGGGATATCTTCCTATTCACTTTGAGAAACATTCTCAAAAGCCCCTCACGTTCATCCCAATCGTCTAACTAAACTCCAGACCATGAGTTAAACCTGAATAAAGCGCTATCTAATGTCTTGATGACAAATTCACCATTTAGACAGTAAGCTATATACTGTAACTGTCTGGTGAATCCAGTAGAAATTGTTTCAGTTTTGGTCTGTGATTGACCCAAACAATCAGGACTTTCTCTGTATGAATAGGAATCCACCAAGGTACAGTAAGACAGTACCATCTAGTGTTTAAATCAGTGTACTATATCTCAGCAGCTTATGGGTTGAGAAGCATTATTCACATGCATGCAAAAATAATCCTACATGTAGAGTTCTGGCGCCTCCACCTATTGCTTTGTAGATGGACTACGGCCTATATGTTGCTAATGTCTCTAGGAAAGAACTTGGGTCAAATGCTGTTGTTTGTTAAACATGTTATATAAATAAACTTGACTTGACTTGACCTGCTTGCAACCAACTGATGAGCCATGTAGCTGAAATACTGCGTACAATTTTAAGCTGAGTAGCAGCTCCTCTGTAACATTGAGAGAATTCTCACAAAATGTACACCTATTACTGTGTTGTATAAAGAATACTGCACCTACTGAGAAGGACTTTATTATGTACAGATAGTGGGACGTGGGGGGAATGACGATGTGTCAGGCCAAATTCAATTCTTTTTTTTTGCAGATGAATTCTTCAGTGATCTTAACCTACTATATATATATATATATATATATATATATATATATATATATATATATATATATATATATATATATATATATATATATATATATATATATATATATATAACTCTGATTCTAGATCATAGCCCATACAATGTTTTCATTTCATACCACTGAGGAGCACCTGCTAAATAATCACATGAAAACAAA
This sequence comes from Gymnoscopelus microlampas, assembly GCF_963454915.1. Lineage (NCBI taxonomy): Eukaryota > Metazoa > Chordata > Actinopteri > Myctophiformes > Myctophidae > Gymnoscopelus > Gymnoscopelus microlampas. Next base: position 12,227,815 of record NC_139944.1, read on the forward strand.
TATAATTGTTACATAAATACTAATGCTAAACACTAAAATAAGGCATCATTATTGGTGTGGTGTGGAGTAAAGTAAAATCACAGACACTGATGCATCCCTGCAGGAAAATCCTTCCCTTCTGGGATGTTTCACTGCTAAAGAAATGGTCTTTTATCCACAATTTCAGTGTGAAAGAATGGATTCTGAGAGGGTAAAATGGTCATCTCTTAAAGAGTAGAAGTGTACTGTAGAGGTTTTTTTTTTGTTTAAGCAGTTACAAATATGGGACAAGATTATGTAGTTGTATTTATAATCTATTCTGACAACTCATCATTAAAGTAATTCAGCTACACTCTGTCCTTTTCATTCCTTAGACTTCTTAGTAAAGGGAGGAATTTGCTCAGGGCATGAGGGGGTATTTCTGCCAAGAATGTGGGTCAAAGACCTACTCAGTATATTAAAAGGGAGAGAGAGAGAAAGAAAGAGAAGAGGGAGTGCATGAGAGAATAAGAGGGCACCAGGGCAAACAAACAAAAACGTTTTAAAACATGGACCTACTCCATGTGAATCAATATTCTAGCCCTGATCTCCCTGTTGAGCAATGGGGCCAACTAAAAGAGAGAGAGAGAGAGAGAGAGAGAGAGAGAGAGAGAGAGAGAGAGAGAGAGAGAGAGAGAGAGAGAGAGATATGTGAAAGACAGAGATGTAGGGGGAGTTGGGGGAAGTCATTTAACGGGAGCAAATCTCATCAGAGGCAAAGAAAAAGAAGATCTCTGTGCATGCTTTTAAGTAAGTGAACGTCTTATGTGCAGAACTAATATTATCTTCAAGTTGTGACTATTGGACGCTGGACTAAAGAGCAGCTTAATCAGGTATTTTTTTGCTAAATCTTTCATCCTTTTTTTGTTAATGTAAAAGTTGGGGAAAATAGTTGTCAGAGCTTCCTCTTTATCTCTTCATAAAGGCATTGTGTTCTGCACATTCCTTCTATACTGCAGAGTTTTAAAAGCACAGGTTTGAAATTAAGCAAATACAATTGTAGTGTTCTGGTTTGGGGCAATGGTTGTTGTTGTCGTCGTTGTCGTTGTCGTTGTCGTTGTCGTTGTTGTTGTCGTTGTCGTTGTTGTTGTTGTTGTTGTTGTTGTTGTTGTTGTTGTTGTTGTTTTCTTCACTTATGTATACCATTGTGATCATGTACCAAAATACTACGGAAAACGTGTAAACTGTAGTGGTTTTATACTTATAATTTAAGTCATGGGCATTGTGATTTATTTATTAATACTGTAGATCTAACACCACACTCAACTAGAACTACAGCCAATGAGCACCAAGAATAGAGATAGAAATATTAGATACAGGCAGGGTCAACACATATTAGGTTTACCTGTAAATTATAGTTAGTTAAAAAAAAAAAAAGTTTTAATGACACAGATAGTATTGCCAAATAAACAAATGTTGTGTACATAACACCATCTTACCATCCTCTTGTGAGGAAATGGGACAAAAACAAAAATAACTCAGTGATCTAGTTGGCAGATAATCAATAAAACACTTTGCATGATGATTCTAGTTACATGGAGAATATGCTAGTTACATGGATTACATGATATACAATATATTATGCTTAATGCTTGAGATGCAATTGTTGAAATACAACTCTTCTACATTGTAGAACATCATGTTTTACTGTGTACTTATTCACATCATACTCCTTACAGTACACGTTACAAGTTACAACTCATATCATGTACTTAATAAACTTCAGAACTTGTTGTGTGATACTGCCTGGTGTAATTTTGTTCTCTGAGCTCGCCACTAAACCGAATCATCATATATAAGCTCAAAGCGCGGCACCGAGTGATGAGCTTGTAGATCTGCTATTTTTGAAAAATCATGAGAATGTAGCAGATCTACAAGCTCATAGCGCGGCACTCGGTGCAGCGCTATGAGCTTGTATATCTGCTATTTTTAAAAATCCAAATAAATCTAAAAATGACACAGATGCTCTTTCCGGTCTGAATGTATTAATTAGAGGAAAACTCTTAGGACCATATCGAGGCTCTACTAAATTCCCATCATAGGCCTATACTCTATCAATGACTTCACACAGGACTGGTTCTGAAAGTGTTTACTTTCAATGTCAGCAATGAGGATGTAACAGTGAATAACAATCTACTATTGACTGTTGTTGTTTTTTCCAGACTCTGTGGCCACTGGAATAGCTCTCTAACCACGACAATGATGCACTCGACACTAAAGTGGCTGATTCTGATCCAGCTACTGCTGAACGAGCAGGCTCTCTGCAGGGCACCACCTCCTGTGACCCTTAGAAACGCTCTTCCCAGCACCATCATCCAGGAAGAAGGAGGAACGAAGCAGTCTCTCCTGGGATCCCAACCCCAACTCGGTTCCCCACACTGGAAGAAGGATCCTTCTATACCTATAGTAATGGGTGAGCCGAAAGAAGACAAGCTTCAGTCTTCAAAACGTATCATAGCCACTCTCAGGGCAACGGTTAAGATCTCATTGGAAGATCATGTCCAAATTCAAGGGAACGTCAGCTGCGGAGAGCTGCTCTCTGCTACCACCCTGGATAATCCGTCGTCCACCCTGTTCCCTCAGGAGCTCCTGAGTCTCTCTATGGTGCCAGTGTTAGCGGTGGTAGGTTGCCAAAGGGAGGCCCAGACTCTGGTGCTCAAGCTATTTGACCTGCTGGGAATGGCTGACACAGAGGAGCTCCTGATGGAGGTAGGGAGTGTGATAGAGAGGAGGGCAACCCATGCCTCGCGGCCATCACTGGAATCACCCGTGGACAGGACCCAAGCGCAGAGCCACCTAGAGGCAGTGATGTTTAACATTCGGCAGCTGGCCATGGCTGGGGAGGCTGACGTGGGCCAGGGAGAGCGGTGTGAAGGCTGGACTCGGGTGAATGGAACCATGCTACTGGGAAAGGCTGTGGAGGGAGCCACCGGGGGGCTTCGGGAGGCAGTGAGGGCCTGTGAGAGTCTGGGATTCCAGTGTGCCGGAGTGACACAGGGCGGTTTACTCGAACCGGGGCAGTACAGGGCAGTGCTGAAGAAAGGCAGCCGTATCGTGCCCTCAGAATCCCTGGAGGCTGAGTGTTGGATCCGGCAGTGCAACATGGAACAGGATGAGGATAATTCACTCCCTGCGGCAGCAGGTGGACGGGCAAAGCGAAGTCCCCGGCGGAACTGTGTCAACAAAGCGGAGGAGGAGGTCTACAATGTGGTGGAGTGGATTCCTGCCGTCAGCACCCTCTACAACCTGGGTACCGCTATGTATTATGCATCAATCAATTGCTCTGAGACAGCCCAGGAGAGAGCCATACTGAGCGCCGTCGATCTCGGCACCGATGCTCTCATGGCCGTCACAGGTGGGACTGCCGGGGTGGCTGGTTTCGCCCTTGGCGCAGGAGTAAAGACAGGCGTGAAGGCCGGAATCAAGTACCTGCTCAGCACCATGAAGCATCAGGAAGACGACCTGCTTGTGAACCAGAACCAGTATAGCTGGGAAGAGCCACTCATCACAATAATAAACTAGAGACTACAGCAAAGAATGAATCTCTCTTCAACATAGCTATTTCCCTGTTTCCCATGGCTACATGTACACCTGTTTGTTAAATAGGATCACAACAAGATATGTCTTTTGTCTGAAGGTAGAGCAATGAACGGCCAATGATGGGGAATATCAGATTCTTAGATTTTCTATGTTGTTGTTTTAAAGCTGTAACCCAATACCAGAATTGAGAAACAAAGTATTCAGATAACAATTACCTGGATACACAGAAGCATGTTTGAAAGGGGGGGAAGGCTTTTTGTTTGTGTATTTTTGTGCACAAACATCATTTTACACAATGTAATAAAATAGTTCAGAATATTATAGTATAACGGGAATTCATGGTTGTATTCAAATCTATAAATAATTAACATCTATCACACTAATCCAAAAGTGTAATGAAAATAATTATTCATTGTAACTTTATTGTTTCATGCAATATATTTATGAACCCAATAATCTGTAACAAAATGTAACCATAATGAGTAAACCTACCATCCCTAATTTTGCAAATATGTGTATAAGATAGTTGTCTAATTGTAAGAGATTTGGCACAACCATTAGAGAAGTAGGCTACTGGTCTCAGGGAACCAACATATTAAAACCCTCAAGACCTACATTCTTCCTCTCAAGCAACACCTTTTCCCAGGTTCATTATTGTGTCTTTCCTCCCACATGAAGGCCCATTCAAAGTCACGTAGATGGATAGTCACGTAGATGGATACAGTATAAGACTATATTGTCAGGTCAGACTCAAAATGTTCACGTCTGGTTTAAGCGCAGGGATTATTGCTTCTGTACTAAATGTTTTTTTTTTTATGTATAAGTCTCAAATTGAACATTAAATGTGTCTGTCTATGAATGTCTGGTATCTTTTACTCCTCAAATCACTTTGACCATTGTTTCTCCCATTAGCCTACAGCAAATCCACATGTGCAGTATCAACATATTGTGTAGGTAAAAATTAACATCACTGTATTACAGAAAATATACCTGTAATAATAATAATAATAATAATAATGATGATAATAATAATAATAGTAATAATACAGATGATGGAGTTAAAACTATATGTTTTATGGACCAGATTGATATGATCTAGAAATATCGATCTAACCAGTCAAATTAATATAGTGATGTCTTTTTGGGCCTGTACTTCAGTCTTTTAACATGCCTTTTGTAACTCTACTATACTTTCTCTACCAAGGCCATGTAGCTGGCTCCATATTTGCTATCTGGTGCCGGCTCCATATGTTCCCAATCAGTAAAAACATGTCTTGGTCAACGCTTTGTGTTTAATGTCCTAATGACCTGTATCTCTGTACGATGACCGATATCTCTGTTTGACCCGACATCGTCACTAATTCCCTTTTGTCAGCTGTCATCCTGTCACAGATAGAACCATGCACATGTCCTATGATATCGAAGGAACAACTTGTTTATGGAACCGAGAATTGTACACAAGGACACCCTAAGATGAACAACAACTTATTATTAAGACAGCCAGACGCCTGTCCATCCTACGACTCCCATCCTACGTCTGAGGGTCTTAAAGCCAATCATAAGGATGCACCTATGTCTGATGTCATTGAAGTCCAACTGTGTATAAATAACGTTGTTTGTTATTACAACTTTAGTGTGTGATTATTATTCTTGTCCGTAACTTGTACTGTCTCCGTGTGTGCACGCTCGGGCAATACAGACTGATCATTTTTGGACGTACCGGTGTCTGACTCTCATTTCTTGGGGTGTTGACTGGATGGGTATTGGGGGGGTCTTAGTACCAAACCATCTTTTTTCCATCTAATTATAAAGTTAAAATAATTACTTTATCAACAGACATTCATTTATTAAACATATTAAATAGATATTTTTATGGAGTGCCTAAAATGCCAGTTTCTCAAAAGCTTGTTTAGCGTTGTTAATGAAGTAAAGATTTATCCAGCAAATCTTCTGATGCAGGGAGAGATTAAAGTGTAGTGTGCTTATGTACAGTAGTACAGTAGTACTAAGCACATTTACTCAAGTACTGTACTTAGGTAAAATGTTGAGGCATTGTTTACTTTACTGGAGTATTCAATTCTTTAACATGTACTCCACTACATCTCAGGCAAATATTGTACTTTTTACTCCACTAGTAATGATTTGAAAACTTTAGTTACCAGTTACTTTGTAGATTTTGATTATTATTACAAAACCACTTCAGCCCTATTTAAACTTTGGCTATTTGAAAATAGGCGATCTACAAGCTCTCAAGCTCTCAATTTTCAAAGGACTTTGTACATTAGGAAACTTGTGAAATGGGACATTGTGCATAATGAGTACTTTTACTTTTAGTACTTAAGTATATTGTCATGCCAATACTTTTGTACTTTTACTCAGTACATTTTTAATACTGGTACTTTTACTCACAACAGTAACAGACTATTTCTACATTGTGGTATTGCTACTGTACAAAATTCTTCCGCCTCTGCAGTACTAGTAACACACTCGTACAACAACGCCACCTGCTGCTGGTATAAATCCACTGCGCCGCGTTAACTTTCGTTTTCCTGACGTCACGTTCCAATCGTCATTTCTTGGAATTTTTTCAGACAGAGCGATAAGTTTCTATTTATCTCTGCAGATGATTGGCACAGAAGACCAACCAACTGCAGCTCGTGCTCCGTTGTGAACAACCAATGAATGGGCCGCTAACATTACGTCCAGGGAAGAAACTGCATGCCTGATTCCTCCATTTGGGCTCTTGAACATGAGCTCTTGAACGACGACAGCACCAGCGTTGCCATGTCTGCTTATTATAAGGGACTTTGGGCTTCTTTTTCTGTAAAGTTGCTTGGTTGCGGGTTGCAGTTTTTTGGGGCTGGTTTCCAAAGTGTAGTTGCTTATTTGGGCTTGCTTCCTAATGTTTTTAATCATTATTTTAACCAGTGGTTTTCAAATACTTTCTTGTCATGGACCCCCACATTAATATGCATGTGTCCCTCCATAGCCCTAGAATGGCTGTGATCTTAACATAATATATTTCATATATTCCAAATACACAGCCAGATATTTTCTTATGTTCAGTCCAGCAGTCATCTCGGTCTTATCCCAGTCATTCCCCGCACGGTTAGCAGACTGATCTTCGCGACATAAATCTTCTCCGCCATGCGTGTGTACTCACCCAATAATTAATTCCTAAGACTTGGGGTAAGTTATTGTCCACTTGTTTCATATCCATTTGAAAGTTCTGTCAGAAAACGTGTGTTTAGTGAAATATCTCCACTTTTCCACGAGATTCACATGGACGACATTCTCTGTCAGCGACGGGGCCGGACCTGAAATGACTGCTGGACTGAACATAGGAAAATATCCTTTGGGAATAGCTGTGTTTGTTTGGGAAGCACGAACCTATGGGGTACACAATTGACAGGTGCGTATTGGTGTGGGGTAATTAATCACACCACCAACCGCCAAATGTGTTCCCCATACTTGATTTTTGTTTCTCGTTTGCAGCACACGTTTTCTGCCAGAACTTTCAAATGGATATGATTATACTTTAGTACCCTCCCTGACCAGGCAGTGTATTTGGTATACATGAAATGTATGTAAGACCTCCCTGACACCCCCATCTGAAAATGTTTTGTGCCAGGGACCCCTGTACCAGATTCGTGTTGTTACTACTAGAAAGTGTTGCAAAAGTGCTCATGTGGGATAAAGGTGTGCTTATTTCTCTCGCAACAAGTGGCAACAGTGAGCATCAGCGCTCACAGAGCCAACATGGCGCCCTGGACAGTGTGCAGTGACAGTGTAGATGCCACTGGGGAGGGACAACGATCTATAACCAATGGATTAGAGGAGAAATAAAGAAAACAAGGAAATGCATCTCTACGCATGAAACGTATTATGTCCACAGTTGAGACTTGGGAGTTTTACAGTTGTTTTTTTGATCAAAAATAAAACGGCTGAAATTCAGAAAGGTTTGACGTGCAGCTAAATCCGCAAGAAAGATCATTTCTCAGTGAATTGAGATTGAGATTCGGCGAGCCCCCGGTGAGGTGAGCTATATTATACTGTACTGTACATGGTATTATTCTAGGCTGCCTGCAGTACTGTATGCTGTCTGTTCTCTTCTGGTGCTACATTCGCTATGAGATGATTTCGGTTGTGTGCAAACTCACTTTAACTCAGCATTCCCAGAACACAAACATTATTCATAGAAATGTACTAGCCTTGGATCAGAGTCATAGATGTATTTTATCGAGTCTGGACATCCTGGACATCCGCGCGGAAAGCCCGTACTTCTCCGTACATTTACTACAAAATAATATAAAGTGCTGACCCTGTAGCCCCAGATGTTAACTCGACATTAGGAACCTGTGTGCACTGTATTAGTCCGTATCTTTCAATAGATATGCGTTTTAATCCCGTCTATGTCGAATTCTGTCTGAAGTTCACTGTATTCCTCAACGGGCGGTTGTGACGGGCGCATCAGGTGAACGCTGGTATTACACTCAATGTAAACAGGAAGTAAACGAGAGGGGACAGCGTTCAGGCACAGACGGGATTAAAACCCATATCTATTGAGAAATACGGACTACTACATTGCGCAAAGATTCCGAATGCTGAGTTAACATCTGGGGCAACCGGGTAAGCACCTTATATTTTGCATTTGTACATGATCGGAGAAATACGGGATTTACTGGTGAAAGTCCAGGACGCTCTGGGGGGTGCAGCCCAAGACTATCGTTGATATGCAAATGTAAAAAAATCGATAAAGTCTATGATAGTCTTGATCCAAGGCAAGAAATGTCTATAGGAGTATGACATTAATGTCTGTCTTAAATCCGTCACTCTGATAACTCAGTGAGCTTTGCGCATACAGTTATATTATACGTGAATAATAAATGATTATATAACACACACACACACACACACACACACACACACACACACACACACACACACACACACACACACACACACACACACACACACACACACACACACACACACACACACATTACTCTTAACTGAACTTTACACCTCCTTAGTTGTCAAGGTTGCCCTCCGCTGGTTTTCATACACACACATGATCCCTGACATTTACAAAGAACTGCTGAGTGCAGACGTAAGTCCTAGTATAAACAAATAAAATAAAACAATGTGAATGCTGTGATCCATTTCATGCCAGTGCCTTTACTTGGAACTTCTCGTTTGTGTAGTTTGTGTCGCGGTTCGTTGGTGTGAACGCAACAGAGCCAAGGATGTCTCAGTGGGAGAGACTGAATCAGATGCCGTCACTCTACCAGGATCAGCTTCATGAGCTCTATGACAGTAGGGATGCCTCGATTGCCTTCCCTATGGATGTGAGACAATACCTGGCCCCTTGGATAGAGAAGCAGGAGTGGTGAGGCAGCACTTTATCTCATCATGTCTTAAACATTAAATGATTTTATTTTATTTTTATTTGTTTTACATATGTTTATTGTAAGTTTTCCTCATACAAAGGCATTTACAAGAATAAAAAGAAACACAGGATTTAACAGATACAAAATATACCACAAAACGTAAATGAATGAGAAAAAGAAAAGAAAAGACAAAAACAAACCATAATGAAAAAGACACAAAACCAAACCTTAGACAAGAACAAACGACTGATGGCGGTATCATACTCAGAGGTTTACATGAACAATATCACAAGCAATCACATCACCAACAAACTTACCAGGTATAGACAAATGACACTAGGGGGCAGCACATCACTGTGTCCACTCACTTCAACTCATCAAGTTGATCAATCATAGGTGACGAGATTTTCTGGAATAAGGGCTCCCTATTTGACAGGGTAAATCTGATTCCTTCCAGATGCAACACACCTCCCAGCTCCTTTAGCCACAAATTGATTGTTTGAGGATTTTCTGATTTCCAAGAATTAGTTTCCTGGCTAGCAGGGTAGAGAGCGAATGGCCTGGACTTCATTACTTATTTTGAACCCATCCTGGTTCCACCACACCCAAAAAGTGTGGTTAATGGGGCAGGGGGGAAGTCTCTCTTATAAGCTTAAGCCAAAAAAATCAAATAGATGACTCCAAAAATGTTGCATTATGATTAAAAGACCAGTTTCAGTCTCTGTTTTTGTTTCCCTTTAGGGAGCGAGCAGCGCGAGATCATGACTTGGCCATGGTGCTGTTCCAGGGGTTGTTGGGAGACCTGGATATCCAGCACAGCCGCTTTGTACAAGAAGAGTTGTTCCTCATGCAGCACAACTTCAGACGTTTCAAACAGAACTTTCAGGTTCATCTACCCAGCTGCCTCTGGGATTCTTACAATATTATTGTATATTATACATGTTACAGTATATACTGTTATAGAGCAGTCTGTCATCATTGGTGAATTGTGGTGTTAGGCCTGAGGGGTTTTCGTGTGTGTGTGTGTGTGTGTGTGTGTGTGTGTGTGTGTGTGTGTGTGTGTGTGTGTGTGTGTGTGTGTGTGTGTGTGTGTGTGTGTGTGTGTGTGTGTGTGTGTGTATTGTCATGAACTGGCTCAACAAAGGTGGGAGACGACACGCAGAAATGACTTAGAAGTTATTTTATTTTAACAAAAAAAGACAAAACTATACATTATTTACAATGTGGTGCGAATAGTCGGTGGTATCATGCACGTGTGGAAGTGTATATGTATATATATATATATATATATATATATATATATATATATATATATACAGTATACACACACACACACACACACACACACACACACACACACACACACACACACACACACACCCTATGCCGCTATTGAAAAGCAAATAAGTTTGCCTTCTATCTTCTTTGTCCACAGATATACCAGGACGAACCATGCAAATTGGCCAGTACGATCCAGTGGTTCCTGGTGAAGGAGAAGGAGATTCTACAAAATGCTGATCTGACTGCTCAGGTTAGAGTAACATACAAAGAAATTAAATTACGTACCAGTACATCTGACAAAGACTGCCCCCCCCCCCCCCCCCAACAACACCAGTTTTGGATTGGTATCATGGAAATACTATTTGTACACTTAATGAACACTGGTGAGTCTAGTGTCATTTAATTGCGAGCAATAAAGAGCACATCTTGACACGGGAGTGTTTCTCAGATAGTTGGTGGGATTACAAGAGTTTTTAAGGGAGGGCATTTCTTACACACATAAGACTATAGTATAATGACCTTCCTGCAATAGCTCAACAGATCATAATGCAGACACATAAGATAGGACTGAACTCCTCAAAACCAAGACCTCTGTCTGTACAAAATCCCAGTGAAGCTAGGTGTAGCGATTCTAAGTTTCCCATCACACTGGTAAAGAGTTATTTTCTTCCTGTTTGCACTTATTAATAACTAGATTTTCAGGCCGCTACGCTTCAAATCTAGTCCTATATTACGCGGCTCAAAGAAATGGTCACAGAGTTATGACCATTTGAAGTGTTAAACACTGCTGTAACACTGCTGTAGTGCCCCATAGTATGTGTGCAAATTAGTTTTTTGGTGTTACTATTGCCATACCAGACCCCTGAACAGGGGGCCTCTTGGGGGCACACATGGCCACTGGTGTGACTATTTTCATGTCAGATCCCTGAACAGTGTTATTGCCAAGTTTGGTGCGGATTGGAGCATGGGTGCACCTGGGGCCCCTTGGGGCCCCCTCAGAGCCCTTGGGGGCCACATGTTTGCCCCTGGTGTGACTATTCTCATGGCAGACCCCTGAGCAGTGTTTGTACAAAGTTTGGTGAAGACTGGAACAACAGTGTGCCAGTGTGGCCCCTGTGGCCTGGTGTGACTATTCTCATGGCAGATTCCTGGCCATGAACATTGTTTGTGTCAAGTTTGGTACGGATTGGAGCAACGGTGAGCCTCGCAAGTCCAGAAGTTACATTTGTGACGTCCACCGTCCATCCATTAGGCAATTTTAATATAGGATAACATACAAAACAATGGCTAAATATTGCTGCTGACAATGGCCTCCTGTTGTAGCTCCTGTTGTCTCAAATGCTAATCTCAAATGCTAAAATGTGAAAACTTTACTGCAAAGCAAAAAACAAATGTCCCTTGAACTTAAATTTAAGTATTGCTCTACACAACATTGTTTGAAAGGCTTGCTTTCAAACTAACAAAAAAGTTTCCAAGCTACGCTATGTTTACTGGATAGCTGTAATGTCCAGTAGTTATAGTGAGGGGAAAAAAATACTGGTAGAAATTCAATTTCTACTAACTTTCTATCTAAACGGGTTGATGCTAGCTACAGTATGGTAGTTAGCACCTGGGGATGCAAACCCTGCCCACACCCACATCTCTTGCTGTGCAACACCTTGGATTGTTGGTTGGTTGATAGATCAATAGATTGATTGACTGATTATTTGCTGTTCCTCTGATAGACCAGTTAATTAATTTTGGCCCTGACCATGATTGTGACCTTGACCTTTGACCTTTTTTTTTTAGCCCAAATGTAAATCATCTCTTTGCACCTTGCCATGCTTTGCTGTGGGCATGGTAAATAACCAACCAACAACAACATACTGAATGAATGTGTCCCAACAGTTTTGGCTCATCTCCTAGGCTAGGAGATGAGGAAACCTTCTTTACCTATACTAGACTACCTCTCTACTTCTCTCAGGTCCAGCTCTTGCATATGGACCAGACTCACATGGAGACTGACAGCCAGCTAGAGCGCAAAACGGCCGGACTCAGGAATCAAGTTCAGGTATCAATCATTCTCTATCTAATTCCCCCATGTGTTGACTTGGCAAGTCATGCCATGTGTTATTTCCTAGATGTTTTCTGTTCCGTATCAAACACTGTCATCTTCATGTTCTTTTTTTTTTTCTCCATATTTTGTGGAATACAGTGCTTGGAACACACATTAATGTGTTTAGAAGAGCAGCAAGATGAGTTTGACTTTAAGTACAAAACCCACAAACTGGAAGGTAAGCATCTCCAGTTGTTTTACTTACATTGTTTTATTAGCGTGTGATTAGATGTCGGGCAATGAAGTGTTTGATTCACAAGTGCAAGTTATTTCTGTGCTGGGGAAATTATTTTCATTCTAATTTGTCTACCTGTGCTGCAGGGGTGGTAGATAAAGCCGTGAAGAATGAACAACTGAGAAACCTGCAGATACTCATCAACAGACTCAATGATTGTAGAAAGGTATAAAGATATTCATTCTCCTTCATTCTTGTGCCTCAAAATTTGAATTCACCAACCTAATTCTTATAATTCTTCCCACCACCACCCTTTCCTTTTGATTCCCCTCATAGACCACGTTGTCAGATCTCGGTAAGCTCCTGGATTCCACTGAGGAGCTGGTGGATGTGTTGTTAAACAAAGAGTTGGCAGAATGGCAAAGGAGACAGCAGAGGGTCTGCATCGGCGCTCCAGACAATATCTGCCTCGATCACCTGGAGAAGTGGTATGCTCTGTTCTCACCTTCATACGTCACTTCTTGCCCTGAGCAGTAGTGAAGAGAATAGAAAACAAGGGACCCCCCCCCCCCCCCCCAGAAAGAAACAGTACAGAGAGAAGGGGTTGGGGGAGGTCGTATCAGTTACAGCATACAGTAGATCTGCTATTTTCGAAAATAAATTCAAAACCTTTCATTAAAAATGTTCATCTTTATATGACATACTCAAAATAATGATGCCAGGTTGAAAGTGATTAAAATATGTATCTGTTTAGGGTATAGAATCTGCCTCTTTATTGAGAAATGAGTGTACAAAAAGTACTTTTTGTACTACAAAAAACAAATTCATAATGTTTTCATACTTTATTGAATACCTTCATTTAAGTTAGCAATTCCAGTGGTACAATATTTAAGAAATAACTCTGATTGCTTACATACAGCTCATAGATACATCATTGATAGACGACTGGCCTCACTAGCTGGCCACATTATGTCCGAGATCCACATGGGATCTCGGACATATTTTTTTAATGTCTGAAATTGCAAACAGCTATTGCTTGTAGGTCTCTCAAATGTGAATACATGTGTGAGGTATAATTTTGTCATTACTTGACATTCTACTAGTTAGTATTAAATGCAGTTAACAGTTAGTATTAAATGGAAAAGTATTTCATTATTGGTATTGTATAAAGATTTTGTATCACCTTTAGCCTCTTGATTTGTTGACAAAGTATTTGACTCAAAGAAGGACTGCTATGTTCTCTCCTCTTCTTGCAGCTTTTGGCCCCATGTGCCCTTTTGCCATTCATATCAGCTTTGGTTGACTCATAGTTGACAGAGTTACAGGTTTCAACATCTGTGTGTAACAGTTTTGTGGCCTTTGCTCTGTTCCTTGTTTCATAGGTTTACCTGTGTGGCAGAGTGCCTCTTCCAGGTGCGGAAGTTTCTAAATAAGCTAGACGAGCTGGTTGCAAAGATGAGCTATCCCGACGACCCTGTAAAGGCCCAGAAACCAGCTATGCAGATAAGAGTGGACACCCTTCTCATAGACTTAATCAAGAGGTCTCACTCATACAAACAGCACACACAGTAAACACCCTTTCTCTGACTGTCTCTCTCTCTGTGAATGTTTTTGACTGTTGTCATTTTTATATCCATTTAAGCTCCTTTGTGGTTGAGATGCAGCCATCCATGCCGCAGGGGAAAGGTCCCTTGGTCCTACGTACCAACATTCAGTTCTCCGTAAAGACCAGGTCAGTGTCATCACCATGAGGCTTCCCTGCAGTACATCTATGGTTCTACCTGTTGTACGTTACAAAACATCAGCTCTATAACATTTTATTTCAGACTTCTTGTGAAGTTTCCTGAACTGAACCATGTCATGAAGGTGAATGTGACCATGGACAGGTGAGATCAAAATCATAAATTCATATCATATAATTTGTTGACTAGTAGAGAATGATGTAATTTTAGTTCCCCCATCTGGCTAACATTCTGTATTATCTATGTGTTTTCTGATTAGGGAGCCCCCCCAACTCAAAGGGTAAGTAGTTTTTTACACAACAGATAAAACAAAACAAAAAACTCCACAGTTAAATCAACAGAGTGTTCGTTTAACTTTATTTTGGGGCAGGCACTTTAGCATGAGGTGTGCAGAGGACAGGGACATTGACAATAGAGGCCATGTGTACATCATTTTGCTCCTGGCAGAAATCAATTTTCTGCCAGGACTTTTTGTCCATGACGTTGTAGACGTTACTACTAGTACACTGTTGAGTGCAGCACACTGCTCTTGAATTAATGAAAAGTAATAATTTTATTGTGATTGAATCAACCTTCAACACATCCACTGATAATATATTCAGCTAATCCAAACCACGTCACCATTTCACCAAATGCTCTTCTCCAGGCCGGGAAAACACCAAATGTGTTGTCAGGCTGCACCTGCCACACCGTTGACTGCACTTCTTACCGGTCCACCTGTTTCCCTGAAATAATGTCCAGAGAGTTAAAAAATGTACCCGTTTGCTGTCAGAGTTAAATTTACACTCCTGATTTTGCTAATATAAGCTAGTAGTTGCCATGGAAATTCATTTAGCTGTTATAAGGTGGAATTGTACCCTAACTCTTTTTCTTTTAGGTATCGGCGCTTTAATGTTTTGGGCACCAACAGCAAGAACTTGAACATGACAGAGAGCCAGAATGGAGGTATGGTGGCAGACTTCAGACATCTGGTGAGTGCCAGATAAGTGACTTTTTGTGAAAATGCGACCAAATACCCCCCCAACTATTACATGTTGGTCATACTTTATAAAGCACATGGTCACATAATTATAATGCATTATAATCTGCTTTTAACACTGTATATTATAGTTATAAGAACTCATATATTGTCATAATGCTTTATAACAATAACACATTCTAAAGCATTTTATTTAATGATAAATAAGGTCAAGTAATGCATTACAATCAGTTTGTAACACTGTACAATTACAGTTATAAACACTCCTAAGTACTTATAATGCTTTATAACAACAATCATCAATCATCATGTGTTGCGGATATTCAAGTCATTTCTGAGTAATATTGTTGTGCTTTTGTCCTTGTAGACGCTGAAGGAGCAAAAGTCAGGAGGAGGAGGCAAAGCAATCAGTGATGTGAGTTCATCTTTCCACATTTTAAGGTGCAAGTCCAGCAGATAGTTCAGGAATCCATTGTTAAAATTGGTAACTGTGTGTGTGTGTGTGTGTGTGTGTGTGTGTGTGTGTGTGTGTGTGTGTGTGTGTGTGTGTGTGTGTGTGTGTGTGTGTGTGTGTGTGTGTGTGTGATCAGATCTCTCTCAGTGTTACAGAGGAGCTACACGTCATCGACTTTGAAACCGTTTTTCAGCTGTATGGCTTATCAGTTGATTTGAAGGTGGGTTCAGTTTCTACGGTATAATAAAACAATTTTACCCGCAAGTGTTTGACAAGAGACATTGAACATCTTGGTTGCGTTTGGACCATGGACCCATGTCCTAAAGTTCTGTCATTATGTGTCACCCGACGTAGACCTCGTCTCTCCCAGTGGTCGTCATCTCCAACTCCAGCCAGCAGCAGAGCGCCTGGGCCTCCATCCTCTGGGCCATGATGCTGTGTCAGGACCCCAAGGTCAATAGACAATGACATGGTGTGCTGTTTGATTTTAATGTCCATGGAAAAATGCATTAGGGCCCATCAAAATGTATGTTCTGTGCATGTGTGTGCGTGTGTGCGTGTGTGTGTGCATATGCGTGGTACGTGTTTGAATTTGCAGGATTGTTTGTTCTTTGCCAACTGTCCCGTGGCCACATGGGCACAGCTCAGGGAGATGTTGAGCTGGCAGTTTCTATCTGCCACCACAAGGGATCTGGACTCTTCTCAGCTGGACATGATTGCACATAAGCTCTTAGGTACTGTAAGTCCAACAGGTCCTCCAAACAGCTGACCTTCTCTGTGATTGATGAGGACATTTGGTTAGTAATAGATTTTTGTCCCATCAGGTAAACAGCAAAACTATGATGACTGCAAAGTGTCTTGGTCTAAATTCAGCAAGGTAAGAATCTGGTTTTCTACTGCAAGTAGATTGTTTTTGTTTGGTTGCTGATAATGAACACAGCCATTGGCTGTTACAGTGACCTTAAAACCACTTAAAGGAGTAGTTAATAGAAAAATGTACTTATTTTCTATCAATTACATAAGCCTTGAATTCATGGAGATTCTTTTAGTTTTTGTTGCATTGCTAAGACAATAATTTGATGACTGGCGATGGCCGGCAGAGTTTATCCGGTAGGAGACTCAAAGAGACTCAGAGTCTCCTACTAAAAGAGTGTCCTACTGAGCAGTCACCCGGTCATCAAATTATTGTCTTAGGAATGCTTAAAAACAAAACAAATCTCCATGTATTCAAGGCTTCATAGCGTGTGTAATTGATAGAAAATAAAGCTGTTTTATTACCGTTTTTACACGCCTTCCTTGGCAGCAAAAGTTCTGGTATGCCTGATAAGCCAACCGTTTGCATCCTCTGTTCTCCAGGAGAATTGCCCCAATGTCAATTTCTCATTCTGGATGTGGTTCGATGGCATCTTGGTACTGGTAAAAACCTTTCTTGAAGACCTGTGGAAAGACGGGTAAGTGTTTGAACTATTGACTGATCCCTTGGTGTAAATTCGTATTTCTAGCTCTGCTAGCAGCGAGGCTCTAAGGATGGAGGTGTCAGTCAGTCCATCCATCCGTCTACTCTGCCCATCCAACACTTTGGTCCAAAACAGGATCTTGAAAACTAGAGGCTAGATTGCCATAGAACTTTCTGTGCACTTTCATTTACCCACGTGGATGAATCTAACTGATTTTGGTGACCCCAAGTCTCCTCTAGTGCCACCCTTAGGCCAAGATTTCTCACTTACAAGATATCTCAAAATCCAATGGCCAGATTGTATTAAAACTTGGTGTGCGCTCTCAAGCTCCCCAGATGTTGAACCCTAGCCATTTGAGTGTCCTTCATAACCTTTCCTCTAGTGCCTTCTTCAGTCCAAAATATCAAACTTGCACACAAGATATCTCAAAATCTAACGGGTGGATTCGGATTGCCATGACAGTTTTACATCCAACACAAACAAGATATCTTGAATATACTACTATGTACCTTTGGTATAAGAAGCTGGGGCTGCTAGCAGGGCTTCTAAGCTCTTATTTCTGTTACAGCTACATTTTACCTCATTATTTCAATCTAATTCAAGAGCAGTGTTGTCACGTCTTGATTGTTCTTGCATTTTCCTCTGTGTTGTAGCTCTATCATGGGCTTTGTGACTAAAGCCAAGGAGAAAACCCTCCTTAAGACAAAACAGGGGGGCACGTTCTTGTTGCGCTTCAGTGAAAGTGTCAGAGATGGCGGGATCACGTTTTCCTGGGTGGAGTACTCAACACTGGGTAAGAGGCTGTCAGTGCATAATGACTGCTGAAAGATGTTTTAACAGGGCAATTTTGAAATCTATCTACCAGTAACATTTGCTATTTTCTCCTGTGTTCCGCTACACCACTTGGGGTCCACTTCTTCATGTTCTAGGCGAACCCAGTGTGAAATCAGTTCAGCCCTTCACCAAGGCAGACTTAATCCAGATCCCTTTGCATGAAATCATCAGGAATTACCAGATCCTAGTGGAAGAGAACGTTCCTGAGAACCCCCTACATTACCTCTACCCCAACACCCCCAAAAACGAGGCGTTTGGAAAATACTACACTGACAAAACTGGAGGTGAGGACAGCAGAGAGACAGTTTACTGTGGTTTAATGTTCATTCATTTCATATAATAAACAACATATACATGTATGTTAGTGTTAAATATGATGTGTGGAATATGACACATTATAGTTTCTCCTTCACTTAACTGTATCCTTTCTGGGGTTTTTTTTAGATGACAATCCATACATAAAATATATCCAAACCAAGCTGGTGATGGTGTCAAAGGGGTAAGTATCTTTTGTTTCATTTGTTTTCAATGTGTCTGGTTGTTGAGAAGTCATTGCCAGGAGTAAAAAAAAAAGATATATATTTATATTTTAAAGAAGAAGAAATGTAAAATATTCTGGCTGCATTTCATTAAATAGATAGGTTGTAATGGCTGTTTGTTATTGGTCACTGTAGGAGCACATTGGAGGCTAAGTCACCCATGAGTCAAGCCAGTGCTATGGCAGTGAGTGAGGGTCTGGATTCATTGAATGGCCTGTATGAGGAGGCAGTGAGTGAGGGCCTGGATTCATTGAATGGCCTGTCTGAGGAGTCAGGGGGTGAGGGCCTGGATTCATTGAATGGCCTGTGTGAGGAGGCAGCCGGTGAGTGGTGGCTCTCCTCCTCGCTGTCCCCACCCATTCTAAAACCCAATCAAACCAGTCCTTGGTTTCAGTTTTCACACTTACCATCTGCACGTTTCGCCTTGTGGCGTACAACTCTTAAAGTATTTAGGAAGACCTTCCGCTTCATTGACCATATTCACACTCTGGCCATTTTGGTGTGTGTGCATGCGTGTGTGTGTGTGTAGTGGGGACGGGGTCAATGAGTTTTTTTTGATTGACTTTGGCATGATCCTGATTCTTGCCGCTGTCCTGTATACACTCTACATACACTAGGAATATTATTGTGGTCAACATCCTGGTGTTTCATTAAGCTATTACTAACCATTTCTTTGATTTGATAGATTTGTGAATGTTGCTGGATTCTTAATGAATACTAACTGGGAAGTAGACAATTAACAACCCTTTTTTTAACAAACCTTTCTTTTTCATTGCATCAATTCTCAGTTTGTCATTGCAGCATAAGCATGGGTATTTGTATAAACCACTTCCCTCTCCCCTCCTCACTTTGCATGTGGGGCTCATGGAAAACCTGGACAAAAATGTTTCCAGTCTTGGAAATGTTTGTGGAAAATAAAGCAATTGTAATCAGAAAGACAGATTTTCTTTTTCAGTCAGTCAAAGTGTCAAATGGTATGCTTGTCTGCTAGTAGAATCAGATACCCTTTGAGGACATTTTAAACCGATTTATAAAAGTCTTAATTACATAAGTTCCAAATAAGAATTGCTTTGTGATATAAGACCAGACATAAAACTTTAAAGGGATATTTCACTTTCAAGCATGTTTGGGGTCATTGTAACGTCTACTCAGGCTTTTGTGAGCACCCCAGACAGTTTTTAAGTTGCTTAATTCAGTATTTAGATATTTGACATTAATTTTATCATTTGAAAGTGAAATATACCTTTCATATCATATAGATTTCATAGATACAAGTGGCATTAAACATAGAGATTGATTTTTCAGAATGCTGTTCATGAATGGATGCACAGTGTAAAACATTAACAACTGAAAGCAGTCTAGTGCTATTGAAATCCACAGTGAAACGGTAATCCCTGAAATGGTCTGTCCATGAAAGTAGAAACAAGTAACTTTTCCTACTCTTTCCTCAGGCCTAGGTGTGGACCCCCATGTGCTGGAGGAACATCTAGCAGCTGATCCTGACCCCATGCTTTCTGGCATCTTGGAGGAGGACATGCTTTCTCAATATCTCAATGACCCAAGCACTTTCACCACAATTTCCACTGACTTCACATATGATGATGTGTTAACGGATGCATGCCTACATGCATTTCCTCTCTTACAGCCCTGTGGAGCCACATTCCAATAACCTGTTATCCTTTGCTGTACATTATATTTAACCACTTTGTGCCATGACTATGCCTCATTCTGCACCTTCAACCACTTACATGTTAAAGCAACATGCCATATATCACACCTAAAACCTACATATCTCTGCTGTCCGGCAGGAACCAGCTAACTCCAAAATATTATTTTTCCCCCCAAAAAAGTGGAGTTAGGAGGTTTTGTTCATCATTGATAAGAACAGCTGAATGGAACTCCAAAGGTAAAGGGTGTTCAATGGCCCTGACTTATGGAAGAAAATGCGAAAGCGTCAAAATGGAGTTAGCTGGTTTCTCCCGGTCAGCAACGATATACAATAGAATACAGTATATCCTCAATCCTTTTCTCTCAACACGTCCCTCTGGTTTATCCCATGGCTCTAGCCATCAAGCCGTGGGCAGACAATGTCAGATTCAGGACACTCATGGACTAACTGCAATGACGCCTGCCCAAATTGAGGGCTCAAACGTATTTGTGCTTGTTCCTCAAAGGATGTCTTGAACTGTTTTAAGACCTCAGACTGATGGGAAATTCATAGAAGATGTAATAGACAATTTTGCACTGACTGGGCATAATTTAGGGTTGTATTTATTGTTTATTGTTTATTTGGATCCCCATTAGCTACTACAATAGCAGCAGCTACCCTTCCTGGGGTCCATACAAAATAATTGCATTACATAACATAACAACATATTACAGTACATGACAGAATCAGACAGTTAAAAACATAAAATGTAAACGTTTAAAAATCAATCTCAATTATATGGTGTAATAACTCATAACAAAACAGTCTTAATGATACCTCAAGTAACAACAAAGTTACAATTTTCATATTTACATTACAATATAATCTAGTCTACAGTTAGCCGCAATCAAAATGCAGACTCCATTAGATATTTCATTAATCTCCTTTTAAAATCTGATGTATTCCGAGTAGAATCCCTTTGTAAAGTGTTTTTATGCTGTCGAAGCTTGTGGTAAAATTATTATTGAACATTTGCACTTCCATCTGCACTGCAGATATCCACCTCCATTGAAAGCAATAAATAAATGCCTATTAATAAAAACGAAAACAAAAGAGAACATCTGATGATTCGTCTTGTTGTTTCCTCCTGTAGGAGCCAATATGGGTGTTTTTGATTTATGTGAAATATTACTCCTTATATGGTGGTGTCATTGCACCACCAAGCCACAAGGGAGCATATGGCGCATTGGTGGTGGTTCACGTCACCTACTCATTGAACACACGTGTGCGACTCCGGTGTGTTTGGACCCAAAGAGAAGCAACAGTTCTTACCGCACGTTATAGCACACATTTAGGAGTTTAGGAAACAAACATAGAAACAAAAGGAATTAGGAAATACACACACAAGGGTGACTTTGGGGTGTTATTATTATTGCCAATACAAGTTCTGCTGGAAGGAGCCAGGCTGGAGTGGGCGAGGCGAGCGCGTCAAGAACAAACTTTTGGTGAGTCCAAACGCCACCGTGACCGAACTGAAGGCGGTATTGGGCCAAATTTAGTTCAATCACTACACCTCCTATCTGAGACACTATAGTAGGCTATGCACCAGGCAGCGGTCAACACCTGCAAACTGCAGCTTGAGGAAGTCTGCTTCATAAATTTGTCAATGGTCATGTAGAATATAGAAATAACCCATGTGAAGTCTTTTTGTACTGTACCTGGGTTTTCCATACATTTTCCATAACATTCATGTGGTGGTAATATATTAGATTGTCTGAAACCAATTAATACAGTGCCTGTGTAGTACATAAAAAGCATAAAATGCACTACAATGTGAAATTTCAAATATTTTATTTCAACAATACATAAAACAGTAAATACAATAAAGTACAGTGAGTGAGAGTATGAACCAATGAATTTCCTCAGCTAATATTTATAATGGTTACATTTGCCATACTATATTATTTATATGATATGATATATATTTTATAATAACATTTGGAATGGCTTGTAGCATTTACTGCGTGACACACTTATTGATAAAACCGTTTTGTCCTGAACTATCTTTCAGAAGTAACTCACAAGCTAATTTGCTCATTTTGTGCCAACTTCCGGTGTCTGGGGACATTTGTTGTGGGTGAATGAAAGCATTTCTGGGTGAGTATCATCTTTTTCATGCAGAGGGTGTAATAGAGGATATGCGTGTGACATCATCATCAAATCCAGAAGTTATGCAGGAATGCCTACTGAGTGTCAAAAAAATACTTTCTGGCCTTGACAGCCCATGCATCCAAACAGAAAAGTCATATCTGATTGCATTAAACAATGTTAAACTCACTTTGCATGTTGCTTTGCCACTCGATTTGCCACTCGATGTGCCATTCACTTTAAGCATGCGCATATCCTCTATTGGGCTTTCAAAAAGAAGCATTCCTTTTTAAGTTACTTTTTCACAGCAGCCAATTAGTAGGGTAAACACATGTGCTCTCTCACTAATGAGGGTTCTGTTCCTTTAAATGTTATTGTAGTAGAGCCTTTCCAGTGAACCAAGGTATTTTATAGAAGAAGGTACCAGGCAGGCACTATTGACGAGCATGGATGGCAAACTGGATCCGGAAGTTTCGTGAAATGCATTGGCGTCAATGTGAACCGTCCTTTTGTCAAGTTGTTTTCTAATCACTTGTTTTTCCGATGTGCACACTACGTAATGTTATTGAGGCATCTAAACAACGGCATGTATCGTTTCTGGCTCGGCTGTATCGCAAGATTTGGTTGCCAGGCTGTTATTGATCGACAGTCTCGCAATACTTTGGCACGTTCAGAAACGTACTTTGTGCTCTTTAGATACTTACAGTGTACACATTGAAGAGCAACACAGCAGAAAACAATGTGATGTGTCTTCTATTTTCCTTGACCAAGTATTTTACAAAGGTCTCACATGGATCTCATTGACTACAATGCATTCCATCGAACTCCCGACTGCAGTTTGCCACCCAGCTGGAATTGCTGGACAGAGAAAATTACGTAGATGACCGTACCTTCTTTCATAAAATTCCTTGCAGTGAACCAACATGCACAATAGCAGCACCCTGACTCTGACCTGATGTAAAATGGCTCCTGTGAAAAACGTAAATTCTAAGATATTTGTCTGACTATTGAGAACTACTGTAGGGGGCATATGACTGATTATATAGCTATTAGGGTTCTCCAGAGTCAGGTGAGGGGTGTGGCAGGCTTAACGAACAGATTGCGGTCGGCATGTCGGAAATGGCGGCTCAAGATGTCGGTTCAAGATGGTGTACAGCAGAGGGAGCACAGCTGTTGAGTGAGGTTTGCACAGAACATAGGGACAAAGCACAAGATGAAACACAACTCCCCGTCGTATCCTGAGGACGGTGGGAACATTGCTATGGAGTACGTTGTGGGGGTGTAGACAGACATGACATGCACGGGGTCATGAGCAGGGGGGAGCTCCTCGATCCCCGCTGGTGTAGCTTAATGTGATGCTTGAGCAGAGCCTAGGGTGCAGGGGGACGGAGAGCTTCCTACAGGAATCCTCTCCGCCTTGTCTCCACCCTTGTTTATGGCTAGTTCCCCCTGGCTGCTCAACTCACAGCTACTATGTGACAGCCACACTGCTGTCACAGACAGCGGCACCAGCCAGCACCAGGTTAGCGATAGGCATGTTGAAGCGTGTCCTCAGATGTGGGCACGAGGCAAAGGCCAGGACGGTCATCAGGTTCCCCTCCGTACCGGTGACGGTCACCACAGATCCCAAAAGTACACCAAGGTACAGGTAGTTCACAACAGAGGGATCGTAGCAGGAGTAGCTCTCATTCCTTGACAGGTGGTGCGTAACATTACTGTTGTGCAGCATTCTATGAACTGGAATAGATTACAGATTACATTAGTCCATTTGTAAAGTAGCCTAATTATAGCATGTCTTCACATTAAACCTTTAACTTGTTCCTTTGGAAGTACAATTTGAGATTCAAATCGAAACTGCACACATCAAGTTAGCACTAGTGGTTCAGCCAGTTTCACAGTTTCAAGGAAGTGATACTGACACTACTGTTGGTGTTATTTTCTCTGTTATTACATTACACCCATATGTTTTCTTGCATAGTTCGAACAACACTCTAGCATAACGCAAAACATAAAATACGGTGGCATAAAAGCATGCCATGTGTGCTCGATTAGCTCATTATCCAGAACTTATTGCCTTATTTTTCTCACGGTAAGGATGGAAAACGATGTTTAAAGAAATTGTATACTTTAAGGTTTATGCAGTCATTCATCAAAACAACTAAACAGTTATCCATTTGTTGAAATGGTGACTACCTGAGACATTTTATCGATTGTTACACTCCTTCACTGCCAACCAGATATACTGTATGTTATACTCAAACAATGAAATGTTTACATTTTCATTATTTTTTTATGTTCCATAGAAAATGAGCAAGCTTCTAATTTTCTATTTTTTTCCTAAATTTGTAACTGTTCAATACAAAAAGTAGCGGCATTGCTCCTGATTTTAAGTTGAGTCAGAGTTTTATCATTATATTTTTTTGTTCAGGCCTACCTGACAATAATAATAATGATATAACAATTGTGTTCCAAAAAAAAGAGTGCAGGCATTAAAAAAAAAAAGAAAAACAAACAACTGCCAGGACTAATGGTACTCGTCAAATAGATATTAAAATCAAAATTGTATGAAATCACAGGCCTTGTATATCTTGTAAGTCCATTTCTCACCATAGAGTTGAAGATTTTCTCCACAAGATTCTCTATCCTCATCTGTCACTGTCAGTAATGTTTCATTTGTCTTCTGTTTGAGCTTTTATGTAATGGGCTTAAGTGACATCATCATGCAGTGGGGTTTCCTTTGTTAGCAAGCTGTCTCATTGAGGAAGTGCTTTACTGGAATAAACCTGGGGGAATTTGCTAAATGTTTTGGCTGGAATACAATTAAAAGGCATTCATTCAACACTACGTCTATTTCCCCTTTTATACAGTAGCTCTCACATGCAAGCTGTAGATTGAGGAAGTCCACTTCATACATTGGTCACTGTGTGTTAAAAAATAATAACCCATGTGAAGGCATTTTGTACTTTACCTGTGGTTTTCTAAATTCCATACACCTATGAGGGTGACATATTACATAAAGGCTAGGATGTGTGGTAGATACATTTCACTTCAATGTGAATTTACTTTATTACAACAATACATAAAACAGTATGTACGATAAAGGTGCATGAGAGAATATAAAACAATGCATCTCCCCAATATTTATAATGTTGGCACTTGCCTCTCTACAAAGTTACAAGGAACTTACAATCAGTTATATTTTGAAGTATGATAATAGATCCATATGATGAATATATTTTATGATAACAATGGAATGATTTGTAACATAATTCTATGTTTACTCTGTGACAAATGTTTTGATAAGCAATGTTTGCCCTGAACTGGGTTAGTCTTTCAGTAACTCACACAACGAGGTCAGTGGTTTGCTTATTTGTGCCAACTTCCTGTGTCAGCGGAAAATTTGTTGAATGAAAGCATTTCTTGGGTGAGTGTACAGACCTTTTCCGACACCATAAGCATTCTAAATGAGTTCAGGTTTATTTCATGTTGCTGTGCTTGTGAATATCAGTAGGTCACAGAAAAGAGACTCAAGTGGTTCCCTAGCAACACAATAACAATGATAAGGTCTGATCATCTGGTGTCTTTTTCAGGCGGAAGGGGCTTTCAAAAAGCAACATGCCTCTGTAAAGTGCCATTCTAAGATGTGCAGCAGAAAATTGAGAACTAAAGCACATCACTTGCCAAAACAACTGATCTTCAAAGGAGTTAGAGTAGTTTTTGGTAAGGGACACAGTTGTATGACTGAATATGAATTAGGGTATAGGGCTGGTCATCTTCTTCGGAGACAGGTGAGGGGTGTGACGGCCTTAACAAGCAGAATGTGGTAGGCCTGTCGGAACTGGCGGTTCATGATGGCGTAGAGCACAGGATTAATGCAGCTGTTGAGCCAGGTGAGGTTTGCACAGAACATATGCAGTGCCTGGGGTGCGCGGTTATGCTTGTCGACAATGTTGAGCAGCAGGAAGGGGACAAAGCAGAAGACGAAACACAGGAAAACGGTGAAACACATCCGGGTCACCCGCTTCAACTCCCCATCATCTCCCGAGGATGGGGACACATTGGTACGGGGTGCAGGTGTGGCTGTGACGGGCGTGCGGTTGGGGGCAGGGGGCAGCTCCTCGATTCCCACTGGTTTAGCTGAAGGCGAGGGTCGAGCAGCGCCAAGGGTACAGTGGGATGGCCGGGTTCCCCCAGGAACACTCTCCGTCGTGGCTCCACCCTTGTTTATCTCTAGTTCCCACTGACCGCTCATGTCACAGCTAGATGTGACGGCCACACTGCTGTCGTCCTCCGTGCCCTGCGCGGACGAGGCCGGTTTCTTCCTCGATGACCGACGGCTGAGCCTGTATCGGGCTAGAGCCCGCGCCGCGACATGGACCCGTCTGTAGATGAGAAGGTAGAACAATCCAATGCACCCCAGGCCGATGAAGAAGTAGAAGAAGAGCAGGATGGTGGAGTAAGGGCGGCCCCTGGTCCGGTGGAAGCTGCAGGTGCACACCTTTGGGACAAACGCGTACACAGGCCAGAGCGGGGTGAAGCTCGCCAGGCCTAGTCCCCAGGTGGCGGGCAGGAGGAGCGCTATCCCGCGGTTGGAGAAGACGCGGTCAAACGCCGCCCTCTTCTCGACCAAGAGATATCGGCTGACGGCAATGATGCAGAGGGTGATGATGGAGACGCAGTTGGAGAGGAAGAGGAGCAGGCCAAACACTCGGCACCAGAGTTGGCCTCCTCTCCACCGTAGGTGTAGGTAGGAGTCCACAGAGATAGGCTGCAGCAAAGTGCAGTAGAGCAGATCAGCCAGCGCCAGGTTGACGACCAGCACGTTGAAGCGCGTCCTCAAGCGTGGATCCAAGGCAAAGGCCAGGATGGTCATCAGGTTCCCCACCGTACCGGTGATGGTCACCAAAGATCCCCAAAGTACACCAAAGTACCGGTAGTTCACAACAGAGGGATCGTAGCAGGAGTAGGAGTCATTCCCTGACAGGTGGTGCGTAACGTTACTGTTGAGCAGCATTCTACAAACTGGAACAAATGACAGATTGCATTAGTCCAGTTGTAAATAAAGCATCTCTTGCACATTACACCTTCAACTTGTTGCTGTTGAAGTAAAATAGATACTACTACACATTTTAGTTGAGCACAGTAGTTCAGCCAGTTTCAAATGCAAATAATACTGACGCCTTTTATTCTGAACAATCCCCCGCTTGTTTGGCAAGAGCAGTTTGTGTTATTTTTATAGTCAGCTTTCAAATGCTGAATGCTGTATATTCCATGCAATGGCTTGCTTTTACAGTGCCTAATTCAGTAAATGATTTATGTCACTGTTACCAGAAATACTGAAATATAAATACAATTTAATGTTGACATTTCTTTTGTTTTTACTTGCATGCTACTCTTTTCTAGTTTTAGTTTTTTACTTTTACTGTGTTTACAGCATGATATAAAACCACAAAGTGAAGTGTATATTAAAGTCAAACGAATCACAAGCACTTGATTTGTGTGACTTTCATGTCTCACCATAGAGTTGAATATTTCCTCCAGTGTTGCTGTGTGCTAGTGGTGAAGAATCAGCATTCTCTCTGTAAGGTTTGCTTCCGTTTGAGCTTTTATGTTATGGGCTTGACATCAGCATGTAGTGGGGTTTCCTTTTTTAGCAAAGTCCTCATTGAGGAAATGGATTGTAGCAACTCATAATGTAGTAACGGCTCATAACGTAGTAAAGGTTCAATGTAATAATCAGCTCAGAGTACATAATGTAATAATGGCTTTTCACATAATGTAATAATGGCTTTTCACACAATGTAATAATTGTTACATTATGAGCTAATTAGTCCATTAATTTAGACAGAAGGACAGAAAGACGCTCATAATGTAATAACAGCTCATAATGTGCTAACTGCTCATATTGTTGAGAAAGGTGTTAATATTATAAAACTTTTCATGCATACTCCCAGCAGGCCAAGGAAGAATCTCCACTCCAAATGTTTCTAATTGGCCTTATAATAGATATACATAACAGGCCACTGCGTTTTGGCCTATAACTCGTCGGTCATACAAACAAGACTGACACAGCCCTGGGTAGACAACCCTGTGGGTCAATCCACACATCTCCGTTTGCTGGCGTGAAACGGTACGCTACGAGACGGAAGCCCTTGTTCCGGATCCGGCCATTTCTGTCTGTTACTCAATGAAAAGCGGAACACGGATGTGCTTTTTCCGGACCGGATCGCGTCCGTCTTTCCGTTTTTTTTTAACATGGGAGTGGATGGGACTTCCGGCCGTCCGTACGGTCGCGAACGGACATGTGTGGATTGACCCTGTCTGGTGGAGATCTGTGCTCTGAGGAGCACACTTTTCTATTTACAGTACCTCTGCCACCAGGGGGCGTAACAGAGTGTCCATTCCCACCAAGACTGATAATGCTGTCACCTGCCTGTCTGTCTGTCTGTCTGCCTGCCGTATAAGCCCAACCTTTCGTGCAGTTTTAAGCCATTAATGTTACTATTTGTTACAACATCGGTATTAGATATTGTTGCTGTGCGGCAGAAACCAGGGCCGTTGAACACCTTTTTAAGTCTGTGTGTTGGTAAAAAAAATATTGAACCAATGAAAAGCATTAAAAGCACTTCTGACAAAACCAGCTAACTCCATTGGATCCTCAAACTTTCTGCTAAACCAACACCACCGGAGTTGGCTGGTTTTTCTGACCTCCAACCTCATTGTGAGCTTGGAGGTCCATTCAGCTGTTCTTATCAATGATGAACAAAACCTCCTAACTCCACTTTTTTCATTTCCTGAAAAATTAACATTATGGAGTTACCTGGTTTCTGCCGGACAGCATAGATATCCAAACATCTAACGGACAGAACATATTATTTATTAGTTATTCACAGACAGTGTCAATTTAACTGATTACTTGCCAAACAATCTTTTTACTTATCGTTGCTCTCGGGCTGAAACCTCTTATCTCCATATTTCTTTTTTTTTATGTTTTATCGTAATTGATGCCCTACTTCATCATATAAGACTCGGAGTGTAGCACGAAAGTAGTGAAAATAGCACATCTACAAGCTCACAACATATAGTGAGTTTGTAGATGGGCTATTTTCACTATACATTTTTATTTTCTTTCATAATAATAAAAAGGTATGGTTTTGGACATATGAGGTTTTCACCCGACAGCAATGATATGTAAGCACTGCAGTGTGTTGTCTTACCACATGGAAATGCAACAGAATAGCAAAATAATGTAGAAGTTTAGTACTTTTGTAAATAATTTATTTAGCTTATTTATTCAACATTAAGGAAGCTCCAAAGTTTTTCTCATTTCTCTCACATTTCTACAATAATCTACATACAATTATGACTCAATATACTTCTCCTAAATAACTGTTAATACATTTGTAGACTTTATTTTTTTATTGCAGTTTACAAGAAACGTTAGCAGGAGTGCTAAGTATTGCTACAATTTCCCTTTCCTCTGCTGTTCATAACAAGAGTTAGATGATCACAGCAGTATTCATTGCTTCAGGTAGGACAGAGTACACAAGGCAGAGCAGATAAACACCATGAAGTCACTTCCATGTTTGGATATTGATGACGTGTCTCACAGAAAACATTGCTTAATATATCTGTCCTTGTGATGCAATTCTCATGAAACTATGAAACATAGTGTGTGTTATGAAACGTGTGCGTGCGTGTGTGTGTGTGTGTGTGTGTGTGTGTGCGTGTGCGTGTGTGCATGCATGTGTGCATGGTCCACATTCTACTGTTCCGTAACAGAGGCTAATGCTGGCTTGAACTCATTACATGTTTGCTTGTGTTTCTCCCTCCTTCAGAGCGCCTTGCAACCAGACAGTTTATGCACTGATGCTATGGTGTCACTGTGGTGATGGTGATTGCTCAGAATTGCTCACAGTGTTGAAATAATGGCATAAAATATTTTTTTGTGGAAATATACATGTATTTTAACACAGTTTTACCGTGTGCTTTATCATTGTTAACTAATGCACACAGCACACACAGCTTGTCAATAGCCATGTGGATAGCATTTGGAGAGAACTTTGAGGAATGCTCGGGGGAACCAACAGACTCCTGACAATTATATTTTGGCCATTAGGGAGGCTCAGACACAAATTATAGTTCTCTGTCTCATCCTTTCCTTTCCTCGTTTATGGTGTGCGTCAGGCACAGAGAGTAAGACTGAACGCAGGTAGCTGCTTAAAGCATCAAACGGCTTAATCACAAGTACTATCATCACTTCACGGCATAAATCAAAACATGAATGGGTTTGTCTTCGTAAAGAAACAAATACATACCTGCTTTAAGACACAATACATTCTACCCTCTTGCTGTGCCTGTCTGCATGTCCCTAAAGTCCTCTCCCAGAGAGGGAAATATATAGGCTATAACGTTTGTCATCCTCAATGCCAGAACAGAGAGTAAGAAACTTGAGATATTCAATATAAATAATTTTGTGCCAAGAGCTGCAGAAAAGGTACAGTAGCAAATCTAGAACCCTAAACCACAGTATAGATGCTTTGATTATTGTTGCCTTATTGTATGCAGCCCACAAAACAGGGCCAAGCTGTCAGCTACTACAGGTCTAAGCCAGTTGCCATATTTTTTATAATGCTAATGCTGGCTTTTGGTAGGCAATGAACCTTGACACAGGGAAAAGAGAAGGGAGGTATGGGTTGAATCCATCATGACAAAGTGTATGTTCGATGACGTCATGTTTTGGAACTTAAAAGTCACGTGGACGATTGCTTTAGTCAAGTGGATGTTGGAGGACGTTTGACGAAGGTCATGCATGACAGGAAGTAGAGCATGTTGGTCATGCACCACAAGTTCCTCGTTAAACCGACTGCATCCAATGTTACATTGTCCAGAAAGATCAGTAATCAACAGAAAATCATGAAAAGTGTGAACGGCGTAGCCCCTCCTTCATAAAACGTCTAACATGGTGTAAAATAGAGATTCATTGATTATCAATAGTTTTTCCCTGTTTACGTCACAGTGTGCTTCTTCCTGATTGGTCCCCATAGTATCACCATCAGTAAGGGGTGAAGAGGTATGGCCCATGTGAGGTGCGAATGGGGCCCGGGGCAGGTCGTAACAGGCAATTGAGGGCCGTGCCCTGTAGGAGGTGATGATGAGGATGTTGGTGGTGGGGGTGAGAGAGTGGGCCAGGCGGCCGAAGCGCCAGCTGATTTGAGGCAGCTGCCATCGCCGCAGCCATTGCCAAGGGATTTGGTAATAGTCCAGGCCCAAGAGTTTTTGGAAGTTCCTTTGAGAAAGTCATGGAAGACTGTGAGAAAATGTGAGAAAGAGATATTATGGTGAGAAAAGAGAGAGAAAAGCAAAGCTTAAAATCTTAAGCTTTGCTGAAGGAACTTACAGCATCGAAAATAAGTATAAATCACATCTGATGTAATAGTCTGTACCATAAATTCTGTGCGCTTCTTGTGCCGACTGAGGAGTGGATTGGGTTTTCCTGCAACCCCATCTCGATGCCTCCGGCTAGATATATGCTGAAAAATAAAATGGCTTTTAGAGATGGTCTGAACCCTAAGATTACTTATGATGATGGAATTGTCCAGCTGATATATCGACTTTGCTGAAATATAGACCGTTATTTGACTTTTCTGATGACATCTCTATCAGCAGTTAATGCAGCCGATGTGTCCTGATTTTAGTAATAAACAAAAATATTGATTATTTTGGTGCCTGAGCTGCCAGACTGCTAAAATAGCCGTTTACAAAAGTTCAGTTCATGTGTGCATTTTATATTTACTTGTTTAATTTTTCATTGTATGATTAAAGTTAAATGTTCTTTTCATAATTATATTGAAGTTTATAATATATTTTATATATGTAAAAAAGATCTATCAAAATTATTTCAGTTTATTTTAATGTATTTGTTTAGGGTAAATGTTTTCTAGAAACTTAAGTTTTCCTATATTTTAGAAAATGTTAAACTTTTTGACGAAAGCCATGTCAGTCAAAACCCATAATCGGTGGGCTATAAGACTTTGCAAAATGGGGTTTGGTCAGGCTCTAGAAGGTTGTGGAGCCTCCTGTGGTCTCTCACCTGTTTAAGCTGCAGCTCTGAGTTGACCCTCACATTGCAAATCTCACAGTGGAAGGTACGTTCCTGAGTGTCGGGGTCAGAGGATAACCCCCCTCCCTGCTCTGGGCTGGGGTTGGGACCCAGGCGTGGGTAAGCCTTGATAGGTCCCAGTCCACTCCGAGCCTCCAGAATGGTTTTGTGTTTGGTGCCTGTGAGCAACAAAGAGAAGGACATTCCAGATGATGTGTAGCTCTATGCACTGGAGTCTGTTTTCCTTTTAAAAGATCTGGACAGCAAAGCAAAAAGTAATTCTCTTATTTGAAATATGAGATTCCAAATCTGTGCCATTACTACTATACTATTACTCTCTCTAAATGTAATGCCAAATATGTTTTTTTCAAAATGTGGTGTTAATAACACTTCATCAGAACAGTAGCTGCACAGTTATATAGAATGGAGAAAACAATCTTCATTGAGATAATCTTACTCTTACTCTTAATCTTACTCTAGAGTAGGGACTGACTCACCTTACACTCCACATCATACATCTCTTTTCAAAGCACTGGTCTTGCCACTAAGTGGCAGTAATGCACCAATATTGGCTTGAAGGACTATTGTTGTATTCTACATACATACAGTAGAGGTTTCTCAAATAGGCTCTATGCACAGCACCATATTATCGCTTCCTTCACAGGTGTTACCAGTGATACTAATGAAGGCTCTGTTCAGCAGAGTAGTTCTCAGATTTTTTTAATTTCAGTTTTCCACGACCCCCATAACTCAGAGTTACACACCCGTAAAGGGCCATTTGGGAGTGTTTCCAGTGAGCCAACATACACAATATCAGCACCCTGACTCTGTCTGACCAGAATGGAACATTAGTATCATTTGTAACACCTGTGAATGTCGCTGCTGTGCATAGAGCCTATTGACTCAAGTGGTGTATACTGTACTAGTGTAGTGTCCCTCAGGTGTGATAGGGAATTTGACCTCTAGATGTCACACACTCTTTAGATCGACACATTTGTGAACACACTTATTCAAGCAAAGACAGATTTGACCTGCTTCCTCATTTCTTGGAGAAGGAGTCTTACCTTTATTATGCGCCTCCAGCTGAGACAGGGAATTGACAGCTACTTTGCACAAGGAGCAGTAGAGCAGCTTCTTGGCTTTCTCTTCCTCAGATTCTCCAGAAGAGGGGCTGGGTGTTGGGGATGGAGTGTCAGGAAGGCTGGCCGCGGCCAGATCCCCAGGAGGGGCACCGAGGCCCGGGGAAGAGGGGGGAGAGCAGGGTGGCGATGTGCTCAGTGATGACAGGAGGGGAAAATCTGCATCTGCTGAATTCACCGTGGGTGGTGGCAGGGGGCTATGGGTCAAAGGTGACTCACTGGAATTAAGATTGGATTGGGTGTCCTCTGTAAAAAAAAAAAAAAAGAAATAATAATAATTAAACATAGCTACTATATTTAACAATAGGCTCTGTG
Organism: Gymnoscopelus microlampas; assembly: GCF_963454915.1. Classification (NCBI taxonomy): domain Eukaryota; kingdom Metazoa; phylum Chordata; class Actinopteri; order Myctophiformes; family Myctophidae; genus Gymnoscopelus; species Gymnoscopelus microlampas. The sequence goes on from NC_139944.1 coordinate 12,261,671, forward strand.
CATAACTGTAGTCCCAGATGTTCAGAAGGTGCCATACCCGTTTCATGTTCCGGTTCATTCCAGTTCAGCAGAAGATTTGAACTGGAAACACGTGAAGGTGTCATATGTGTTTCCCATTCAAAGATGCTGCTGAGCTAGTCTCGCGTAGCCAGACAACTATTCCACAATCTCCGAATGCTATATAGAGTCTGGAACTACAACTCCCAAAATCCGCTTGAGGAAACTGGCACTTCCGTTCACGAAAATATATTTCAAAATATCTTTACATTTTCAATTTCTGCTAAGCAGCAAGCTAAATATACTTAGATTATTTGTATTTATATTATAATTTGCGCGACTGTAAAGACGAAACGGAAGTGGGGAGGAAGCTTCACATCCAGTTTATATTCTAAGCATGATCAGAGCTTCCGAGTCCCAGACTGTATGACCGGAAACATTTGACAATTGTGGGAGGCAACAGTCTGGCCACGCAAGACTACTGCTGAGCCAATCTAACAAAGCTATAAGGAAATGAACTGGAACAGGAAACGGTATCCCACCTTCTAAAAACTTGAGACTACAGTTATGCACATATGCACACAGTTTTTTTTTTTAAAGAAAACCTTGCTAAGAGATGTGGGGCAAAAGAAAAACACTTAAGCAACACAGTAACAAACATAATAGTTACCCAGCAGTGATGCACAATACACACATATAAAATACACCCAAAATCACATCAAAGCTGACAGCGAAAGCAAAAACCATCACACAGTAAACAGTCAGACAGCAGTAGTCAAATAGCACACTGTATGATCAAGGACCATGCCTACTGTATTGGCTATAGAAAGTATAGACAGCATATGATCATAAAAGAGTGAAGATAATAAAGTTTATCCTCTATGTCTCCAGGGTCAAAGCTACCCTACGAGACACACACAGCTGCCATTCCATCTGGATTCAGGTGATGGCAGCCAGTAAACCTACTGTATAACCAATTCAGACAGTTAGAAGAGGTTCAGTAGAACAAGGCGGTAGGCTATATAAGAAATAATAAAGTCTGCACATTTTAAAAGAAGCTCTTAGTCAAGGCTTTATTAATTAATTAATTATTGCTGACTATAACCTCAGTAGAACAAGGCCCCAGACCTTTTATATTACTATTAATGAATATGGAAGTGAATGAGGGAACCTTGAGTTATCTGAGTTGATAATGAGCAATGGGATTTTCTTGTCTCTAGTGTCCGTCTCCGACATGGCCGGACTACACATGTGTACGCATTACAAACAGCAACTTGTATTTCAGGTGCTGCATTGCTGTGTTTTATAGATGCATACTGTATAGTCACTGGTTCTCAAAGTGGTGTCGGGGGACCCCCAGGGGTAATTGAGGGGATTGCAGGGGGTCCCCAGCAAAATGAGGAACAGTTTAAAACACTTAAGCCCTATTAAAATGTTCTATTTTCAAAACAGACAAAACAAATCTTTTCAAATGGGGGCTTTTCAAATGGGGTCACGTTTTGCGAACCACTGGCTTAAATTACCACTCAGGATCTTATCTGTGGTTCAGAGGGAGCCTGCGGTGTTGGCTTGGTCGTCTTGATGACTGAGTAGTAGCAAGCTGATGCTGTCAGTGCAGACAGAGGCCTTCTTTTAGCACATTGGTTCTCAAAGTGGGGTCCAGGGATCCCTAGGGGTCCTTGGGGGGTACCAGGGGGTCCCCAGCTTAATTAGTTAATAAAGAGTCACAATCATGTTAAGCTCTTTATCCATATTTTATACTTTGGCTATTCAAAAATCTTGAAAATTTGTGCAAATCTTTGAATAAATATATTTCTAAAGTAAACATTTGTAACTCAAATCTTTGCTTCTGGGGGTCCCTGGAACAAAATATTTTGAGATGGGGGTCCGCGGCCAAATACACTTCATTTCAGGGGTCCTTGACATGTAAAAGTTTGAGAACCACTGCTTTAGCAGACACCATGGCACTGAGACCCCACTTGGTTCTGTTTCCCCTCCTAACCGCTCACACAACAACTGCCCTCAACATGAACACTGACCTCGTAGTCAAATCTGTGCAATTTCTATGTGTGTGTGTGTGTGTGTGTGTGTGTGTGTGTGTGTGTGTATTATTGTACTTGTGAGGGTCAAATGTCCCCACAAGTGTAGTAGAATGTCAGAAATTGTGAGGACCATTTTCCTGGTCTTCACAAGATAAATTGTTTTATTATTAAACATATTTTTGGAGTTACGATGCGTTGTGAGCTTGTACTGTAGACAGGCTTTTCAGCTTCAGGCTTACGGTAAAAAATGGCAAAAGATACATAAAGAAATGGTTTTCATAAAATCACCGTCCTGAAATATTGATGTCCTTACAAGTAATACAAACGTGTGCGCGTGCGCGTGTGTGTGTGTGTGTGTGTGTGTCTGTACTGTACACGTTGTAAGACACGCATGCGTGGCTCACCTTCCATGCTGGGGTCAGGCTCAGGACTAGATGGCGACGGGCCGGGGGGTGAGGGGGAGGTTGTAGAAGGAGGAGGGGGCTGCTTGTCACCCTCCGGGACGCGAGGCGTCTTGGACGTCTCGATGCCTTTCACCCTCCGAGCATGACGGTTCCCCTTGTAGTGGGCCTCTGCTTGGCTCTGACGGGAATATAAGAGATGCAGGGGTTTACGCCACGTTTAAATTTACACTGAGGTTTACAGGAGTAAGTTAACCCAACTATAGTAGATGTTGATGCCCATCTCTCACCCGCCTGCCTGAGAATTTCTTTTAATAAAACCATGGCAAGGCACCGCGATACTAAAAGCCTATTTATACTTCGCCACTTGCCGACAGTAACAGATTTTTTCCGTCGTGCAACGCATAAATTAGGCTTAATGAACCCGTGTTGTCATATTCTTACAGCAGATCTGGTTGCTGTGTATCCTAAGCCTCCGTTTCCCTTTGGCCACAGTTATCTGTCAGTCAGGACGGCAGTGAGGTCACTGGAGTGAACCCAACCTGCTGTGTCTCAGCAGATGGCACTGGGCTGTCATACGAGCCCGCTGCTGGCCTTGCAGCCTCGCTCCCCCGTGCGCCCCCGTGGCTGTGGCAGCTTTGCATTAGCTCGGTCAATTATGCATTCAAGACCTTTTAACTTTATACCCAGGGTCATCACAACCAAGGGGCTCGTAACCAGACACACACACACACACACACACACACACACACACACACACACACACACACACACACACACACACACACACACACACACACACACACACACATACACACACATCCTTGAGTTGACAAAATCTTTGAGTATTAATTTAAATCAAAGTGCGTAAAAAATGTAACATCCCGCAATAGTGGCATAAAGACACTCTAACGGTAAAACAATGTTTAAATATTGCTATTCTTTTTCATATTTAATATAATATTGATTTGTGCCGATATGCATATTGAGGGGGAAGCCCAGGGAACACCTTCTGACAGGGACAGGTGTAGAACATTTAGCAAACTTATAGACCCATATACAGTACATTCTATTGACCGGGGAACACACTTTGTGCGGCAGTAGTTGAGGGCCGGACATATCTGAGTGGATAGAGAGTCCGTCTGGGAATCGGAAGGTATTTGGGACAAGGTATTTGGCATCAATCAGAGGAATGCCATGTAACATAGCAGCATCAGCTCCTAGTCTTACACTATGCTTATAAAGCATACATATTCATTTCATAATACAGTATACAGACACAAAATGGACTGACGATGTAGCAGACTACTGTCACATTTTCCTTCACAGAGTGACATACAGGCTGTTTTTCCAAATAAGAAGAGCATGCTAAAGTTGTTTAACCCACTCAGCTGTTGTCAAAAAGATCATTTACTATAAAACTCATAGGGTAATTTCACTATCCCTTTCAGTGCAGCCGGCTGCCATGTTAAGTGGTCAAATGGGTGGGTCGCGAACACTGTAGAGATTTTCAGTGGGCCCTGACCCAGAAAAGGTTGAGAACCGCTGATTTAGACTAAATAAATTCCCCCAAAGTTTTGGTAGGCCTATGTTCTTTACGAGAGCGAGAGCGAGAACTTGATGCATAAAGTTACAATGGCAGATTTGTGCCAGGGTAGCGATACCCAAGGAGTCAGATAGGGGGAGAATAGCTGTAATCCAGAGCGATAACTCACACACACACACACACACACACACACACACACACACACACACACACACACACACACACACACACACACACACGGTGGAGAGAGAAACATTTTTGTCCCTGTCGTTTCAACTTAAAATTACTTGAAACAATGTCCTTTCTGACACGTGTTCAGATCGCACAGCTCTGCTCCGTTGTATCAATGAGTAAATACTGAGTAAACAATCTACACGCTAATGCTATTAGCAGCAAGAGCTGGCAGCCTGTATGGCCCATAACTGTATGGTATAGCACTGTAGCTTTAAGTCTGCCCACTGGTTGGGTAGCTTCGTTCCCAGCCTTCACTCATCTGCGAAGAGAAAAGCCTGGTCACGACCTAATGCAGAGTGTCTATAGGGGCGGGACTTCCGTCGTACGTATTTCCCCCGGAAACGATCTTCTTCGACCAATCACAACACTCGTTTCCTTGGGCGGTACTTCCGCAAAATGCCACTACTTCCGTTCAGACACTCAAGCGGCTACGTCTTGCCCAGGTTGGGAGCATAGAAGCGTGACAACAGAGTACATCCCATAGCCTGTGGGACCGTAACCGTGACAACAGACCCACGCCCGTGGCCGCGCATTCGCAGTAACGGCGAAAACCGCGGCCGTAGAGTTGGACAGAGTTTCCAAAAAAGGCTAATAAACAGCTTGAATTTGGGAAAAGTGAAAAACAGGCTTCCTCACGGTCTGCATAACGCTAATGGTCAATGCCTGTGTGCAAGATCAATTGCTCAAGCCAGTGAGGAGAAAAATGCGGAACAGAGAGTGTGACTGACTTTCCTTAATTATGTAGGATATACAGCAGTATACACCCGTTACGAAATAGCCTGCACTATGCAGAACAAGACACTCACAGTCCCAGAGACATCAAAATATCCCACCACGATATGCATAGGCAAAAACAGAAGCAAACAGTATGCCAACAGTATAATATACTCTACACCCTCTCAACACTGGTCTCTGTATAGACGTCACAGCCCTGTCCAGCCCTGTCGGCTGTCCCTTTTCACACAGACATCAATTTGACTTTGTGACCGCTGCCAGCTTCACGGGCAGAACGACATGGACCCCCATTCCGAGTCCATATCTTTGATACATAACAGCAAGGCGGAATGATGGGGCAACATTCCCCCCTTGAACATACTGTGTAAAAGGGGCTAATGAGGGCTGCGGGACACCGGGAGATGTTAGGGATGCCTCTATGAGCCCCAGGCATTAACTGCAGATGAGAGAGTTACCCATATAGCCCCAGGCCTGATTGGTGATGACAGAGAGACAGATATAGCCCTGCCTGTGTAACCCAACTCCTCTTGAGAGGGGGGGATTTCAGACTGCTGTTCTCCACAGCCCCTCAGATTAAGCTTAATTTATGCTCCGTTGCATGATGGTATCGCGCGCCAAAAATAGCAGACCTACAAGCTCTCAACGTGTCACGTCTGCGACGCGTCGTCAGCTTGTAGGTCAGCCATTTTCAACGCTCAATAACGTTGTGCGACGAAGTATGAATTGGGCAATTAGGCGTGAAGGAGAGAGTCTTGTGAAGACTGAAACACAGCAAAGAGCTCTGAGGGGACATGAAGAGACTCAACACTCTGTCACCCTCTCTGTACACAGTCTCTTACATGTCCTTGTCTGCAGAATTCAGCTCCATTTTTCTTTACTCATTCTTTCTGTTTTAGTTTCCTTTGCTTTGAATGTCCAACTCCCCTACTGACCATTGCAATCTGGTCTTAATTAAACATTGACTTTAGTTTTCAGCATTAAGTGGTTGATGACGTATACGAATAATTCTTAACGAATAACTTCTTCCTTTTTTCTTTGTCTTAAATAGTATTTTGTATTACTACTTACCTACATTATTATTGTATTGCATGGTTTGAGGGGAACGTCTTGTTTTTTGGTTTCTCCTGTGAGGTTATATTGCTGAATTGTCTGTCCACTGATTTTAAAATGTGCAAATAAAAGAAAATACAGTACAGAGTACAGTTGTGGAGTTGAACATTCAGGGGAGAACTGAAGAACGATAAAGTGAAACAAGATTTTTGGAACAAGTGAAAAGGGTCAGGAGAGACACTATGAAAAGAGCCTATAAAGGAGGGGGATTTAGATGAATGAACAGAGAAGAAAATGTGTGTGTGTGTGTGTGTGTGTGTGTGTGTGAGAGAGAGAGAGAGACGAGAACAAGCGAATGTCCCCGAAATCCTTTTCTTCCCTTCTCCTCTCGGAGCAGGATGTGCTTTGATGTTTTATCTATAAAGCAACAAAGGCACAGGGACCAGAGAGAGCTGGTCTAGCAGCCAAATCCACCGTACAGCCCACAGGCAGCATAGAGGAGATAGGAGGATGGGAAGAAGGGAGAGAGACAGAGAGACGAGAGAGACAGACATAGGCAGAGTAACGGAGAGATGGAGACAGACAGAGACAGAGACAGAGAGACAGAGAGAGGCGCAGAGAGAGAGAGTGAGAGAGGGGGAGGGCGTACGGGACAAGTGATATACCCTGCAGAGAGGGAAGCCAGAAACACAGGAAAGAGAGGGAGAGGGAGAGAACAACAGAGAAACTGAGAGAGAGAGACAAAGTGAAGGTGTCCAGTATTGTGGCATTGCGGTGGTGACGGTGGCTAATGCAGCATGGCTGTGACGTCAGCCTTGCAGCAGAGCTGGGCTGAAGGCTGGCAGGCTAATCTGTCCTCTGTGGCCAGAAATGAATTGCAATCTTATAATTACAAACGTGTGGTCCATGCAGCTCCTCACTCTCCTCTGCATGGCCGCTGGCCGTCAATCAGTGCACCCACTTTTTACTTTGCACGCGCAGCTCTGCACTAGACATTGCCTTTTGCTTGACAGCTGACAACTTAACCACACGTCCCTATTCAGGGGGGAACATTCTGCAAAAATAGCAGATCTACAAGCTCACAATGCACCACTACGCGCCGCGATGTGACGCGTTGTGGCGCGCTGTGACGTGTTGTGAGCTTGTACAGTAGATTGGCTACTCTCAGTAAGATATAAATCAAGCAACAAACAGTGTTCTGCTGTGCTCATTTTAATGAGGATGTCCATTTATTTCCTTTTGATTTGCAGCGACTCATTCATTCAAGTGAACAGAGCGCGAGCGTGTGCTGCCGGCCGCCTGACCTTGCCTTTGAACTGCGACGCTGTGCAAACAGAGCGTGTAAGCCAAGTATTGTGCTGTAAGCAGAGTATTCTTTCATTATTAAAGAATGTCCATTTTGCTTTAAGCTCCCAGTCTCTCAGGTTACGGTGGAAAGTGCTTGTCTGTGGCGGAGCAGGTGCAGGCCGGAGGCTAACAGGAGGCGCCACAAACAGGTGGCTCTGAATTATGTCACCACATGGGAACACATCACCATCATCATCACACCCTGGCATGCGATCTTGTCATTAGACGATCGTACACACGACACGCGCGCACAGACACACACACACACACACACACACACACACACACACACACACACACACACACACACACACACACACACACACACACACACACACACACACACACACACACACACACACAGAGAAATAAAACCTTATGGATCTATTTGGATCAGTTCCTACGTTATCAGGGCTATTTCAGCTTTTGTTTTAATTTAAAAAATAAAATACAATTTACATTTTCGAAAACTTTTTCACCAACAGCATAGGCATGTCCAAAATAGGGATGCAGGTTGAAAGTGGTTAAAAGCACTTAAAACCCTATATACTTCATTGACCAGCACCAGTCTAAACGAGTCCCCCTCCTTTTCTCTCTACACCCAATATTGTTGCCGAAAAATAGCTGATTGCGACTTGTAGATCTGCTATTTTCTGCAAATATTCACCCCAGAATAGGGACGAGGGGGTCCATGTGGTTACCTCTGAGGATTTGTACTGTGCTTGCATATACATGCATGTACACACACATACATGTACACACACATGCACACATGCACGAGTGCACAGACATAACCACAAGCATGCAGATGTACATACACAGTACATACACATTCAATAGACGCCTTTGAAAAAGATGAACAGATCCAAATATAGATGGCAAGTCATTTACAAATAATCACTATGCAAACCATGTGAGAACACGATGGGGAGCAGCGTGAAGGGAGGTAAATATCATTAACCAGCCCCCCAAAGAGAGCAAAGGGCAGTGTCGAACAAGTTTCAGATGACCCCGCTGCCCACCCACTGTACTCCATTTAGAGGCATGGCATTCGCTGCTTTGTTCCCTGCATGTCCTGGTATTTTTAGGCTCAACTTTTATGTCAAACTTGTGTTTGATTTTATTTGTCTTTGGCTTAGAGGTTACACCAGAGGCCATAAACACAAGGTTTCCGCAGGTACAGAATACCCTGCCATCACACTGCAATTGGAAAACTATAAAGCTGACTTTTTAATAGCCTTGGTTGTTGCACGACAATGGGCGCCCAGGGAATGAGTCGTTTTACTTCCCCGCCGGACCTCACTGTACCTCAGGGATAAGGTCAACTGAACTGAGCCTCTTGGGTGATCATGAGCTTGTATATATGCTATTTTTGAATAGCCAAAGTATAAAATAATGGTTATAGCTAAAATCTAAAATGACACAGAAGCGTTCCGGGATTGAATGGGTTAAAGGAGTAGTTCACCCAAAAAATGACTTATTTTCTATCAATTACACACCCCATGAAGCCTTGAATTCATGGAGAATTTTTGTTTATGTCGCATTCCTAAGCCAATGATTTGATGACCGGCGGTCTCTCCGGTAAGAGACTCAAAGAGTCTCCTAATGCTAATGTATCCTACCGGATACATTAGCATCTTTCCGCCGGTAATCAAATTATTGGCTTAGGAGTGCCACAAAAAAAAAATCTCCATAAATTCATGCTTCATGGGGTGTGTAATTGATAGAAAATATGTTTTTTTTGGGGTGAACTACTCCTTTAAGGAGATGAGCTTATAGATAGGGTGATTGTACACCACTTATTTCCACAAGGATGTATACAACAGCGATTCTAAAAGTTTTTAATTTCAAGGACCCACAGTTTGGTATGCATTAGGCCATGGACCAGTCCACCATGGCCTAAAGTGTACAAATTGAACCAAAATTGTTTCCATTTGTACACTTAGAGTTACAGACAGTTACCGACCCATAAGTGTCCATTTGGTTCTTAACTATCAATCAATAATATACAATCTGGGGACCCCCTAGAACCCCCTCAAGGACGCCTGAGGGTCCCCAGACTCCACTTTTAGAACCAGTGGCGTACAAAACCATCCCACTCCAAATTATTACTTCTCCATACCAATCGAACAAATAGGTATTTCTATGATCACACACAAACACATAAACAGACAACTCATACAGTAGGCTGTCTGTTGAATTATAACTAAATGTTCTGTACCTGTGCTCCTAATACATGCAGTAAAGAGTCTTACTGTTCCAACATTTAATGCAACAATGTTTTGATACAGTGTGTATCTTCCTCAGGTCAACAAAGCTCCACACAAGATGTAATTGTTGTCACATTAAATGGCGGAACAGTGAGTCTAATGTACAGGCTCTTCTTTCTATGTATGGACATTATTTCAACCAAGCACCTAGCAGGAGGTTGTGCGTTTAACTAATATTTCTATATGGATTTGAACACACACGTATATCAGGTCATTTATTAGGTCAGTCGCTATTAGGTTGACTAATGACTATGGCAAGGTTTTGGTTTTGAGTGTTATGATTTATTCATTTATCGAGGGTGAAATATCACTAAACACCACAGCCCTTTTTAACAAGGTCACTTAAACCCGCGCTCTAAGGTTTCATCATTTCCGTCTTGAGTTACAGTTCCTCGCTCTTATTTTGGAACTGTGCCCTCTGTCGACACCAAAAATGTAGAAAATGTGCTTCATCCGCTCGAAGACGTCTTTGATGACATGTTGGGATTAGCTGTGCCACGTCGTCCTGCTTCACAGCCATCCTGTGTGAGGAAACCTAAACAACTTTCAAGGCCTATTAACGGTCTAGGCACCCTACCACTATGTTCCCCAACCCAGTCATGCCCCAGCTCAGCCCGGCCAAGCCTCGGGACACACAGGTGCAGCTTCTGGGAAATGACATCGAAATGGTGTCAGATATTGGCCAGTGACAGTGTGGTCTGTATGTCTGTCTCTTTTTCTCCTCTCCCCCCCTCCAAGGGCTAAAAGTGGAGGTGAGAAACTACAGACTGAGTTTCTCACCTGCCCCAGCCCCCAGCAGTGCAGTCAATCACAAATTAGAACCTGCATTTAGGTCATGTTTTGTGTCACTATACAACAGTGTAGTCTACAGCTTTTCGATTTTCCTTTTAATCGATAATGGAATACAGATCTATTCAGTAAACTATTTAACTATTTAGTACAATTCTGCGTTAATTAAAATTTTAAAGTGTAAAAGTTTGCCCGGTGAATTAACGCTCGACTTTATTGTGTACAAGGTACCAAATGATACATTTACACTTTCCTGTCTAATAATTTGAATTGAGGAATCCAAACTGTATGGCTACAAATAAATGTGTTAGCCATACAGCCATAAAAACAGTGGTTCTCAACCGGTGGTCCGGGGACCACCAGTGGTCCTTGAGAGCATACCAGGTGGTCCCCAGCTAAATGCTGGAAGCCAAATGGACCCTTATAGGTCTTTAACTCTTGAAAGTGTAAAATGAAACCAAATGGACCCTTACCGGTCGATTAGGTTTCATTTTACGATCTGTATTACTTGATTAAATAATTCTTATTTTGATCAACGTCTGCCTGTTATCTCTCCTATGGTACCAACATCAATACAGCATGGAATTGTGGACAAAATCGTATCCAACGATAACAAAATATTCTACGTTTTGGGTCTGAGAGTCTAAATCGCATCAAATGGTAGTCCGTGGCTCAAATGCCTAATAAACAATAGACATTGACATGAAAAGGGTTGAAAACCACTGAAATAGAATGTTTCCCTCATGCATTCCTACCTCTGAGTTAAATCGTATTTGACAAACATTGCAGGAGATGATCGGCCGCTTCGTCCTCATCATGGGAGGGCCAAAGGTGTGGTTCATCACTGCCTTCTGGACTGGGTCCATCTGAGGAGAGGAGACAGAGGTCACAGACAACATTACTGTGGGGGGTTGAGCTAATCGGGAAGAATATAGAAATAGAGGTGTATGGGGCTGTTGTTGTTTTTTCTGAAATGCAATCCCTTGAAATACAGTAGAGGAAAAGTATATAGTAACATGAACAAAACAGTGAGAGAGTGGCCTTGACCGCTAACCTAGCGGTGCGGGCACTTAGGCTCAAATGTAGCCTGACAGCGCATCGCGGGTCGAGTCCTGTTCCCGACGATCTTTGCTGCATGTCTCTCCCCATCTCTCTCCCTGTTTCCTGTCCATCTCCACTGTTCTCTATCATTAAAGGTAGAAAAGCCCCCCCAAAAAAATCTTTAAAAGAAAAAAGAACAGAGAGAGAGAGATCTACTAGCTCGTGTCGCCTTTTGAAAATGTTTGCCTATAATGACATGCCCAAAATAGTGATGCCTGGTTGAAGTGAAAGAACGGTTGAAAAAAAGAAAGAACTGATGTGAGTGTCAGAGATGGTGAGGGGTTATTTCAGGGGGAAAAGTTAAATAGAGGAGGGGAGAATTAAAGACTGAGTGCACTGATTGATGTGGACAGGAGGATGTGTGTAGCCTGTGTGCAGCAGCTGGCCGTGCTGTGGGTGCCTCGGTTCTTGGGTGCTGTTCAAACGCTTTAATCCGTGGTGGAATTTGACAGGACTTAATTACAGACGGCGCCATCTCCAAAAATTAGCACTCTGTTTTTTTGTACAAAACATCAAACCACAGTGTTGTCCAAAACAATTGAGTTACGTTCATATAATAAAGCGTAGTAAATTGTTTTATGATAGCGTTATAAAAGTTACATTTAACAACCAAAATTCTTCCGGAGTGCGCATTTAATTGCCGAGATAACGAGATCAGTGTGATATGTTGAAGGCACTTCAAATTTAATTAACAGCACTGTAACTTTGTCATTAGCATGTGTTGCACAGTAGCAGTGAGGTGATGGGCTAGAAAGTGATGGGTTGTGCCGTGCATTGCAACACATTCATATTTTGGAAACTTAATATTTCATGTGTAGCCTATATAAGAGATTTTTACAGCAAACTTTCATAAGACTAAAATGGTCCAAATAAGAAATATGTCCATTGGTTTGGGCTGGCGTCCATAATCCCTGGGTGTTGCCTTCATTTAAACTGCCAAAAGATCCCAGTGGTTTTAACTCAGCCTCTCATTAGATGCTTAGACTGTGAACTTCTGCTGCCAAATGAGACATTGTTTACAGTCTCGCCCTGGGAAAGGTATAATTGTTCTGGAAACTATAACTTAAATTGGAATGCTTTTTTTGGTTTTGTATTTATAAACAACTGTGGCCTGCAGGTCCATTCCCATCTACTATTTTCTTCTATTTTCTACTACCATCTACTACTATGTCCCACAGTTGTTAAAAGTTCGCTTGCATCATTATTAGCTCACTCTTTCATCTTTCCCCCCTTTATTCCTTTAAAGTAATTCTCAAACAATTTCCACTGACTACACTCTAATTAAAGATCTGTTTTAGAAGATCCCCGCCAGCCCCCTCCCACACATTGAATGACCAAATGACACAGAAAATGACATAATGTCATAGATAGAAAATGAAAATAGTTCTAATGTATTTTGTAGCTGTACGACAACTAAAGCAGCATCTACAGCAACTCAGTCTCCATCTCCCTGGTCTCACACTGTGTATCTCACTCAATAGAAGAAAGTCAACACTCGGTACACACTACAATGTGTGTGTACCAAAATCTGGATATTCTAATTAAAAGCCTCCCCCGATCTGTAATAATAATGGATTTGACACAATAATCACAGTAGGCTTAATCAAGCATTTTCACCTGTCTGTTTCACCTTCTCTTTGTCCTTCAAGTCTCTGCTCTAGCACCCTCTAGAGGTGAACAGCGTCTCACGCCTCACTCACAGGACTCCACAGTACAGAGTGTTCATTTAACTCCGACTGAGAGTGTATACAAGGGTCCATTTGGTTACATTTTTACACACTCCCTCAGGGTAAGATTAACATAGATAGACAGAGTATTTTATTGGCATCAATTTAGAAGCATACAGTGCACCTTAAAAGCGCCAACATGCATGATCAAGTCACACAAAAAACGAAGCTTGTTTCCATTGTGCTCCATGACACGTGAAACATTTAACAGCTAACCAACTGAGAAACCAACATAGCGGACATTCCGACAAAATAAACTAACATACAAACAGTTAACACACGTATAACAAAGCTCTATAACAAAACACTGGGGATTTTACAGTGTACTGAATACCAAGGCCCTCATTGGAAACAAGTCCGCAAGGACTTTTATGAACGGACCTGTTAGACAAAGTATTTTAAATGTAAATGTGTTGTTTTACATTCTTTTGCCTAATAAAATATTCAATCAATCAAAGTACAGTATAGTGTAGGAAGAGCTGTCATGTGGGACATTATTTTAGAGAACACATTGTGAAGTGTACTTCCTTGTTGACAGGTAATTCTGCTCTTGCTTTTTGGCTAATTATGAGGTCATGAGTTTATATTAAAGAGAATGTATGTATCACGCCTTTGTTGCCATATTTTTGGTATATTAACCACGTTCATTAGCATCCCTTTTCTGGGCATGTCACAATAGGCGAATATTCCACGAAAATAGCCTCACAACAGCTCACACCAACCCACAACCCGTCACATTGCGACACATTTGTGAGATAGTACAGTAGATCGGCTATTTTACGCATTAGAGATTCTACTGTATATTTACCACAGTGCTCTTATTAAGTTCATCACAGATGAAATACATTTTTTTTATTGCACCTCATAAATGCCCTCACTCATCACTCATCACTGTGTTCTTTATGACAATGTTGGCTGGCCTTCTTTGTCTATTTGTGGACTCACTCACTGGTATCTTTTCATCCATGAAGCAATTCTTGGCCTGTTACCCTCGGTGCAGAGCCTGATTTATAATTTGTCGTACAATGATATCACAAGCTGCAAATAGCCAATCTGAAAACTCACAATGCATGTCAGCTTGTATATCGGTTATTTTCAGTGCGGTTTCAGTGAAGTTTTCCTGGTTAAACAGAGGTTCAAAATAAATAAACAACACAGAGAGGCTAAAAGCCCCCCACTTGTAGCTCCTAGAGGCAGTGGTGCTCTTTACACCCAACTGGACCAAAGTGGGTTTGAACTTAAGATATCTAGTGTGTGAGTGGAAGGTCCGTTTGACTAACGGCAGTGCAAGAGGAAAGGCCATGGGGTCCCCAATACAACACGTTTCATGGTAATCCAATCAGCAACTTTCGCAATATTTTGTTTGGGACCAAATTAGTGGACGGACTGACTGACTGATCAACACGCCATCCATAAACCTAATTTATTCTCTGCCGTGGCCCGTGGCTCATAGCACAGAGCTATGTGAGCCATGGCTTGGCTCACACCGTATAAATTAGGCTTTCTATGTAGGGTCGTTCAAGTGCTAATGACTGAGAGAGGGAGTGATTAGTCTTTAGCACTCTGTAAGATTAGTGGCTTCACTCACTGTCGGAACTGTTAGTAGAATGAATCTCCAACCTGCGGAAGTGCCAGTGTGACCATTGACATGTAGTATGTAAATGTGATCACTATTCTGTGAGCGTGTGTGTGTGTGTGTGTGTGTGTGTGTGTGTGTGTGTGTGTGTGTGTGTGTGTGTGTGTGTGTGTGTGTGTGTGTGTGTGTGTGTGTGTGTGTGTGTGTGTGTGTGTGTGTGTGTGTGTGTGCGTGCGTGCGCGTGTGCGTGCGTGCAAATCATTATTTGTCACCACATTGACCTTCACATGAAACTCAATCTGGAAATGAACTGGCCTCAAAATGCTGACTGTAGGTAACACAGCCCGTGCCTCTTATAAAATTGATTAGCCGTAACTCATTGTATTGCAGTAAAACACCAGCCTGGGCATTTTGTGAATATGCAGAGGGGCTTCTTGAAAAGCAAACACTTGTCATCTTCTCATACTGGATAATGTATGAATCCACAAACACTTCATCATCCATCTTTGTTCAGAAGGGGACATATCTAAACCACAGCTGAATATCATTACTGTCTACTGTCAATCTGCCTATTATGTGAAACAACACCATGTAGTGTGTGTGTGTGTGTGTGTGTGTGTGTGTGTGTGTGTGTGTGTGTGTGTGTGTGTGTGTGTGTGTGTGTGTGTGTGTGTGTGTGTGTGTGTGTGTGTGTGCGCGCGCGTGCGTTCGTGCGTCCGTGCCTGTGTGTGTGTGTGTGATACGCAAGTAATGATTACTCACTGTGTTGAAGTTGTGGAAGAGGCCAATGCTGGCTGGATGAGGAGCCTCCATGGGGAACTGGAGGAAATGCTTCAGGTCCAGAGGGGGCCCCATCATTGCAGGGCTCCTCAGGAAGGCAGGGACCGGCCCTGGTCGGTTTACACTTCCTGGCGCATGTGAAACACGCAGGGATGAAAGCCACAAAGGGAGACAAGAGAAGAAAAGACACATTATTCTTACTGACATTGCGGTACATTAGAATACACGTATGTTTTATTAGAAACTATCTCATCAGCGTGAGCTAATTAGAAATTCCAATACTGTATATCTTCACTGGACAGAGTCAATGCTTGTTAATCAGCTCAGAGGGAGGCAGTTATAGCTAGTCACTCAGAACCCAGCCACAGTCTGTGTGTGTGTGTGTGCGTGCGTGCGCGCGCGCGCGTGAGAGAGAGGGTTACAACGCACAGACACTGTAGTTAATGAAACATTTTCTCAGAGTGACGGTCCCCCACGGGACTGAACAAGCAGAGATTGTCAAAACCACCGTCATCTTTCATCTTTCATCTCACTTGAATCATGTTTTGCACCTGACTTGTGACCCCGCCCCCCACGCTGGTAGTTGAGCATGTCGTTAAAGCACATGCTGTACGTGAGCAGTCTTCTTTGATGGACAGAGAGACTATATAAGCTCCTTAAGCGTTGCAGCTGGAGCGCTGGAGATATCAGCCTTGTCTTTCTGTTGCTCCTCTCACTCCCTACCCGTGCCAAGACGTCACTTTCTATCCCCATTTCACGTACCGAGCCCTTTTTACTGTCTGCTTTGGACCCCCCCCTCCCACACACACACGCACGCACGCACACACACACACACACACACACACACACACACACACACACACACACACACACACACACACACACACACACACACACACACACACACACACACAATATCGAAACACTTGAATAAACTCAAAACCCTTAACCATTTTTAATTAACCCATTAAGACCTGAGGTCGATTCTACAAATGCCTTATAAATCAGTAGTTCTCAAACGTTTGAGATGATATGTATTTGGCCCCGGACTCCCATCTGAAAATGTTCTGTGCCAGGGACAAAATTCAAAAGTATTCAAAAAAGTTTCAAAAAAGTTTCAAAAATAGCAGATGTACTTAAGCTCGCAGCTGTAAGCTTGTGGATCTGCTATTTTTGAGAACCACTGCACTAAATCCTTAGAGTTTTTAGAAAAACTGTATAAAGCTAAAATCTGAAATCTGAAAATCTGGTTTTAATGGGTTCATAATAAAAAAGATAATTTATTTACTGTTATAGGCAAATGTCTTTTATTATAGGCTTTTATTTTTTATGTTTTTGTCAAATACATTTACTAGTATAGGCAAATGTTAATTCCTTTGCAGGACAAAAAGTAGTGCTATGATAAAATCAATGTTAAAGGGACTGTGATGAATACAAATGTAGATCCTAATGTTCTGATAGCATTAAAAAGGTTATTTCTACTCAAAATTGTACTAAATAAAATGGTATGCATTTTTTATGCATATGGTGGTGTGTTCGTTACAGGACAGCTTTCCTAAAATTCGATTAAAAATCACAATATAATATCGCCTTGCTTCCACTGTCGCAACATATTGAATCGCAACCTCTATATTTGTGATTTGCATCATATCGCCAGATTCTTGCCAAAACACAGTCCTACTCCTCTCCCAAAACTCATCATCATACGTCTGCTGGCTGTTTGCCTTCCCTCCTCCTCCTCCTCCTCCTCTCCTCTGTCTGTTTGCTCATGCTCAAGTCTATCCATTCCTCCCGCACTTCATAGTTGTGTCTATTTTCTGTACTGTTAAAACCAGCAGGGTGCCGCGTTCCGTCCTCCCGCACTGAGAGAACGTTTAATTCCTTCCTCCCGTGAATGATCCGCTTTTGTCATTCTTTTATTACCGCCGTCTTTGTGTTTGCCACGCTACAAAATTGCTTCTCAGAAACGGTCTCACACACACACACACACACACACACACACACACACACACACACACACACACACACGGAGCGAGCTATTTCAGTAACAGGAAGCTCCTTTCAGTGACAGTGGGGGGTAGGGGGGTTGGAGGATCTCGAATGTGCTGTCAGCATTAGAAATAGATGGAAAGAGAAGAAGCGTTTTCCATCCATCTCTCCCGGCTTTCCTTTAAGATTTATAATTCTCTCGACAGAAAGCTCTCATCTGAGAAGTCTCACACACTGCTGTAAGTGGGCCTGGAGCGATGTGGAGAGAATGTCCAGGAAAGACAGACAGCTGGGGGCGTGGAGGGGGGCTCTGGCTGACAGACGGAACAGGAGCTCACGGTTTCGATGTCCCCCCCTGACGTGCCAGGCATCCTGCACCACACATGGTGGTCATTATCACCTCCATCAAATTGACCACAGCAACATTTGTACGGGCTGGACGACCTATCTGCATCCCACACGCTTTAGTTCACACTCTACATCTACAACGCACAGGAACGGGTCAACACAGGACAACGTAAACGTAAATCACATGGAAAGATGGGCATAGGTCAGCGTTTCCCCCACCTTTTCTGGATCAGGGCCCACTTGAAAATCTCAAAAGCCCACCCATCTGACCACTTAACACGGCAGACAATAGCCACATGCATTTTCAGAGTGTGTTTATTATGATCAATGGAACTAGTGTAGAATACATTAGTTCCTATTCATCGATATCACAATGAATTTTTTTCCCAATGTTTTAAAGATGATACCAAATACCATGACTCTTTATGAATCTTATATTATCAATAATATCGACTGAATCGATTGAATTGAACCCGTGGACCCACGTATTGGGAATCACTAGCATAGGTATAGGTATATTTCAAAGAAGACATACTGTATAATGTGGATGTTTTGTAACCCCAAAAACACTGCATATCAATGTTTCCACATGCAGACCATGTCAATCCTAGATCAGCAGGGCCCACTGTTGGGCCGTGAGGATATTGCAAGTGGGCCCCAATGAATTGGATTTGATTAATAATATAACATTAATGTAGAATGTATGTAAAAATTACGTCACAGTATTTTTTCATTAAAACGTTGAAAATGTTATCATTGTGATACAGATAAATAGGAACTTAAGTATACTATGTTGCAGAGATGGGTGAAAATACATCCCAAAGTATTTTGATACAAATTACAAATACTTGGTCAAAAAAAAGATCACAAAACAAAAATATTGGTCTGATAAATGTAATTGAGATACAAATATGTACTACTGATGCAATGATATTAAATGAGTTACTATAAAAGCAGAGTGTTTTTCACCAGGATACTAACCAGGATATTGACAGGGATACTGATACCAGGATACTGACACCAGGATATGGATTAGGACATTGACCACGATACTGACACCAGGAAACTGACACCCGGATACTGACACCATATGGGATACTGATTATATAGGATACTGACACCAAGATACTGACACCAAGATACTGACACCAAGATACTGACACCAAGATACTGACACCAGGATAGTGACACCAGGATACTGACACCAGGATACCGTCCAGGCTATTGACACCAGGATACTGATACCAGGATACTGACCCTAGGATACTAACCAGGCTACTGACACCAGGATACTGATACCAGGATACTGACCAGGATACTGACCAGGAAACTGACACATAGCATCACAAATAATCAAATATTAGGCTTGTCTGACCATTTATAGATTATGCAGTAATGTAGTTATCACTAAATTAAACTATCTTTCATGCAGGAGGAAATTTCCACGAGGCTTCATTCACTAGTTGAGGCAAGGTGATATGAAGTTTGTCTCAAGACCCACCCTACTCTGCCTCTCACTGCTTCCTGCCTTGAAACGTTGAGATGCAACATATCCATGATTTGCTCCTCTGGTGATTGGGTTGTTAGATATACAGTATATCTGGAATTCCTCCGATCCTCTACAGTACATTGTCTATAGATTTAATTTAGTGCAGTCTTAAACCATGATAACTCACAATAATGCAGAAGTGTTCTACTTGTTTATAAAACATTTCAAATGTGAAGTAAGTCTGCTGTTGGCAAGTCGTGAGGCTGCAGAGATATGAGACATTTTACACAACATTAAAAGTAATATAGCTGTGTCCCATTTCAGGTACTTCGAAGACTGCATTTGAAGGCCAATTATGTCACAACGGTGCGCCAGGACCCGTCCCATTTTGTAGGCTGCTTCAAATGCAGCCTATTTTCCCCCTTATTTGAAGGCTGCATCTGATGTACCCTTCAGACCCTTCAGGATAACCAACTTCCCAGAATGCGTTTCGCACTAGCCACACCAGCAGCAACGTGAGAACAATAGCGGAGAACATTCACAGCTGTAAGTTTCGAAACACTACTGTTGCTGCGTCATACAATGTATCTAGTTTTTAGACTAGAATTTGGTTGTTTAAGCTTTAAATCTGTGGTTGATTTATCAAGATGTTTTCTGAGATTAGAGGTCCCACTAGACTGGACAGCCAGCATGTCTCGCCAGTGCGGTCAGCGATAGCGTTGAGAGCAGAGCAGTTTAGAACAGCCTTTTATTGTCTTGTCCTTAACATTTAGAAATGTCACCCCATGGTGTTGCTCCGAAGTCTCTGTAGTGGTTAAACGTCAGAAATAATTAGTTGCTGGTACAATCTAATGGACAATCTTTGGTTGCAACTCATTTTCGGTAGATTCGATATTCAATCGTCCTTATAAATCCTTTATTCTTAAAAACAACCGCTGTAAAAGCTGCCCCCAAAGCAGCATTCATTTCATTTTGTTCATTTATTTTGTGGGATGTAGCCCACAGTACAGATCCTGCATGTAAAACAGATGCACTTAATGAAAGTAAACAGTAGTATGAAAGAGGAATTGTATGGTCATTACATTGTTAGTGATGTGGTAAATCAAAACGATGGGTAAACTGCAGTTATGCCATGGAAAAATAGACAACATTAGTCTAATCAATACAATAGAATGATCATCTGTTTTAACGACAATATTAAAAAAATGTATCCCTTTCATTCACATACTCGCAACTCGCATTTATCATAATATGAACAATTATATTTAACAGTAGCTTAATCATGAGTTTATATTATTCCATACATTATATTTTGTATGGTATGTATATGTTTTTGTATTTGCACAGTATATTCACTCAGAACAGACTGAAACACATACCTAGCTCATAGAGCAGGGTGTTGTAATGTGCGATCACGTGACCTCTCAAGTAAGTTCTCCATAGACCTGTTCCATTTAACAAGGCTTTGTTCTTGCTTCCGCGTCCTACGCGGACTACGCAGCCCATTTAGGCTGTATACCCTTCATGTCTGCTATCAGACACTCACACTCAGTCTGTTTCATTCGACACTAGTCTCTTAAGTCTGTAAGACTGTGGTTCAATTTGCTTTGCCAGTTTGCACATCCAGTCTAGAAATAATCTGCAGACATGGAAACAGTCTGTGTGTGGAAATTGCATGAAAAATGACATGGGGACTAGGGCGGAAACTATCAATTATTTGTTTAGCAATTATTCTATCAATAATTTTTTGATTAATCAAACAACCGAGAAGCACATTTTTTAATGATTTGTTTTATTTTTTATATAAAACCAACGAATCAACGCGAAAAATGTCAAATAGATTTTCTATAATCAACTAATTCAATTAGTCTGATTAAACACTTAAGCCGTATTTTATACTTCATTTTCATCGTACAACTGTTTCGCACAACATGTCGCATCTTTTTTTCCAATTGGGGGGAGTTATTGATTTTTTTTATAATCAATTAAATCAATTAGCTTGATTAACTGTTGCACCCCTAACGGTGAACCAGGCTTTCCACAGGAATTGCAGGAAGCCTGGTGAGTGGTGATGTGAGGTTAGTTGCCCTGTCGTGACTACACTGTTCAGTGTTGACAACACATTCTTACAAATAGTAGTCCTATAATGACGAATTGGGGAGGAACCACTACAGCAGGCCGACGTCCCAGCATCTCCCAGACGCACCGCCTTACAGAGAGATTTACAGTCACATCAGATCGGTGAACACCAACACTCCTCTATACGGCCACCATGCAGGGGAGAGAGCATCGATCTGACACATTCTCTGGGGCATTAAAGTGTTAAAGTGCTGCCAAACTCTATAAATCCAGTGTCCCCCGTCCGTTACACTTCTCCTCACTAAACCGGACAGACAGCCTAGGTCTCACCCCCTCCCTCACCTTAGCACCTTTTTTTTCCTCCCAATGCAAATGTTTGGCTGAGAAGAAGATCAATGCTAGCGTAATAGCTTATTGGATTTTTTTTTTTAAGTGATTGCGAGACAGAGGTAGCTGGGATTGAGAGATAGAGAGAGAGAGAGAGAGAGAGAGAGAGAGAGAGAAGGAGGGAGAGAGAGAGAGAGAGAGAGAGATGCACAGAAACAGATGGAACGAGATAGAGAACCTTATCATCGCCTTGCCTTTCCACAAACCAGACATGGTGCCAGTGCACGTACGCCAGCATGCGCACATCCCTGTGCTGTGACTAAAGCCTCTTAAATTGGCAATTCATTTGGCCAATTCAAACTTAATGATCACAGAGGTAAAGTCAATGTCGTTGCCTGGTGCCCCTCGGTATTGCCTGCTTGTCTGGGTCCCTGCATTCCAGGAGAGGGGAGGGCCGTGAAGTTCTGTCACCTAATGCGGTGGTTTTCAACCTGTTGGTCGGGACCCCGACATGATTTGTTTCTGGGGGGGGGATGACCCAGATGACAGTGACGTGACAATTTAGGGACTTTTAAGACCTAATGAAAATAACCGGTCTACAAGCTCAGAACGCCTCACACGTGAGCTTGTAGATCTGCTATTTTCACAATATTATATCTGTGGAACAAGTCAAACTAAATTGAATGCCTCAACTCCTTCATTCCAAGTGCTTATCAGGGTGAGGGGGGGGGGTCCCTAGTTCAAATATGGCCTGAAAAGGTTGAGAACCACTGTCCTAATGCCAAATGTACGCTCCGTCACAGATCTGACATGTATATGAGCTTGTAGGCTATTTTCGCTCTTCATCATTCAAAGAAGAATAAATCCAGCTTAAAAGGGAAGTCTGATGAGAAGGAAGAGCACTGTGGGGGTCCCCCTTAAAAGAAAAAAAAACAGCTTCAAAACCAGTCCTCTCTCAGCCAGAGGCGCTGTGGGATTAGCTCGACACATGTTACCAGCCTGCCCACATCTGCATCTAAATGGACTGCGCTGCTGTGCACGGCCGGCCGACTCTGAAACGAGCTGCTGTGGTAGATTAAACAGCCGCCTGTGACAGAAGAAAATATCCTTCCTGCTGTCGCTGCAGCTCTGGAGCACACACACGCGCGCGCACACACACACACACACACACACACACACACACACACACACACACACACACACACACACACACACACACACACGCATTATTAGCTAGTTGGAGGGTAGGATGAGACGTGTGATGCAACATCGCAGCACCAGGCGCTTTGTTACACAATGATGATTAGTGTCACAGTGATCACAGGCTGGCATCATCAGTCAGGAATGATTTACGACGACGTTGCCGCTCGGTTCAGCGGGGAGAGTGTGGCGTTGTCACCAGCAAGTGCTTGTTTGGAGGAATGTGGCTTTGTAACTAAAATCTACTGTTTCAGTCAGATCTGGCATGAATTGAAGGGAGCTGTCAATGTACAGGTGTATGTTTTTGAGTTTGAGAATTTTGAATTTAGACGATCTATGACACGAGGCAGCGTATGGTCTAAAAGCTTCACCTTTGGGCCGTGTCCATCTCCAATTTTGATGGTTACTGTGTAGATGGCGCAAGCTGCAAAGTGTTATTTAATTGACGTCTCCCATTCTCTTTAAGAGCTATGTGCGCCTGCACCGGGCGCATTGTTATTAACTGATGGATTGGACCACGTTGGAGGAGACGTAACCGATTTTCTGCCGAGGAAATGGATCTGCGTGTGAGCAAAGTGAAAGCATGCGACCATCTACCTGAATAGCATTATTAATGATGTCAGGAGACGCGCAAGGGAAACAAAAGGCTCTCTGCCCACGAACAATCAAATGGAAAACGAGAGGCAGACCACCCGCGCGGCCGTGTCGCTATTCAGAGTATACGCCTTCCTACCCCCCTGTAATGTCTCTTCATTCGTGTCCCAGAGACATCTGTGATATCTTGACATATCAACTTAACTCAATAATCACATGCTCCCCCTCTTAGTTAGGTTCTTTATTTAGACCACATGCATGACTGACACTGCGTGCTATTTGTAGATGTACAGTATACCTTGCAGATCCCCAATGTACATACAGTGCTGCTACCACTGATGATGAATAGATATCTTACCATGCATTCTATACATCTGATACTAAATTACGCCCCCCCCCCCCCCATTCTGAACAACAGGTCTGCAGTGTGTCTTGCCTCTACTTTTTAACCTTATTTGTATCTTTTTATATTATCTTATTATTCTTGTTATTTTTATTTCATTAACATCCAGAATTATCTTGTGTACTATCATTGATGTTGCTAGCACAGTTTGCGGACATGCTGCACCAACATTTCACTGATTGTACCTGTGATTGATAAATAAAACGTTTCAGCCTTCAGGTGAACCTGATGAAGGCCAACTGTGGCCCAAACGTTGTACCAATGTAATTTCTAGTGTTAAGTAAACTAAACACTTGGGAGAAATACTGTTGTTCGGACTTTTATTCTTATGAACTGTCACTTTGTGTCCCAACCCACTGTTTTGAACTGATGAAAACTTGGTTCTTGATTGTTGAATTCAGATGGATTTTGATTGCAAGCAGTGTTCGCTCGCTGTGAACCCGCCTACGTAGGCGCACATGTTGATCTGAATAATGTGCTCTCTAAATAGTAAGGAAATATCTGCATTCTGTCTGGGGCTGGACCACTGTTTCTCAACGTCGGGTCTGGGGACCAATAGGGTCCAAATGGACCCTTTTGGGTCTGTGAATCTGAGAGTGTACAAACAGACCCTTACTGGTCCATTTGGTTCCATTTGTACACTCTCAGAGTAAAATAAACACTGAGGATTTTACCGTGTAGGTTGGGGTCCCAGAAATTTAAATAGTGTCCAATGAGCGTCTGCGGCCTAAGGCATATCTAACTGGGTGTCCTTGAAATGAAAAGGGTTGAGAATTAATGCACTGGACTAGACCGTATTTTAAGACCAACATGCCCATGGGCGCACGGATGGGTGCTGGGAGTGAAAATGACAAATGCGTAGGTTGTAAACTATGACAATTGCATTGCACTTTGCACCGATTCGCAGCGAGTGCAAGATAGGACCCTTAGTACTATTTTTACAGAGTGCTAGAGCAATTTTTTGTCACTGGAATTGCGTTGCTAGGGAACAGCTTGTGTCCAAGTTTATTTATTTCCTGTCAGCTAACTGCAACAGGAAATAAACTTGGACCCATTTAGAATGTTTATGTTGTCAAGTGTGAAAAGGTCTAGTGTCGCATTCTGCCTCTGGGAAGGACTGAGCACGAAATGGTATTTACTGCAGCGCGCCCTCAAACTGTGATTTTGAGCAGAAAGCAGGAAGCAATTTACGCACTCTCACATGATGTGGAGAAGCGTGCACGCACATGCACACGCACGCACACACACACACACACACACACACACACACACACACACACACACACACACACACACACACACAGTACAACCACCACACACACACA
Source organism: Gymnoscopelus microlampas (assembly GCF_963454915.1). Lineage (NCBI taxonomy): Eukaryota > Metazoa > Chordata > Actinopteri > Myctophiformes > Myctophidae > Gymnoscopelus > Gymnoscopelus microlampas. The sequence goes on from NC_139944.1 coordinate 12,287,020, forward strand.
CTGTGCAACCACATGCACACACCCACTCAAATATACTTGTACACTCACTTGTGCACACACGCACATACACACACAAACTTTTGCTTTCGGAACGAATGATTAGATTTACATTATCAGACTTCTGATGCAGTCAGTATGTCACGGCTGTTGTACAATAATTATCATTATCACACTGGTTACTGTAATGTCTGACTGTGGACAGTGGAAGAAGGCAATGCAGACAAAAGAGAACACAGAGACCACAGAGAGCCAACAGAGAGCTGAGGAAGGAGAAGACAGTGGATTTCAGCGTCTACTCCGCCTCCCTGCTTTAATGATAGATGTACTACAGTCCAGTGACCACGTCTGAGAGAGAGAGAGAGAGAGAGAGAGAGAGAGAGGAGAGAGAGAGAGAGAGAGAGAGAGAGAGAGAGAGAGAGAGAGAGAGAGAGAGAGAGAGAGAGAGAAGAGAGGGGGGACGGATTGTGTGTGTGTGTGTGTGTGTGTGTGTGTGTGTGTGTGTGCGTGTGCGTGCGTGCGCGCGTTTGTGTGGGTGGGTGTGTGTGTGTGTGTTTTTTTTATGCATTGCATTGGGATCGGGACAGCTACTCTTTCCGCCAATTTCATTACATTTTCGCTCTTGCTGATTTCTTTTTTGGACCTGATGTTCCAATCAGATGTTGCATACTGTATGTGGCATATTAATGACATCAATACGCATCATTTATATTTCCCCCTGCCTGTTCCTCTGTTATAACATCCTGATGACAAAGGGCACATTCATCGGCAACCAGAGTCTAACCCAGCCTGACCCTGCATTAAGTATTAGAAGCAGAGGGCACCAGCATCCTGGTGTCAGTTAGGCGTTCAGTGTCTTGCTCAAGGACACTTCAACACGACGAGGAGGAGCTGTGGAACCTTCCGATTCCTGGAGTACCACTCTACCTTCTGAGCCACAGAAACTAAAGTCACGTGCACCTGCCATGCGTCATGTTTTTCTCGTTTTTGGCGAGCGACACTGTCATGCGACGAAGTATGAATCTGGCTTCACCGTTGGTCAGTCTGTTTGATTAACCACTATATACCTCATTGTACGACGATCGATGAATGGTGAAAATAGCAGATACACAAGCTCACAGCATGTCGCACCGAGAGATGAATGTGAACCTGTAGATCTGCTATTTTTGCTACTTTTGAATAGGCCTAGTTGAAATGTTTGGGGAAATGTTTACATCTTGTTCTATAATGACATTCCCAAAATAAGGAGGCCAGGTTAAACCTTATATACTTAATAAAATGGACCTGAGTTGGCTCTGTACAGTACTTGGTCTGCTCTTGTTTCCGTCTACACCAAACATCTTCGGCAGAAATAGCAAATCTACAAGCTTGTGTAGATCGGCTATTTCTGGCGAATGTTCCCGCCCGAATAGGAGGCGCTATAGCTGCAGGGGTTCAAGTGGTTAAGGCAGAGAGAAGGGAGGACAGCAGCTGTAGGGAAGAGGACAAGGCCAATTTACTGACTGAAGGTTGGAATGAGATTGAGGATGAAGACTGAATGGGTGGGGGTTGGATAACCATGCAATGAGGCTAAGTGGAGCTATAGTCGAGGGAGAGAAAAGAGGACCGTGTGTGTGTGTGTGTGTGTGTGTGTGTGTGTGTGTGTGTGTGTGTGTGTGTGTGTGTGTGTGTGTGTGTGTGTGTGTGTGTGTGTGTGTGTGTGTGTGTGTGTGTGTGTGTGTGTGTGTGTGTGAGGGGGGGAGTGCAGCGGAGGTGGTGGAGGACTGCATATTTTGAGGTGAGTCCAAGGTGACCGACCACCGCAGGAGGTAAAGAGGCACATTTAACCTCCCAGTTAATGCACGGAGCATGTACCATCTGGACATGACTCACAGGGGGAGGGGCAAGGTGTGCACAGAGCATGGCAGAGATCACTGCAAAAAATGTAAATGTGTTTATTTTAATGATCAAGCAATCGATTGAGTTCCGGCTTGGATCATGGTCGAATTTTTTTTACATGAATGTTTTTGTATTAATGTTCTATTAGCAATAACATCTTAGTGTTTTGCTAATTATTTGAGGACCTACTTGGGCCCCAGCCCACAGGTTGGGAATCACTGCTCTCTCGCCAATGCTATCTTACCCACTTCTACCAAATGTTAATGTTGGGTACGGTTACCCTGTTACCCTGTTAAGTGCACTGTCAGCATGTCCATGCGGGTGCTGTTAAAGTGCTTGAACCACTTGCCCACCTCTTGTATTGTGGGTCTTTTACGTCTCCCTCCTGGTGAAACATGTTGTCGCTGTCTGGCGGAAACCTTTTATGTCCAAAACTGCTACTTTTCAGGAAATGGAAAACATTACCTGTGTTTCGATGCATCCAGGGTAGTTATTATTTGGTCCCAAGCTCTTTGGTTAAATATTTATAAAACACAGATTTAACCACTTTGAACCTGGTGTTCCTGCTTTGGGCAAAGAAATGTTCTTTTATGTCAAAACAATTAACTTTCCCCCCCTAGCATGTACAAGCTCACAACGCGTTGCAAGCGACATGTTGTGTGCTTCTAGAGCGTCTATTTTCACTACTTTTGCGCAACACTGTCATATGACTAAGCATAAAATAGGGTGTTGATTCATGAAAAAACATGAAAACATTCAAATTGAACATGCAAGTATTCTGCCAGACAGTACATGTATATCAGTCTGTGTTGTCTGTCCCCTACTGTACGGTGAGACGTGTGTTTGCATCACACACAGTATTGTGGTCTTTGTGTGTGTGCCTACTTGTAAAGAAGCCTTTACTGAGTGCACGACAGACACTGAACTGAGGAGACAGGAACACGTCACATACACTGTATCCCATGGAGGGAGTCTGGACAGAAATCAGCCTCTGTTTTTATGTGTGTGTGCGTGTGCGTGTGCGTGTGCGTGTGCGTGTGTGTGTGTGTGCGTGCGTGTGTGCGCGTGTTTGTGTGTGTTTGTTGCGCATGGGTGCATGTGTGTGCGTGTGTGTGCGTGTGTTGCGTACTTGTGCCCCTACTGTAGGGGGGTTGGGCTGCAAGCAAGAATCGCTTAGAAGGATCATGTATTCTGAGAAGGAGTAACTAATAACTATAATATACTCTCTAAATAATAATCTATTTATTGACTATAAATCAGCAGATTTGTCAAGCTCAACCTTTTCGCTGTCCCACTGCAACAAACCTCCACACCATCCCCCATCCATCCCCCTTTAAAGACCACTGGGTTGTTGGATGATATGGTGGCTGTCGGGTGTCCAAAACCGTTCCTTTGTTTATTATTCATTTCAAAACATTTTAAAATAGTGAAAATAGCCGATCTACAAGCCACAACGCGTCGCATAGCGACGCATTGTGAGCTTGTAGGTCTGCTATTTTCACTACCTTTGTGTGACACTCTTTCTTGTATGATGACAGTAGGTCATTAATTTAGAAAAAAACATACAAATGTGGAGATACGATGTCACCACGGCAACGATATGCAGCTCATTACACATCCTGTTCCTGAATTAACCTCCAGTAAAGGTTATCTAAAGATCCTGTCATAGAAAGGCTCATGAAAATCTGTCTTTTCTCTTGACTTTCAGGTATTCTGTTCTTGAAGGAATTACTGGGACAGGATCAGTCAACGTTCTCCATTAAAGCCCGATTTATACTACGAAAGTAGCAGATCTACAAGCTCAGCGCGTCGTACATGCAAGCTTGTGAGCTTTGTAGACCAGCTCCAGTGAATTGAGCGTCAGGCATGATGCAGTGAAGGAAAGCACAGCAGAGGAAACCACACAGCTATTAAGGGATTATTTCAGCGTGTCAATATCCCACCAATAGCCCTGCCTCACTTTATTATTGTTTGTCAAACCATTTATACACTTGCTGGGAGCTCAGGGAACACTGCAGATTATCGACCCACAGACACACAAGTCTATAAAATGCGCAAGGCACTGTCATGCATGTACAGTATACGGTACATGCAGGCAACTACGCGCACGTGCACACATGCACACATAAGTAAACACACACAAATGCCCCCCCCCCCACACACACACACACACACTCTAATGCACAATAGACACACACTCTAATGCACAATAGACAGTTGCACCTGCTTGTGGGTTTTATAATGGGAAGTACACAAAAGCAAACATTGCGCAGCCTACAATCTCGTTTTGTTTTTAATTGAAATTAAAATAAATGTGTTCTGCTGATTCAGAACGACATTATAACATAATGCTTTTGGTACAGACATGGGATGGATGATCATAGGCTGAATTTCTGCAGAGCGCAGTGCAATTTAGGTTGATGGTCTGTGTGTGGTTTTATCCTATAGCTGCACTGAGCTTGTTGTTGTATGAAAGGCACATGTTAAGGTCAGACAGGGTCAGGTTTGTTACTGCACTCCACGTAGGCTGACAGGCTAAATAAAGACATTCCTTTAACGCCTGCAGACACAGTAACTATAGTGTGTACCGTATTTGGAAGCGATCACTGTTATTATGATTGTGTTTCATAACGAACGAGACACACTTGAAGGGCAGCATATGACAGCATTATGTCTTCCAGGGTACACTTAAGCTAGCTGGTGCGTCAAAAACTCATAAAGGAATATATATTTTTATATAAGATCAAAACACCAAAGGTATTTGACCTTCTCTGCTTGGCTTGCCTATACTGGCTGGTGGCTTTTTTGATGTGTAACTGTGCACCGAGACCCACAGACATTCGGTGTTGTGTGTGTCGGTCGTTCAAACACACACGGCTACAGGGAAATATTTCCATTTTAAATGTCAATACTTTTCACCCCTCACTGACTTGCTTCAATTTAAAGGGCCCATTATTTATCAGGGGCACACATAATGCACCTCTAAGGAAATGGATAAGAGGGGATTTCTTTTCATTCATCTCAAATTTGGGTTGACCTATATGCAGGCATGTACAGGCAAACACTTATCAAATGCTTGTATTAGTCCAGTCAACAGTAGCAAAAAGTGAGGCAGGAAGGTTTTTCTTTTTTCCATAGCGCTGAGTGAGGTCTTGAGTAAAGCCAGCAGAAGCCATGGCCCTTTTCTAAATAAATAAAGAACTCAAACCTTCGGATCTGAAATATTCATCATGAAAATGGTTACCAAACTGCATTCCCTGCACCGAGGGAGACGAGCTAGCTTCAGCATATCTAGTTCACACCGCAGTGCTGATTACGTAGACATGTTTGAGTTGCTTCATTCATAGAGTGGAGTGATGGGAAGAGACAGAGGATGGAAGAGAGAGAGAGAGAGAGAGAGAGAGAGAGAGAGAGAGAGAGAGAGAGAGAGAGAGAGAGAGAGAGAGAGAGAGAGAGAGAGAGAGAGAGAGAGAGAGAGAGAGAGAGAGAGAGAGAGAATCTACCTTGAGTCTTCAAATCTTACTTATGGTGATGTATGAGGAAAGGAGACAATGACAGGGAAGTGAGTGATGTATTTTGTGTGGGTGATGGACAGAATGGAGACACATAGAGGACAGTGCTGATGGAGTCTGAGATATGTTATTGGAGAGGAGAGGAGAGGAGAGGAGAGGAGAGGAGAGCTCACACACTGAACTACTGTTCAAATAGGATGCACACATACACAATTCCATTTTGTTCTCTTTTGCTGATGTCACATCACTATCAGATCTCATTTATTTTCTAAGCCTCTACCAAGGAAAACTATCATAATGTGAAACCAGCAGCATTCGATTTTAGATTGTGCGTGTGTGTGTGTGTGTGTGTGTGTGTGTGTGTGTGTGTGTGTGTGTGTGTGTGTGTGTGTGTGTGTGTGTGTGTGTGCGTGGGAGGGGGGCTGGGATGTGTGTTGTAGAGCTTAAGGCTTCTGCACTAAGGATTACCGTGAACTCGATGCTTACTGGAAGATCACAAGGAAAGTTCAAGCATAGAAAAGAGCAAGCAAGTCAAGATTTCTATTTAACTATGTTAAATAAAACCTAAAATGTTTAAATGAGATAAATCCTATTTTGATCAAATCCAAATGGAAGGGGATATAGGTGATGTGTGATGTATGTTCTATGGAGCCATATAGGGTGAAAGGTAGAGTATATTGTGTAGGTTTAAATGTTGCCGCAATGAGATAGCAGACAGTATAGGTTTGTAATGAGCTTCTAACTACTTTGAACCTGGTGTTGCTTTTTTGGGCATGTCATTATAGGCTTACATTAAAAAAAAGAATCTTAAAAAATAGCCATCTATACGCTCACAACTTGTCGTGAGCTTGTACAGTAGCAACGTATTGTGAGTTTGTAGATCGGCTATTTTCACAATTCCTCGTGTGACAAAATATACAGCATACACAGAAAGGCCTAAGTATTTTAAGATATTTTAATCTCTCTTGCTCTTTTCTATGTATTATCTGTGCTGTGTGTGTGTGTGTGTGTGTGTGTGTGTGTGTGTGTGTGTGTGTGTGTGTGTGTGTGTGTGTGTGTGTGTGTGTGTGTGTGCGTGCGCGCATGTGTGTGCATGTAATGGGGTTAGTGCAAGCATGCGTTAAGCAATGTGTCTCTGTGGGCATGAGACCTCGCTAATGTGGTGCTCCCTTGTGTTGCAGTGTGAGTGTTATAGCTATTATCACCTCTATGAAGATCATAGTGGGATATACTGTACATGAACACATAAATAGCACCAACATCATTGGACCATAGAGACAACAGCCACAACATAGGAGCCAGGCAAACCTCAGCCTGGAGCTTTTCCTTGGAGAACAATTACACTAATAATCCTGCAGCAGTCATTTCAGTGACTTAACCACTTGTTATTTAATAAATACAAGCTCACGAGCAGGTGAGCTTGTAGATCTGTAATTTTTGAAGAATGTTCAACACATTTTTGCCTAATTTATACTTATATGACCGTGCCAGTCAATGAAAATAACTGATATCTAACTGAAACCCCACATTTTTCTAAAACAGATCAGTCCTTTTTGTCTTTGTAATGCCAATGTCATGGTCGTGTGACGAAGTATGAATTAGGCTTAAGCCAGTATATGCCTGCAACTTGCTATCCGCTAATCTTGACCATGTGATAAAGTAAATACGCTCGACTGTGTGACGCACGCATTCAAAAGTTTTCGACGGCCTCAACTTTGACAGAGCAACAAATTAATAATACACACCAATTACACTACAGTTTAAAGAGGTGAAGTCATTATCTTACCCAAGATCATCCTGAAGCCTTCCACTCTCAGATTCTCTGTTCTCCAAGTTATCTTCTTGCTCAAGCCTTCCCTTTGTCTTTCAACTGCAGTATGTGAAGATGACTCCAAAAGTAAGCGCTGTCCGGTTCTCAACACTAAGCTATGTACAGCACAAGCACCCAATTTGGACAATTTTGCCAAACATTCAAAATCTCTACCCTTTATTTTGCATCCCTCTTCTATACCTCTCCTCAGTTGCTTAGCCTGCGTCCAGCGGGACGATTCTCCTCAGACCTTGGTACAAGGTTCTTAGCTGGGAGGCAGCAGCCAGTTGTTGCTAAATAGAGGAGAACCACAGCAGTCCAGACTGCAACACAACGTGCACTGAACCCACTGCAAAGGAACCCCCGTAATTTATTCACTGTTATATATTCACTCCCAACAGCAAGAGCACCACAATATTCAGCCTAGACGAATCCTCTCCTCACTGGAGAAACCTCTGCACCATCACACGTCTTTAACACACACACTGCCACCCTCTCTCTCTCTCTCTCTCTCTCTCTCTCTCTCTCTCTCTCTCTCTCCCTCTCAGTTTTTTGGGGTTGGGTATAACCTAAAGGCACCTTACATTCTTGCACTCTGATTGGTGGGCGTCTCAGCCAATGAGGACATTCGGTGCTGAAGCATTTTCTTTGGGGGGGCGGGGGTGGGGGCTCAGAATCAGAAGGCAGACGTTAGTCACAGTGATAATGCCCCTGTCGATTTTGCTCTCCCCGTCCTTCCATCTCTCTTTCCCTCCCCTCTTCCATCTCTCTCTTCCGTGTCATTAACCACTGGCTGTTCCTTCGCTCTCTCCGCGTTGCGTCTTCCCATTCACAGCCTTCCTTTTTTCCCCATATTGATGCACGATGCGTTTCTATAATGATCTGTGCTTGCTGCTGTGCGCCCTTCATTTCTTGCTGTGTGTGTGTGTGTGTGTGTGTGTGTGTGTGTGTGTGTGTGTGTGTGTGTGTGTGTGTGTGTGTGTGTGTGTGTGTGTGTGTGTTTGTCTGTCTGTCTGGAAGTCATGGGGTGGTGGTGGTGGTGGTGGGGGTATTCAGATAGAACAGAACAGTAGCTTGAAAATGCTGAGAGAGCAGATGCAGTCTAGGCAACCGGTGTGAATGGAACAAAATGAAAACAGACACAGAGGAATGGGATGGAGAGCGACAGTTTGAAAGCCTCAGTAAAAGGAGCAAAGGAGCCTGCAGGGTTCTTAAGGTGAATGTAAACCTACAAGGGCTGAAAGTAAAAAGAGGTGTGAACATGTGGAAGATGGAGTGACGTGTGGATGAAAGAGTATAGGGAGCTGACAGCTGCATGACAGGTGGATCTGTTGAATGAGATCAGAATGGAATATGTTCTGTCACTCCCGAAAAACAAAAATAAAACCCACAGACAGACTTAACAGGCTCTGTGTTATTTTTTGCTATTTTTGTGTGACACTGTAGTAGCCTATGACATGAATATTCGAAAAAAATACATAAAAAGTTCAAATATGGAGATGTTTCTGCCCGACAGCAACAATATAACGTAGTATATAAATGCACATATGACGACTGCAACGCATGATTCTGTTTGCTGGTGGAGTGGTTTACTGTGGCTGGTTTATGGAAACATGTGCAGTAACATGACCTCTGACTTTCCCTGTGAGAGTCAATAGCGATCCATCCTTGACTCACATTCATTCTCTTAATGTAGTCGACAGCGTGTGTGTGTTTGTTTTACTATCTGTGTGTGTGTGTGTGTGTGTGTGTGTGTGTGTGTGTGTGTGTGTGTGTGTGTGTGTGTGTGTGTGTTTTACTATCTTTGAGGGGGTCCAAGAGGATAGCAAAAACCAATGCGACATTCTGGGGACATTGTCATAGGCCCCGGGAGGAAAAGCTAAATTGTTAAAGACATATATTTTTAGAGTTAGTGTTACAATTAATATAAAAGATTCAGGTTGGGATTTGGGATTAGGAATGTAGGGGTTAGGTTTAAGGTGAGGGGTTAAAGTTGTTGGGTTAGTTAGTTTTAAGGTAATGGATAGGTCATTTGAGGTCAAGGTTAAGGTTATGTTAGGCCATCAGGTTAAGTAAAAAGAAAAAGAAAATGGGTATTGAAGTCACCACAAAGATTGTAAAGTAAGACAAACGTGTGTGTGTGTGTGTGTGTGTGTGTGTGTGTGTGTGTGTGTGTGTGTGTGTGTGTGTGTGTGTGTGTGTGTGTGTGTGTGTGCGTGCGTGCGTGCGTGCGTGCGTGCGTGCGTGCGTGCGTGCGTGCGTGCGTGTGTGTGGGTGTGTGTGTGTGGGTGGGTGTGCATGTTTGTGTGTGCGCATGTTTGTGTGTGCATGACTAGGATAGGGTTTGTGTGTGTTGAGGATAAGGTTTCCTCATTAGTAGACTCATATTGAATAATGCAGGTGGAGGTATTGTTGTGGCCAATAGGCCAGGTGCTAATGGAGCTGTCACTGGGGTAGAGGAGCAGACACAGCATGACTTTAATGGATGTCACTATGGGATAACTGAAACCGGAGCAGTGGATTCAGGTGTCACACCACTGAGTGTGTGTGTGTGTGTGTGTGTGTGTGTGTGTGTGTGTGTGTGTGTGTGTGTGTGTGTGTGTGTGTGTGTGTGTGTGTGTGTGTGTGTGTGTGTGTGTGTGTGTGTGTGAGTGAGTGTGCGCGTGCGTGTGCGTGCGTTCGTTCGTGTGTGTGCGTTCTCTATCACCCAATTCCTCTACCAGATTGCACCATTAGCCCATAACTGTGTCAATAGACTTGTTAAAGTCTAATTACAGTCATGATCATTTAACAGGTGGTCCTGAACAGCCATGCCAGCGTTTAAATTCAATTCTTCATCTAAAGTGTAACAACACCAATTAAAAACAGACTACTGTACAGTAATAGGCCAGCCAGCCTGAGGTGGACGAGTATACAGTTGAAAGCACAACTTAACTTCATGCTCAACCCCTCTTACACATTACACAATCAAAATGTTCAACAAAGCTCATGTTAAAATCACCGCTGTAGAAAACCTGATGACAGATCTCAGTCGTATAATTTACTATCTTTACTTCAAATCTGCTATCTTTACTGTGTGGTCAGACCGGCACACCAGTGATCCGGGGCTGAAGGGCTCAATTCCAAACACCACTGTGGCTGACTGGCTGTTGAGTAGCAGCCAACAATGTTCTGGTGGTTAATCTCTTTGATGGAGACTGACAAGTAGAGCATGTTGCACCCCCTAGTGGCATATCCAAGGCAGTGCAACTGCAGGCCCTTGTGTAGCGCCCTGTGTGCTCCTGAGCGGCTGCTGACCCTACCTTTGGGATATTAAAAGACAAGATTAAAATAGGTGTCTGTAGAATGAAGACATGGGTTGAACAGTTGGCACGGAATAAATCCCCACTAAGAACTAAACGTATCTGACTGTGATGGCTGACTCAGCAGCCACACACAGACTATAATGTATGGTAACTCTTCCTTTTGGTTTATATATTTAGTGTGTTTATTTTAAGCTGGACATTATTAACAAGTTGAAATTACATAATTCATTATTTAATTCATGTTTGTTTTTCTATGAGTTATTTGCATTTGATTTGACTGAGTTTCTTTGAGTTACCAGTTCTGTGGGAGGTGCTGACTAACATACATAGGCATGATGGGCTGGACAAAGCAATGGGGATCAGCTGCTCCAGATCTACAGCTAATTGGAGAAATTGGACTGCACCACAGTCCCTCTGTACCATGGGGTGGGGCAGGGGTTTTGAGTGTGTGTTTCAATTGTAGTCTTTGTCTTTTCCCCCTTTTTTATTAACAGTGGTCTGACCCGTCCCTATATATGTCCACCTCCTATGTCGTTCTGGTTAGTTAAGTTTTCAGTGAGTCCCAGTTTGTTTTGTTATTTAGTTTAATTTCCTTTGTGTTGAGCACATTTGTTTTGTTAAACCATTTATTTTCAACAACGAAAAAAGAAAAGAAAGAAAAATTAAGAAAAAAAGAGAACAATGTTTTAAAACCAACAAAGTTTTCCCTGTGTCTCTCCTTCCGACCAACTCAGTCCCTGACACTGACTATGCACCAGTAATTTGCTGACTTCACAGGCAGAGTCTGGTTGAATTCTATAAACATGTGTCTCACACAGCACACTGATTTTAGTTAGTTTTTTCCCCCAGATTGATGCACGATGTGTTTCTATAATGGTCTGTGCTTGCTGCTGTGCGCCCTTCAATTGTTGCTGTGTGTGTGTGTGTGTGCGTCCGTGCGTGCGTGCGTGTGCGCGCGCGCGTGTTTTATCTTTGTGGGGAGTCAGGGACCCAAGAGGATAGTAAAATATGGCATGCATTTGGAAGATATGAAGATAGAGTGTTTTGTACGTTCGATTAGGATTATCTTGTCATGCCTGACTTACAACCCTGGTCCACAACAAATACTTTCTTTATTGAAGGAAGGCTGGAACAGACTCAGATCAATCTGAGATCAATCTGTCCTCGTAGATTTAAATGTGAATACAAATGCCAGGGCTGGAGCTCAACAGAACCAAAACTGTATCTTCCATAAACCCTATCTCCACCACACTATTCTCTGCCTTACACTTCAATACATATCCCTCCTTCCATTCCATCAGCAAAGTTATCGTCCACTTCTGCTGCTGTGATTATTGTTGTTGTTATTGATATTTTTGTTGTCATTGTTACTGTTCTGTTCTGAATGTCAGGTGCAGAACCGCTCAGGGACGTTTGAGGTCAAAGTGTTGTTTACCGCCAAGTGAAGTGCTGTGGCCACGCTATAAATTCCTGAGGATTCATTTAACTGAGCGTTTACAAGTACGGGTCCATTTAATTACACTTGTACACATGGATAAATGAACCCAGAGGATTTTACAGCGCACAGGGTAATGCTATCAAAGCCCAATACAGTAGCTGTCCTCGGGTGGCACAGTGGTAAAGTACCTGCCCATCACCGCAGTGAATCTGACTTGGCTGAGGGTCTATACGAAGTTACGAAAACAATTGGCCCGTGTTCGGGGAGGGAAGCCGGTGATATTTGTCACTGCACTTACTCCTACGGCTGGGGCGGCGCATGTCAGCAGGGAATGTTGAGCGGGAGGAGTAAGATGAAGGCTCTACATCCCCCCGTTAACCAAACTGGGGGTCATTATTCTGGAGGGTCCCCAGATGATAAGCTAATGTGCAACATTGGTTTCTCACTCAACAGTAAACAAACTAACATACAGTATAAGTCTATACAGGGTATCTGCACAATTTAAGGATTTCTAAGACCTTTTTAATACCTCTAAAATAAAATAAAATAAACTAATAAGGCCATTACTACATCAAAGGTAACCAACAAACTAGACTATAAAAAATTGTCAAACATTGGCCAAATTGTCAATTATTAGCTAAGAAAGAGGCAAAATTGTGAAAATAGCAGATCTACATGCTCACAACGGCTCACATATAGCAAGGCGTTGTGAGCTTGCAGATCGGCTATTTTCACTATATTTATCTGTGGAACCGAGTCAAAGTAAATGTAATGCCTATAATTCCAAGTGCTTGTCAGGGTGTGGGGGGGGGGGGGGGGGTCCTAAGTTGAAATATGATTATTTTGGGGGCTGAAAAGTTTGGGAACCACTGCACTAGGGTACAATAGCAGTGGCAAGCATTGGAAGGAATTAATTGGCATAATGACATGAAATTGGGAAGAAAAAGGGGTGAAAGAAATGCCACATTGGGCCCGGGTAGCTTCACCTCCATACACACAATATTATAAACTCTGAGAACACAGCTGAAGCACTTGTCAATGTGTGAAGAAGAGCACTGCTCAGAGTTTTGTACAGTACTATGCAGACTGCAGACGATGACACTCTCTTACCTGAGCACCACATGGGCAGCCCCTCTTCTCCGAGGGGGTTGAACTGATCCAGAGTGTCAGTCCCGTACAGATCCCACAGAGCAGAGTGTCAGACAGCATAAAAAATCACAGGGCAGTCCTCTTTGTCGGAGCTGGAGATGGTGAATAGAAGCAGTTCCGATCAGTCACGGTACTATGGACACATTCTCCACAATAGATATATATTATATTTATCTATGTACACAGGAGACCAGCCCGCATTATACACTCAAAGCCACGATAGTTAGGAGAGTGTGAAGAAGAGAGAGAAATGCAGGCAGCTAGGTGCATTAAAGCCGTGATCTAAAGGCAGACTGTGTCACTCAGTGTCCCTGCGTCTGTCTTTCCCTCAATCACAGTCAGTCTCTCTCTCTCTCTCTCTCTCTCTCTCTCTCTCTCTCTCTCTCTCTCTCTCTCTCTCTCCCTCCCTCCCTCTCTCTGTCATGGTCTCTATTTTTTTTACCTTGTTGACACTGGCTTCCATTTCATTTACCCCTCTCTCTCTCTCTCTCTCTCTCTCTCTCTCTCTCTCTCTCTCTCTCTCTCTCTCTCTCTCTCTCCCCCTCACTCCCTCCATGTTTCACCACCCCAATGTACAGTAACAAGTGCAAGAGATTCCGGAGGCTAATTCTGCTGCTTAAGACAGGGAACCTAATATGTGAGGACAACTGTGGAAGGAGGGAGAGAGAGAGAGAGAGAGAGAGAGAGAGGAAAAGGGAGGGCCGGACAGAAGGGGATGGAAGAAACGAGGAATGGTGTAATTTAAACAAGTAATATAGTACTGGGGGAATGTGATTGGGTTGACTTGAAGCAGATGTTATACAGGGAAATGTAGGTTGTATGTATACAAAGATACAAAGACATATTTGTTTGATATGGAAATTATTTAGCATACAAGGTTGATACAATACTAGTGTGTACTAGTATTATAGTACTACAGTATGACTGGTAGTACTGAGTCAGTTGTATTATTAGTAATGTACATCATGAACAAAGTATGCTCATAACTCACACCTAAGTCCAACTGTATCGTCTAAGCTGGGGTCAGTTATAATTCAATTTCAGTTGCCAGCTGGCTAAATACCTTGAGGGAGTAATTACACAGTAAAATCTTGAGTGTTCATTTAACTCTTGAGACGTGTACAAATGGAACCAGATCCATTTGGTTTCCATTTGTTCCACTTAGAGTTAAATGAACACAGAGGATTTTCCTGTGCACTGGAATGTCCCGGGTGATGGATTTGTGTGAGATCAGGGGATCTTGACACGGTAAAGAGCGCTGATACAAACTCACTCAAAACATGATACCTGTTTTCTGGCATGTTAATTAACTCCCGTTACTTACTGCACATACTGCTAGTTTAGGCAGACATTTTAGATCCGATATCATAAATGTGCTTGTGAGTGTCATTTAAGAGAGGCAGGAGTGTTTGCATGGAGGGGGGGCCGGGGTGAGATTGACGCATAGTGCAATGTCGAGTAAATGTCAGTCTAATTTGGATATGCTAAAAGGTCCTTTTAGAAGTCAGCTCTGCTCTACCTCATTGTGCATTCTAGTGGTTTGATATCAAATACTGTTTGAGGTGTAATTATTCTGCTCTGTGAATAACGGTGGTGTTGACGCGGATTCTCTCAGTTATGTTAAACATATTGTGTTTAGCAAGTTTGTTTTTGTTAATTTGTTTTAGAGCCTAAACAGTGTGTGAGGACTCTTGTAAATATTACTGTATTGAGATGGGGTGTTTAATGCTCAGCAATAAATGGTTTAATGGGAACCTGGCAGTGTCTCATACTCGGTGTCACTCCTGTAAATCTGTAAATTCATATGGCACTTTTATTGGAAGTCACACAGACATTGCTGCAAAGCACATGGACAAATATGCACACACACACACACACACACACACACACACACACACACACACACACACACACACACACACACACACACACACACACACACACACACACACACACACACACACACACACACACACACACACAGGTTGTCTGAGTGTACATTTTACAAGCATGCATGCACAAGAACATCAGTGCGTGTTTGTGTGTGTGTGTGTGTGTGTGTGTGTGTGTGTGTGTGTGTGTGTGTGTGTGTGTGTGTGTGTGTGTGTGTGTGTGTGTGTGTGTGTGTGTGTGTGTGTGTGTGTGTGTGTGTGTGTGTGCGTGTGTGTGCGTGTAGAAGTGTATATGAATATCTTCTGGCAAACTGTGTACACACAATTTCTGGCAGAGTGCCAGATGAGGGTTAGGTTGAGGGACAGTGAGGAAGGGCAACAAACTGGAGCTGTAAGCACATTTCATCAGAGCAGAGGAGTAGAGTTACACTCCTTCATTCCACCCCCGCTTAGAATCTCTCTCTTCTCTGCAAGCCATTCTCTGTCTCTCACCCCCCCCCCTCTCCCTGTCTGCCTGCCCTTCTCTCTTCCAATAAAACTTTTACCAGAACAGTTGCTATTATTATGGCAACTTAATGTTGGACATCTCATTTCTCTTTCTCTGATCTATATATGTCCTAAGTACTGACATGTGTCTCCATTCTACAGGAACAACTGTTTGGACCATCATATAAATGGCATTCTTTTTAGTTTTTTCTTTCTGAAAATTAGATAATGTAATTAACATATTTGACTAACACAAAACAAGGGATAACCAATACAGTAATTTGCTAAAAAAAAGAAAGAAAAGGTAAATAAATAAATAATGACAAATAAAACGTTTTCAAATCAAATATACCTACATTTGTTAGAACACTGCCACTCTAGGAGTCTCATGATGTAGGGGAGAACAGGGTAAGATGAGCCACTTTTCACTTAAGTTGTCCTGGAAGCAAGAACAAATGAGCATGAGATGGCAGTCAAATCTAAACAATCTAAATCTAAACATCTACCCTTATCCGGCGGCATTCACCTGGTATTCCTAAGCGTAAATTCAGTAAACTATGCCTAAACCTAACCTTATTCCTAAACGTAACCTCAGTAAAATGGTGCCAAAACCTAACCTTATTTTTAAACTTAACCTCAGTCAAACTATGCCTAACCCTAAACGTATTTCTAACCTTATCCTCAGAAAAACATATACAAGAATTAAGAACCGCTGGTCCGCGAAAGAAATGGGGGCGAGCGTGTTTTGGGGTGAGCCTTCCGGTTACCTTTCCACATAGATAAAGGGGGTCATTCAAACTGGTAACAGGACAGGTGGGCACCAAAACCATCTGGGCACTAGGGACAACTCGGCACCGAAACCGTCTGGGCACAAGGGACCTGTGGGCACTAGGTACATGTGGGCACTTACGGGTGGAGATAACGGTGAACCTGGACGGGTGGGCACCTGGAGAGGTGGGCACAGGACAACTGGGCACCAAAACCATCTGGGCACTAGGGACATGTGGGCACCTGGACGAGTGGGCAATTATGGGTGGAGATAACTGGGCACCTGGACATGTGGGCACCTGGAACACAAACACAAAGACAACACAACAACGAGGTCAAAAGTACAATAAGAGTTTATTTGTCAAAATAGTACTGAGGTCAAAAGTACATTATAACAGAGTTTCAAAAGTCAAAATTACAATATAAGAGTGTATTTGCCAAAATAGAAGTACTGTTAAAAAATAGAACAAATTGGGGAAATGGTAAAATACCAAAAAGAATAAAGGATACCAAAAAATTGTCAAAAGATCAATGTTAAGCTAAACAGTACACTGTAAAATGATAGAAAAAATATGTAGTAGCCTACTGTTAAAAAACATAGATCAAAATGAGTAGCATACTGAAAAAAATGAGATAAATAGTAGACTGTTAAACAAAATAGCCAAAAATGAGTAGCATACTGTTAAAAAATAGAGGGGGGAAAATAACTGAACTAAAGAATAATGGGTTAAATATCACTTAGCAACAACAAAGCAGTATGTTATGTAAAGTGAAAACCTCTTGTGGACACAAATCCAAATTCAGGTGCCCACTCGTCCAGGTGCCCACGTGTCCCTAGTGCCCAGTTATGCCGGTGCCCACCTCTCCAGGTGCCCAGTCATCCCAAAAATATGGTGCCCAGATCTCCCTAGTGTCCAGTGCCCACCTGTCTTGTAATCGTTTAACTTACCCACTGGCAGTCTGGCACATCTTACCCCATTCCTCCCGAGATAGAAAATAGCTGTAGCAGATCCACCGCTCTCCCATTAGCTATTTTGCCTTTGAAGATTTAATCAGTCAGATTTCCTTGATTAATCCTATTTTATGTCCCTATATTGTGGTGGTAATTAATTAGCTACAGTGTGATAGAACGGCACATGGCTGGATGCAGATTCCTGATGGAACCAACTCCTTGGGCACATTCATTAACCTGATTATTCCCAGCAACACTCTCTATCATCCAGTAAACATGGAAATGGGTTCATTCTATTCTATTCCACTTCAGCTCTACTCTCATGCCGTCATGTTACTGCAGCGTGACCGCAGTGTCATGTTGAACAGGAATCAGCCATAGAGGCAATCAGCCTTTTACTAATTTACTTCCGTCCTCGCCTCTACAGATGCGCAGTGGTGTAAAGTAACTAAGTAGATTTACTCAAGTACTTATACAATTTTGAGGTACCTTTACTTTACTGGAGTATTTCCAATTTTCAATACTTTTACTTTTACTCCACTACAATTATTTGAAAACTTTAGTTACTAGTTAACTTTGCAGATATAAATTATTATATTATTATAAAACATACATTAACCACTTCCCCCTATTTTATACATAGGCTACTTTCAAACATTGTAGTAGGCCTACTTTTACTTTTGGTACTTTCAAGTATTTTGTTGCCAATACTTTGTACTTTTACTCAAGTAACATTTTGACCACAGGCCATTTACTTGTATTTTTATATTGTGGTATTGCTCCTTACTTAGTAAAATATCTGAGTACTTCTTCCACCACTGCAGATGCGATGCCTATTTGGGTCTCGGGACAGATAAACTGTAAAGAGCATGAAACTTATAGGCTTAATTTATAGGCCACTTCGTGGTACAATTTCCATCTAGAAAATGCAACGTGTTAGCAACATTGTCATATATATAATGTCAAAGTAGGCCTATCCACAAGTTTCCTAGGGCATTGACATCACTTCCTGTCGATTAGGAAGTGATGTCCAAAACACCCTAGGAAACTTGTGGATACAGTGAGAAAAATAATGCTTTAGGCCTACAACTTCATGGTTAACTTACATTCACACAGGAGACTCAGGCACCAAACCTGCTCATCGGGAGCAGTTAGTTAGGTTATTCGCCAGCGGACCCCCATTTGAAAAGATATTCCAAGGACCCCCATAAGAGAAGATTTTTATGACTCTAGCAGTGCTTTTTAACCATTTTAATTTCAAGGACCCCCCAGTTTGACATGCATTTTAGGCTACGGACCCCCATTTAATGGTATTTCTATCTCTGGGACCCCAATTTATATTGTAAAATCAATGTTAATTTAACTCTGAGTGTACAAATGGGACCAAATGGACCCGTTAGGGTCCATTTGTACACTCTCAGAGTTACAGACCCATAAGGGTCCATTTGGTTCCTAACTATCTATCATTTTGCTGGGGACCCCCTGGAACTCCCTCAAGGACCCCTGGGGGTCCCCAGACCCCACTTTGAGAACCAATGAGTTAGGGGTTCTGCTTCGAGTCTTGCTCATTTCCCAGATCCTCCCCCATTGATTCTCCATGTGCCCCATAACCAGTGGTGTAAAGTAACTAAGTACATTTACTCAAGTTACCAGTTACCTATCCACTTCGTGCCTTGTGGCACATATAAGGCCTTCACAGAGCGCTTCCACTTCTCACGGCCAGCTGCTGCAGTCCTCACTTCAGACCATGACTTCCATCCTGCTTCTTTTCTTTCTTTCTCAACGGTCTTCCTTTTCTTCTTTTCCCTTCCGGTGGCCATGCCATGTTCATTTACTCAAGTACTGTACTTAATTTTGAGGCATTTTTACTTTACTTTAGTATCCAATTTTCAGTACTTTTACTTCTACTCCACTACATGATCTCAAAGGCAAATATTGTACGTTTACTCCACTACAATTATTTGAAAACTTCAGTTACTAGTTACTGTAGATTTTGACTATTACAAAACATACATTAACCACTTCAGCCCTATATACATTCTGACCATTTTAAAATAGCCGATCTACGAGCTTGTAGATCTGCTACTTTCAAAATATTTTTACATTTGAAAACTTGTGAAATGGGACATTCTGCATAATGAGTACTTTCTACTTTTGTACTTTAAGTATATTTTGATGTCAACACTTTTGTACTTTTACTTAAGTAAATTATGTTAAAAAATTCCGGACTTTTACTTAGAGTATTTCTACATGGCAGTATTGATACTTTTACTTAAGTAAAACATTTTAGTACTTTTTCCAACTCTGCATGTGCCCCATAACTTGCTCGACTCACCATTCATTTTTGCAAATGGTTTGAGTCCCAGTGAGGTGATGTTCTCAGTGCAAGGTTTGGGAAGATTGTTTAATGGTGCCACCTAGTGGTGCAAAGTCAAATGTAGAGAAAATAATATCCTACTTTTGCCACTTGATTCTGCTCTCCTCTCCAGTAGAAGTATGGAAGCTTATTCCATAGTACAGTGGTTCTCAAAGTGGGGCCCAGAGACCCTCAGGGTTCCGTGGGTTACATTGCAATGGAAGGTTGAATGTATTTCCTTGTACACACTACACAATGAATTACATAATTGTGTTCCATTGATGTGAACATCGGCACCTGATCATTGCCTGTATTTTTATTATGGGCATAGTTTAAATACTTGGGAGTGTGTGTGTGTGTGTGTGTGTGTGTGTGTGTGTGTGTGTGTGTGTGTGTGTGCGGAGTAAGCACAATAACTGCATAATGTTGTGTGGTATACTGCTTAGAGCACATGGAGCTGCAATTCATGCAGCGATTCAAACACTGACCTCTGATCAGCTGCTTAGTAGGTCTCCTGTTTCTTCCACAATAACTCATACAAGCCTACGGTAAATAGACGGACACACACATATTTTGAACTGAAGTGTTGTTACTCTAATAAATGTCAGGTAATAGATAACTCCCAATCCAGTGTTCAATTCCCACACACAATTTGAACAGAAAACCTTCTCAATGTGTTCCCCACAATATACAAGAAACCGCTAGAGAGATACCGAAAGACAGACTGAGATTTGTTACCACTGTTTATTGATAAAAGACTAGGTTATTGGAGAAAGAAGACTCTGCCCGTCTGAAAAGAGCACGGAGCTAACTTTAACATACTTGAAGATATAACATATTAGGCAGCTTGTTATAAACATACTATCGGTTTTTAGCTATCGTAGTTAGTAAAGGAATTAACTACCTTTTGGATGGATACGTTACTTTATGCTCCACCTTTTGGTGTGAGACATAAGTTAGTGGGCTGTTAGCATCATGTAGATTGGCTATCAGTGGAATATCAGTCTATTCTCCTCTTATGCACCATGTTGAATAGTATTTTACAGTTAAGTCTTAAATGTACAGCAAGCCTATGTGTAACACTCTGTACTGTTCAGTGCCCTGAAATGACATAGTTTCAATATACAGCCCATGAACAAAAAGTAGACGAGATTTGTATTAAAAAAAGACACATGAAATACATTCTTTACATTTATTTTGCATTACCTCGGTTAACTAGAAGTATGGGTGGCTGTAAGTTAATTAGAGCTGACACAACTACTACAATGTCATCAAAAAGGTCAAACATGTCTAATGGGGGTCCAGATTTCATTATGTCAAAATCCTTAATCCTGCCAATAACATGTTTAACGTGAATTCGGGCATTAGCAACTCTTATGTCATCAGCATCTGAAAACTGCTCTTCGGATCTCAAGCATGGAGGGATTACAAGGGTCACTCCTTTGTCAAGAAGTAGTTCTTGGATTTTGAACCCTTTGTCTGCCAGCAGGATATCACCCCTCTATAGTTTGTCAATGATACCTGATCCTTTGAAAATGTCCATGTCACTCATGCATAATTTTGTCACTCATGACACAGTTCCTGCTGGTGTACATGCAACCACAACTTTAACAGTAGGTCTTCCATAGAATTGTGTCTGGCTATTGGTCTGGCTATTGGATTTTGCCAGTGAAGGCCTCTGTATGGGTACCTCAGTGCAGTCTATGATGGCCCGCACATACTTGTACTTTTTGAAGCATTCAGGGTAGTACAGTTGAATCTCCTCTTTTTGAGGCCAATACAGAAGTGGTTCTAATTCTTTTGAGAGCAGAGGCACCCATGTAGATATAATTTGAGATACAACACTGGTGCAGATTCTAAAAACATAGGCAAGGAACTTATGTGACAAATTGAGTTTCAATTTAATCAGGGTTAACAAAAGTTCATTCTCAGGGGACAATTTTCGCTGTGGTCCTGTTTTTGTATCTGTTTGAGACGGAACACCTTTGAAATAATGTAGAGGGGGCATTTTGGATTGCACCTGATTAAACAACTACTGGAAAAGGGCATAGTTCTGTAAGCCTGTGTGCAGACGCATCAGATCATCAGAATGCTTGAGGAAAGAAATATCATGATGTACTGGCAATGTGCAGGCACTCCTAGGCTTCGAACTGTAATTGTGCTGACCCTGCAGGTCAGAGTCGATACTATATGGCTCAGAAGCATGCCCAAGACCAACACTTGGTATGGTTTCATGAACACTGTAGCTGTGGTCACATGAAACGGGGCTGACTGGGGTTTGACTTGAGTCTTCCTCATTAGGGCCTGGGGATTGACTGGAAGCTTCTTCACCAGAGCCTGCTTTTTTTGTGGTAATGTCCTCAGCTATGTTTCTCTTCACCACCTCGCCATGCCTTGTTGTCAGATATGGGTTTTCATCATTGTTTGGAAACCAGCTGCTAATTACGGGGCCAGGCTTCCAGCATGGACCCGTTTTGTTATTGAGATTATTCCGTTAATTCTGCCACTTTTGGCAGTTCTGGCTGAACCGTGCAGTCGCTTTTTATGAAACTCGGCCATATGATAGATGGTCATGAAAAACGATCAAGAAATAATTCTCACAATCTTTCGTCAAAAGGTGGCGCTATAGCACTCAATTGAAAAATGCCAACTTTGAACAGGTACAACTCATGCCCTGTTTGACCTACAGCCATGAAACTTCGATGCACACATGCGTCTCCTCATGCTGAACAACTTTCACACTCTGACTTTTGACCTCTGACCTTTAGATCTCCCAACATTTTGAATTATATGAAAAACAGTTAAAACCTATCTCCTCCTGGGATTTTTGAGTAATCTGCACGAAACTTTTTACACATGAACTTTGGACCTATGCCAAAAAACGTTTGCAAAATATTTTCCATAAGTGAAAAAATGAAGCTTTAATGAGCCAATGAATATTGCAGTTTTATGACAATTATTCATCTGCCCCTAACACATACATGCAGACTTACCATTCTTTGAAACTTTGCAGAAATGTGAAGGGCCATTCCAAATATCACTGAAACCAATCTTACTCCAATTGGTCAAACGGGGGCGCTATAGCAATTTTTTTTAAATTGAAACTTTAAACAGGCAAAAGTCATGCCTCGTTTGGCCGACAGCCATTAGACCTGCTTACACATGTGCCTTGACTAATGAGGAACACATCTATCACGTTGACCAGTAAGCACCGCCCTTAGATTGTCCGCAATCTTGAGCAGTTTGAAAAACACTTAAACCCAGGATTTTTCAGCTATTTGCGTGAAACTGTATGATCAGTGTGATCTCTTTTTTCAGAGGTTTGTCTGTTGGTCCAATAGCGTCCCGCTTAAGTGTATGTCTCACAACCTCAAGGTCACAGGTTCAAGCCTCACTTGGTGCAGACTTCATCTAAGTTGCATTTCACACAACATGACTATCAATGAATACATTTGCAATTGTTAAAGATAACATGAAATACTTAATTGAGTGTTTTTTTACATACTTCATTGTGAAAATAGCTGATCTACAATCTCACAACTTTTCAGATAGCAATGAGAGTATGTTTTTTCAATGTATAACATACTTCATTGTGAAAATAGCCGATGTACAATCTGACAACTTTTAATGGTTTGTGAGCTTGTAGATCGGCTACTTTCACTAGTTTTGGTTCTGAGGAGATGTACAACTTCTTCATTGGTAAATGGTTTGTGAACGAGTGATCTTTGTGTTAGTGAAACAGGGGCTTGGGTCATGACAGAAGGCAAGAGTTTGTGATCCTCAACAGACAATAACAGTCTGGACAAAGCTATAGCACTATAGGTAGTGTTGCAGCTACCTAAGAGTGCCTCACGATCGCAAGGTTGCCGGTTCAAGCCTCACTTGATGCAGACTCATTTAAGTTGAATTGCAAAAAACATGACTCAATCTATTCCGTTTCCATGGCTCTCTCTCTCTCTTCAATCTATTCCGTTTCTATCTTCAATCTATTCCGTTTCCATGTCTCTGTCTCTTCAATCTATTCCGTTTCTATCTTCAATCTATTCCGTTTCCATGTCTGTCTCTTCAATCTATTCTCTCTCTCTCTCTCTCTCTCTCTCTCTCTCTCTCTCTCTCTCTCTCTCTCTCTCTCTCTCTCTCTCTCTCTCTCTCTCTCTCTCTCTCTCTCTCTCTCTCTCTCTCTCTCTCTCTCTCTCTCTCTCTCTCTCTCTCTCTCTGAGGGTCGGCCATAGCTGAGTGGTTAGTGAGCCCGCCTAGGGGGCCAGAGGCTTTGGTTGGCCCAGGTACGAGGCCAGGTCAGCAAATGTGTCGATGAAATTTGTCCCTGAGCAAGACTCTTAACCCCTAATTGCTCACAGGCCCTCATTGGAAACAAGACCGCAAGGACTTTCATGAACTGACCTGTTAAAGGAATTATCATTTCTCTTTCTCTCTCCTGGCCCCGTATTATCGCTGCTTGCAGCTATATTTTATCATTGATATTATACACACATTTTTCAGTGTCCACACCAGCCATAACTGGTGTGGACTAGTCTAGGTGGACAAATGTCCGTCTTGTGACATGATGTCATCAATAGATACAATTTTGGTTTGATAAAAAGTTGGGTTTGAAAATCAGACATTTATCTATGCTAGTATGGATAGCTGACTCCATTCATATTTGTTGAATGATTTTTGATTCTCTTTGTTTTATTTCCTGAAAAGCAAAGTCTTAACATTTTATTTACTTGTCTCTCAATCCATATTTTTTTCATTTACGTCAAAATTTTATATACAGTCAATATATTTTAACCGTTCAAGCCAGTTGTCACAACACTAATTCCAATACTATATTGGATTATTACTGTGTTACCGATGCAAAATGGAAACAATACCTCTGCAGAGTAGGCAGGCAAAATGCCTATTTGGCATTTTGCCTGTGGTTCCACCAGCTCCTGGGTAGCAGACACTACACCTTGAATTTTCTGTGTGACCTATTGCAGGCCTTGAGCTCCATCTAGAAGGTCGCCCACATGCTGCCTCAGGGACTGCAGTTCGGACGACTCAGTTCTGGAACTGAGACATTTCACAAATCATTTGCAGATCAAGTTTAAGCTTTGAGAACAAACATTCTGGAGTGAAAAACAGGTGAAGCAGGATTATAGTGCATACTTAAGCACTTGACAGACTTACTGCTGCTGTGAAAAAACTGAAAATACAATCTTAGGCCTACTGCATGCCTTATGGTTTAAGTTGCATTGTTGCCCTAATTGCACAGCCATCAGTTTGTAAGCAAGGAAAATAAATGATATTGGCAATTGACATACTTTATGCTGCTGTGAAAAACTGAAAATACAATCTTAGTCCTACTGCATTCCTTATGGTTTAAGTTGCTTTGCACAGCCATCAGTTTGTAAGCAAGAAATATCCCTGATATTAGACATAGAGGAACAATTTCTCTTATTGATGGAGTGATTCAAATTCAACAGCTAAAAACTCACTCAACAGTAGCTCTCACTATCGATAAAGCAACTGTTAATTAAAAAAAAAAAAGATATTTTGTTTTACAATACCCGACTCTGTCTTTCGCACCACTACCTGAAGGCCGTTTCATCCACAGCCAGCACCTTCCTGGCATTTTTGCTTCCAGTAGCTGGACCCTACATTGAGAATAATGCAGAGTCAAGCTAGCACATTTAAGAAGGTGCTCATTTACTAATGACACTAATTTCAGATCATTTTAATTACAACATTCAGCAATGCATATATGAGCACAAATGACATGAGGATTGACCTGTAAAACAAACAATAGTTAAGTAAGCCAAGCTAAGACAACATGTAGTCTACACTGCAGTGAATCATGTTGTCTAGCGACAGACCAAAGTGAGACTTATGCACTTGACAGACTTTATGCTGCTGTGAGAAACATGGGATTAAACTAACGCATTAAAGTAACTGTTTTCCTGTTCTCTGTTATACATTATAGTTCCTAAGTACAGTAACCAGGTTAAAGTTACTAAAGTTTAAAAAAAATGGCATTACTTGGGTAAGGCCTTCACTGAAATCTGTCATGCACGTCCCAGCAGAGTGATTCAAATTCAACAGCTAAGAAGTATCACAGTAGCTCTCACTCTCGATAAAGCATATGTTAATTCCAAATATTAACACCTCAGTCTACAGTCTTTCTATGCTTATGTGTTCACTAATGATTATTTGTCCTAGTGTCTATGCTGACCTGGTCTTGGCTAGACACCTGTCACTCCCCTTCTCAGCTCATGTGTGATTAGAGCCTGACACTATAAAGAGGAGCTGTAGCCAGCTCTCGGCTATTCCCCCCCCAGCACCCCAGCAGAGCACAAGAGTTTATTGGTTCCCTTGACTATTTGTACTTTCTTTATTTCAGTTACGATGGGCTGATTGTAAGTGTTTTTAATGTTTGGTATGATTTTCGTTATTGGTTACTTTGTACTTTGTGTTTTGGTAGTTCATGGGAGTCTGGTGAAAGGACACAATTGTAACTTTAATTAGAAATATAAATAAAGATTATTTATTTAACTGCTGTCCCTTCAGACTCAGTGATTTCATTTCCCATAGAGTGTGAGGACGTAGTCTTCTTCGTTTGCCACCTTCACCTTCTCGACGATGACAGGGAGTACTGCTTCTGCTTCGACAAAAGGACCCGCAGATTAACATGTATTTGTCCACAGACCCCCATCTGATAAGATTTGGTTTTAAATATACTTATTTTCAGGTTTGTGTGTGATTGTGTGCTAACAATGTGTGTTAACATAATTTATACACTAGTCTTGACTTTCTGTTCTGATTCAGATTACACAAACTAGGTATACCACCTGTTTGATGAATGTAACCGATATAGGGTGATGAGTTAAACAAAGGGGCTTTGAGGAATGTTCAGGATGATCTTATACAAGACCATAGATGTAATATAGTTGGATGATTACATTATATGATAAGATGGTGGACAAGTTTCAAATAACTTGATCATTGAGAGACAAATCCTTTAAGGTGTGCATCTTTTTTGGAAGCATATATTCATTCTGTAGATTTATTATTCACTGTAACACCTAATACAAGGGCACAGAAATGTGGCAGTCATAGGGGTCTTAAACGTTTTCAGGCCAGGGACCCCCGTTGGGGGGTGGTACAGCATATATTGTATAATGCAGGGGTCTTCAACGTTTTCAGGCCAAGGACCCCCTAGCTGAGAGAGAGAGAGATGAAGCAGGGACCCCCTCTATATTGTATAGAATGGTGTTTCAGATATACTTTTGCTGCTCTTTTCTCCCTCTACACCTATAACTCTTTGCAAAAAATAGCCGATCTACATTCCGATCTACTATTCTCCTCAGAAAATGGATGCTAGGGTTCAAGTGGTTAATATAAAAAAAGAAAAATCATATCACACAAAGATTTGGTGGACCCCCTGTAGTAACTCTGAGGACCCCCTGTTGAAGATCCCTGGTATAATGTATAACATTGTGTTTCATATGTATAGACATACGTACCATGTTGTGCATTCAAGCTATTCAAATAATAGATTAATATATTCATTCATTCATATCCACTGCCATTAACATACTTTACTAACTGAGAAGAATGTAATACTATCAACAATCTTCCACACTTTAAGTATATTTTGATGCCGATACTTTTGTACTTTTACTCAAGTACATTTTCATTACCAGACTTGTACTTGTAACGGAGTGTTTCTACAATTGGAGTATTGATATAACTGATTCATTGATATTCATTGTTAAATAAATATTACAATGTATGTCTATTATTATTATTATTATTGCTGTTATATATTTCGCTAACTTCTTCTCTTTAACTTTTAAATTAGTGAAATGACGTTTGCATTGAAAACAAATGTATCTATTTTTGGTTCGTGCGCATGTGCGTGCTTGTAATAGTGTGTGTGTGTGTGTGTATGTGTGTGTGTGTGTGTGTGTGTGTGTGTGTGTGTGTGTGTGTGTGTGTGGGGGGAAGGGGGGCGGGGCTTGTGTCGTGTTCGTGTCGTGTTTGTGTGTGCACGTCATAGAGTTGTTTGGGTGCGTGCGCATGTGCGTGCGTGTAACAGCGTGTGTGTGTGTGGGCGGGGGGGGGGGCTGTGCTTGCATACACGCGAGAGGGCATTCCCGGGGATGCCCTCTCGCATGTACGCATGTCTGCTTGTCAGACCAATCACAGCCCTTGCTGTGTTGTCCCGCCCCTTAAATACGCCGCTCTTGCAGTGCTAAGCTCACTTCTCAAGGTTTACAGCGGATGCTAGGTCGCTCGATACGAGGTCTCTCCGGTCGATGATAGATTACTATGGAAACTCTTCTACTTGATTTCGGTTCATATATCACTGATCTACTTTCATTATGTCGTCTTTTGTCTGAGGTGAGTAATATTACTTGATATATACTTTTTTGAAAAAAGGGAAAAATAAAGTAATAAAGGCGGGAAAAAAGTTTTTTCCCGCCTTTATTACTTTATTTTTATTTTTCCCCGCCTTTTTTGGACTACATGAACGTTCAGATTTCAAACACAGTTTTTACCCCATGGCCACGGATGTTATAATTATGTACGGGCCCTCAGAAGTAGCCGTATCTTCCGTATTGTTCAATAAAAACGCATCTTAATCCGATCGGTGGCCATTTGCTCATAGCTGGCACACTCTATCAGAGTGCAGTACACCTACCAACCGATGGGTAATACAGTTGAAAGCATACGGCGGACATGCTGAGAAAATGGCCACCGATCGGATTAAAATGCTTTTTATTGAACAATACTGAAGGTACGGTTACTTCTGAGGGCTCGAACAGAATTGTCACATCCGTGGCCATGAGGTAAGAACTTTATATTTGAAATTTGAACGTTTATGTACATGTACGGGCCTTAAATGAATTCAGTGCAAACGCCAGGTTCGGTTTGTTTCAGGCCCCAGGACTCTGTTGGTTTGTTTTCATAAACTCATGTCACAATCGACCTGTCCATATAGGCAGCAGGCTTAACTGGGGTGTTCAAGCTGGATGCGCTCCTGCTGTTCATCATGTCACTATTGTTTTATTTAATATTATTATCATTATTAGCTTTCCCTTCAATAAACACAAGAGCATCAGTAGACGTTATGTTTCTCATTGCACTATATGGCCGCCTTTATTGTCCAACCCTAAAATCACTCTAATACAAAGCTATGGTTTATATTATTATTATTAACATTATCACTTATTTTAAGTAACCACGGGTGTTTGAACTGGACGCAGCTACTGCTGCTGTTCATTACTATAGCCCTACTAGCCTACTACTACCAGTATTATTATTACCAATATTATTATTATCAGCAGTAGCAGGCTAGTTTTCTTTTTTACTAAAACATGAATATACTGTAGACTTTGTTTTCCGTGACACTATCCCCGCAGCTAACGGCCACAGGGACAACTAATATCCATCCATCACGTAGCTGGCTGAGGGAAACGTCTTCCATTTACAGTGGTTTTCAGGGTTTCTATGACGACAATCTGTCCATTCACGTCACCACACGGGCACTCCCAACCATGGGAACTAAGGCTCATTCATATAGCTCCATACTGGGGTTTTCATGGGGTTTTCAGGGTTTCTATGACGACAATCTGTCCAATCACGTCACCATGGGCACTCCCAGCAATGGGAACTAAGGCTCATTCAAATGACTCCATACTGGGGTTTACAGCTTTAATTTGGATAGACAGTGCCACGCAGTGGACAGAATACCACATTGCACTTAAGGCTTATGTTTTAGCTTTGTAGAAGAGAGAAGTGGCTGCCTTTTAAACCTAGCCCAATTCCGTCAGCATTTTAATTTTTGTGGCTTCTCTTTAGAAGGCCCCATATGCAACAACCATTTATTTCTCCCTGCTAAATTGGATGCCAGCTTTTTACACTGGAAAAGATCCGGGCTGTATAAATTTACTGACCTCTACATAGACGGGACTTTTGCCACTTTCAATGACCTCTCACTAAAATTCAAACTCCCCCGCTCACATCTATTCCGGTACTTCCAAATTAGACAAAATTTGTTAAAGCCCAAAGCCCAACCTTTCCTAATTTAGATCCAGACCTGAAATTTGATATTTTGTTACAGACCCCTGCTCAACTTCAAGGTCTCATATCAAACATCTACAGCTCTATATCCTCTTTTAATGACGCCTCACTTTACAAGATTAAGGGGGACTGGGAGGGGGAACTTGGTGTAGTGATACCGGAAGACACATGGGACCGGGCTATGAGCGCAGTGAATGGGATTACTTCCTGTGCCCGTCTTAATCTGATACAGTTTAAAGTTCTCCACCGTGCCCATTTTAGCAAAACCAGACTAAGCAGAATATATCCCGACCTGGATGGGAGCTGTGAGAGATGTCAACATGACCCAGCCAACTTGACTCACATGTTCTGGTCCTGCCCCAGTTTATTAGTTTTTTGGACATGGACAGATGTATTTAAAATTCTCTCAGATGCCTTTTAGGTGAATATTCAACCTAGCTTTGAAGTTGCTATTTTTTGGGTGGCCGGCGTCCAATCTCCACCTTGGAAAAAAATTAAGAATGCTATTTCCTTTGCGTCCTTGTTAGCCCATAGGAGAATTTTACTAGAATGGAAATCAGCCATCCCACCTAAAATATCACTTTGGTTACAGGACCTCATGTTCTTTTTAAAATTGGAAAAAATAAAGTACTCGATCAGAGGTTCAGCTCAAATGTTTTACTCCATCTGGGGCCCCTTCCTCTTATAGGCCTACTTTCAAAACCAAAACGCTGTCCCTCCAGACTAAAAGTGAGGTTGAGGGTAAAATTGATCAGTGTTTTAAGAAAATTGAAAATCCTTTTGGTGTCTTAAATTCTGAAACTAAGAGAAGGAAGTATTTTAAAGAGAAGTGGGGAAGGGTAGACCCAGTTGAATATGTTCTTGGTACAAGATTTGATACCCTGCACAATCGGACTACTGGAACCTATGATCCGGCTGTTGTTACTGATAAATTTGTTTATATCCCAATTTTGAAAACATTAGATTGTATTTACAAACACCCTAATATAAAAGAGATGCTGCAGAGTGATTCCTGTTCAAGAGAAGATCTTAATGACTTTTGTGATGGTGAGCTTTTCAAAAGTCATCCTCTATTTATTTCCCGTGCAAGATTTGTTTTCCCCGTGCACTCCTAAATTGGCTGAATTTACTTAAAATTTAGAATATCATTTTGAATAATAACAGTAATAATAGTAATAATAATTATTATAGCATCAATAATATATCTGTCAATAATAAACTGTTTACAGGCATTGTAATAGTTACCATAATATATAATTGTATAATTATCACTAATAACTATAATTAACCTATATATAGAATCATAAAATATAACCATACTATTATTACATATATAATCACAATAACAACAACTATAATAACAATAATTGATAGGACATTATACCAAATATATTGATGGTGTTGGTTACAGTAAAGGTACCAATAATACAATTGTGTTAATAAATACTTTAAACTATATCTGCTCTGCTTTGTCTCTACTTATTATTCTTTTTACCATGTGTTTGAAAAGTGAATCTATATGTTTGGTAATGTATTTTTTTGTGGGGTTTTTTTTGGAATTACTATTCACGATCAGAAGGGTTCTTCACTACTAAAGCTGAACAAAAAGTGAAACTTTGGAATGTAACCTCTCATTAATGCCTAAGCCCATACACATATGAACATAATACACAAAAGTTGTTTGTTTAACTGACAATCATTTTTGCCTTCTACAATCTGGTGTTTTAATTTACTTGACCAACTTATACACTTAACGGTTTGATCCATGCAAGAGTCAAAGCTTGTAATTGAAATTGCTGTCAGACTATAATCTCTGCCTGCTGGACAAAATGGACTTCAATCCCTCTACTGTGTGTAAAATTGTGAAGCAGTTTCACCAGATTGGACCTGGCCATGTTTACTCTTCCACCGAGTGTAGCATCATCCATCACATACAACAAGCTGACTTTGCTTCATCAAATTCCACCAGGTGAGATCTTCGACTGTATGTACCTGAGTTAAAAGTGATGTATCACTGTGCTGTTATGTTCACATGTTATTAGCAGTGGTTATGTTTTTCCCATTGCATTTCTAAAATCAACAAAACTTTTTCTGTGTATACTTAGGCTGCATTATCTACAGTGGAGAGGTAGGTACCTGAAATGATATTCACATTTTAAAGTCTAATTGACTAAATGTCACCAAATTAAAAACATTTCACTCTTTCTTTCTTTCCCAAGTGCAATGTTACTTCAGCAAATGGTAAGTGTATAGTAGTTTTGATTCATTGTTATGAATTTTAATGTGATTTATTTTCATAATGAATGAATGAATTAATGTTTTCACAGAAACAGACATTTGTGTTGGAATTAACAGGTGAGTGTTCTGAGGAAATGCTTACAATATCTCAAATATATTTAATGAACAAACTTTTCGTTTTGCAACTCAAGAAACATTTGATATGTTTTCCTTTTCGGCTACCAAAGCACTGCACTACAGCTCCTCCTCAACAACGGACAGATGAATGGACGTTTTTGTGACTTTGGCATTGAAGAATACACGTGTGCTTCAGTAAGCCACTTAAGTCTCTCACATTGAACGCAACAGTTATTTTCCAATTTTTACTTCATTAAAGGTTTCCTGTTTTTTCTGTTCTGCTTTGTCCATTATCTCCACCCAGGTGTCCATGTTGACAGCACAGGATCTGGCAGCAGTGATGAAGTGTAACCAGTCCCCCAGCTCCACTGGTTCCAGACCAGTCTGGAAGCTGTTCCTCTCTAAGACCTCTGGGGTGTTGGATGCAGCTCTGGATCTTCTTGCCAACATGGTACAAAAAGTAGCTCTAACCAGACACTGAAAACAACTTTTAAGGTGAAGACAGAATGAACAATCTCTAAAACGAATTAAAAGTAACACATCTGAATTCTGAAATTATTTAAATTTAAAGCTCATGTTTTTAATAATCTTAAAAAGATTTGCTAATGAAAAAAAATGCTAATAAAAAATCCCTATTCACTGTCAGGCAAACAGTCTATCAAGATTTGAAAGAATATCTCTATTATAGAGCCAGAATCTTTATCTACTATTCCATACATTAAATATCCTCACGTAATATTAATGCAAATTTAATGATATTAAATATTGACCCATGTAATCCTTCCCCTAGTCCATGACCATGACTGGTCCATCAGCGTCTGTGGTTCTGGATGTGATTGGAGAGATGAGAGTGGCAATTCTGACTGCTGGATTTCCATAGACTTTTCTGTGCACCTTCATTCTTCCTGGGGGATGATTTTGATTTTGATGACTCCGTTGCCTTTTCTCTAGCTTCACCAATAAGCTAAGAAATAAGTATTTCTCATTCTGTGTTTGATTCACCAGTTTGAAGGAGTTTAGCCATCAGTTTGACAACATGACCTCACAGCAGCAGCATTTGGGCCTGAAGGAACTAATCCTCCCTTTCCTCTCCCGACCACAGCCAGGTACTGACTAACTGCAATATCTCAATAACAGTTTGGCTCTCATTTTCAAATGTATTTGCCAAATAAATATATTCCCATTCTATTCTCAATTAGAATGGGATATCTTTACTGGAAAATGTTTTGACTGGTATTTGCAGCCATTTTTCTGTTTGAATGCCTTAATACTTTGTTCTGATCTGTCCCCTACAACAGCAGTGCTTACTGGCTGCAGAACAACTTTGGGCCATTCTCAGCCCTTGTGTCTGTCAGAGAATTCCTGAATCTCAACCCAGGCTTCTCCCCTGTAAGACTTCATCGCTGCCACATAAAAAAAACTCTAAAGAATGATTAGACCAAATAGTTACCTTATTATTATCAAATAAAATCCAGTGGTGGTGATAATCTTTTCTTGTCTGTCTTTCTGTCCAGCTGGAGGCTGTAAGGCTCCTGTCTCCAAAGCAGAGTGCAGAACTTGTGGTGTTGCCTCTTCCTGCTGAGGAAGACGTTGTCATCAACGCAGTGTTTGACTCCCTGACTGCATCTCCAACTGGATTGGCTGAGTTTGTGTCCCACCTTGTTATGTTCTCTGGAACGGTAAAAAACATAAAGTAAAGATAATAGAAAATGTAACCATGCACATTAAGGTTTGAAATGACAACATATTTTTGCCACTTTTCAGGGAAACATTTCCTGCTCATCATACCAAATAATGTAAGTAGATCCATCAATATATAGTATTATGGTTTTTGAAGACAGGTAGATGTGATTTCATTCGTTATTATTGGCTGATGTTAACCCCTGACTTGTTGGGTCTCAGTTTCACCAGACTGGACCAGGCCATGCCTACTCTTCCTCAGAGTGTGGCATCATCCATCGCATACGTGAAGCTAACTTTAGCTCATCACGTTCCACCAGGTGAGATCTTCTATCTACATGACGTAAACATTGCCGTTACATTTACATTTTATTTGTATTGGTTATTTTGCTTTTCCATGGTGTTTTAGAAATGAACAAAATCCTAATATCTGCACTTTTCTTTTCTTAGGCTGCATCATATACAGTGGAGAGGTAGTTTTCAAATAATTGTAGTGGAGTAACAGTACAATATTTGCCTCTGAGATGTAAGTAAAAGTATAGACAATTGGAAATACTCCAGTAAAGTAAAAGTACCTTCTAATTGTACTTAAGTACAGTACTTTAGTAAATGTACTTAGTTACTTTACACCACTGGATATTTCATACCAGTGTATTGAAGGATATTTCTTTCTCTTCCACAGGGAAGTCATGTGGCTCTGCTGGGGAAATCTCCAACGGTCAGTTTGTGTACACCGGATCAAAGTTTGGAGACTCTGCTACAGGTGTCTGTGATGAAGGGTAAGAACATTATAAATATATATAATAAGAACTAGGGCTGGGACTCGATTAAAAACATTTATCAAATTAATTAGAGGCTTTGTAATGAATTAATCACAATTAATCACATCAACGTTTATGTACATGTACGGGCCTTAAATGAATTCAGTGCAAACGCCAGGTTCGGTTTGTTTCAGGCCCCAGGACTCTGTTGGTTTGTTTTCATAAACTCATGTCACAATCGACCTGTCCATATAGGCAGCAGGCTTAACTGGGGTGTTCAAGCTGGATGCGCTCCTGCTGTTCATCATGTCACTATTGTTTTATTTAATATTATTATCATTATTAGCTTTCCCTTCAATAAACACAAGAGCATCAGTAGACGTTATGTTTCTCATTGCACTATATGGCCGCCTTTATTGTCCAACCCTAAAATCACTCTAATACAAAGCTATGGTTTATATTATTATTATTAACATTATCACTTATTTTAAGTAACCACGGGTGTTTGAACTGGACGCAGCTACTGCTGCTGTTCATTACTATAGCCCTACTAGCCTACTACTACCAGTATTATTATTACCAATATTATTATTATCAGCAGTAGCAGGCTAGTTTTCTTTTTTACTAAAACATGAATATACTGTAGACTTTGTTTTCCGTGACACTATCCCCGCAGCTAACGGCCACAGGGACAACTAATATCCATCCATCACGTAGCTGGCTGAGGGAAACGTCTTCCATTTACAGTGGTTTTCAGGGTTTCTATGACGACAATCTGTCCATTCACGTCACCACACGGGCACTCCCAACCATGGGAACTAAGGCTCATTCATATAGCTCCATACTGGGGTTTTCATGGGGTTTTCAGGGTTTCTATGACGACAATCTGTCCAATCACGTCACCATGGGCACTCCCAGCAATGGGAACTAAGGCTCATTCAAATGACTCCATACTGGGGTTTACAGCTTTAATTTGGATAGACAGTGCCACGCAGTGGACAGAATACCACATTGCACTTAAGGCTTATGTTTTAGCTTTGTAGAAGAGAGAAGTGGCTGCCTTTTAAACCTAGCCCAATTCCGTCAGCATTTTAATTTTTGTGGCTTCTCTTTAGAAGGCCCCATATGCAACAACCATTTATTTCTCCCTGCTAAATTGGATGCCAGCTTTTTACACTGGAAAAGATCCGGGCTGTATCAGTGATGTTGCTAGGTTTTCAATGTAATGGGTCCTGGGATGCAAGGGTGGTCTTTTAGATGGGTCCCAGGGACATTTTATGGGTCCCCAATTACACGTCCCCCCCCTATCGTTTTCTTTGATCTCCAATCTCCATATCTTCTATGCGTGTGTGACTGTGTACATTATATCCTGATGCAGTGGATCTCAACCTTTTCAGGCAGCGACCCCCCAAAATAATCATATTTTAACTGGGGACCCCCCACCCTGAGGAATTAGGAGTTGAGGCACTTAATTTAGTTTGATTCAGTTCCACAGATACATATTGTGAAAATAGCAGATCTAGATCAGTGCGACCCGTTCCTGCTTTTCAAGACCGATACCGATATATATACATATATTAAAAAATCATAAATATATTTTTTCAAATGTATATGATTCTGTAGTATTAGCACACCTTATGGTAAGAAATACTAGTAGTGGGCAACAGGTGGATTTAACATACCTTTGACCAATAGAATACATTTAATCATAGAACCTTTTAATCATTATTATTATTTTATTTTGTATTATTTATGAATGTAGAATTTATTTTTACTATTTATTGTGTAGACTGAAAACACTGGCTTACAGTGGAAGTATTGGCAAATAAAGAAATAGGAATTCAAGAAATAATGAAGACAAATACTGACAATGCCTATGAACATTGGCTTGCAGTTATTGCACATAGTCAACATGCAATAATACTATTAGGCTTGTCATTGAGAAAGGAAAATAAAGTTGTCTTTTTGAGGAGAAGTGGAACCTTATAAGTCACTTTAAGTTTAGCATGAGGGAGAGGGTCTACCCTCTTCAGGGAATTAATTGTTATGATATCTCTAAGCTACAGAAAACATCCAGTTGCCTATTAAACATACACAAGACACAGACGATAGACAACCGGTTACTTACAGCTGCCATTAATTAGTGCTTTTGTTTGCCTTTGTGGTCAAATCAGGGTCAAATGCATAGGATCAACGAGCCATCGTTAACCTGCTAATGTTACACAGCTGATTGGCAACATGCATTAATCCACCACATACATCACTCTGATCTCCAAGCAAGTGGGAGAACACTCTAAAATCGGGGATTTTACTTTGGCTGGTCAATTTAAGATGACAACAGCAACAGAGATTAGTAGTAGACCTGTATGTATGATGATCAGTTATTATTCCAGACAGTGGTCTATCCAAGACGTTTTAACACGTTTAAGAGCAGGTCCTCATGCCGTCTCTCTCTCTCTCTGTGTGTGAGTAGCGTAGACTAACAGCGAGGGGCTGTGCTGCTGCTTCTGCCACACAACGCTGTTTAACCGAGTTATACTTCTCCAGTACAACGGTGTCTAACCGGAGAGTTATACTTCTCCACCAACGGTGCCTAACCGAGAGAGTCCATGTAGATCACAGCTGACAAATATTATATATTATCGGAGCTAATCGGAGCTGCGTCCCATGGACGCACTAGAGTTGTCATGAATGCGTCCTTTCGCAATATGGTGCGTCAGCGACGCAGGACGCAGGCCTACGAGCATCTCTGCTGTATAAATTTACTGACCTCTACATAGACGGGACTTTTGCCACTTTCAATGACCTCTCACTAAAATTCAAACTCCCCCGCTCACATCTATTCCGGTACTTCCAAATTAGACAAAATTTGTTAAAGCCCAAAGCCCAACCTTTCCTAATTTAGATCCAGACCTGAAATTTGATATTTTGTTACAGACCCCTGCTCAACTTCAAGGTCTCATATCAAACATCTACAGCTCTATATCCTCTTTTAATGACGCCTCACTTTACAAGATTAAGGGGGACTGGGAGGGGGAACTTGGTGTAGTGATACCGGAAGACACATGGGACCGGGCTATGAGCGCAGTGAATGGGATTACTTCCTGTGCCCGTCTTAATCTGATACAGTTTAAAGTTCTCCACCGTGCCCATTTTAGCAAAACCAGACTAAGCAGAATATATCCCGACCTGGATGGGAGCTGTGAGAGATGTCAACATGACCCAGCCAACTTGACTCACATGTTCTGGTCCTGCCCCAGTTTATTAGTTTTTTGGACATGGACAGATGTATTTAAAATTCTCTCAGATGCCTTTTAGGTGAATATTCAACCTAGCTTTGAAGTTGCTATTTTTTGGGTGGCCGGCGTCCAATCTCCACCTTGGAAAAAAATTAAGAATGCTATTTCCTTTGCGTCCTTGTTAGCCCATAGGAGAATTTTACTAGAATGGAAATCAGCCATCCCACCTAAAATATCACTTTGGTTACAGGACCTCATGTTCTTTTTAAAATTGGAAAAAATAAAGTACTCGATCAGAGGTTCAGCTCAAATGTTTTACTCCATCTGGGGCCCCTTCCTCTTATAGGCCTACTTTCAAAACCAAAACGCTGTCCCTCCAGACTAAAAGTGAGGTTGAGGGTAAAATTGATCAGTGTTTTAAGAAAATTGAAAATCCTTTTGGTGTCTTAAATTCTGAAACTAAGAGAAGGAAGTATTTTAAAGAGAAGTGGGGAAGGGTAGACCCAGTTGAATATGTTCTTGGTACAAGATTTGATACCCTGCACAATCGGACTACTGGAACCTATGATCCGGCTGTTGTTACTGATAAATTTGTTTATATCCCAATTTTGAAAACATTAGATTGTATTTACAAACACCCTAATATAAAAGAGATGCTGCAGAGTGATTCCTGTTCAAGAGAAGATCTTAATGACTTTTGTGATGGTGAGCTTTTCAAAAGTCATCCTCTATTTATTTCCCGTGCAAGATTTGTTTTCCCCGTGCACTCCTAAATTGGCTGAATTTACTTAAAATTTAGAATATCATTTTGAATAATAACAGTAATAATAGTAATAATAATTATTATAGCATCAATAATATATCTGTCAATAATAAACTGTTTACAGGCATTGTAATAGTTACCATAATATATAATTGTATAATTATCACTAATAACTATAATTAACCTATATATAGAATCATAAAATATAACCATACTATTATTACATATATAATCACAATAACAACAACTATAATAACAATAATTGATAGGACATTATACCAAATATATTGATGGTGTTGGTTACAGTAAAGGTACCAATAATACAATTGTGTTAATAAATACTTTAAACTATATCTGCTCTGCTTTGTCTCTACTTATTATTCTTTTTACCATGTGTTTGAAAAGTGAATCTATATGTTTGGTAATGTATTTTTTTGTGGGGTTTTTTTTGGAATTACTATTCACGATCAGAAGGGTTCTTCACTACTAAAGCTGAACAAAAAGTGAAACTTTGGAATGTAACCTCTCATTAATGCCTAAGCCCATACACATATGAACATAATACACAAAAGTTGTTTGTTTAACTGACAATCATTTTTGCCTTCTACAATCTGGTGTTTTAATTTACTTGACCAACTTATACACTTAACGGTTTGATCCATGCAAGAGTCAAAGCTTGTAATTGAAATTGCTGTCAGACTATAATCTCTGCCTGCTGGACAAAATGGACTTCAATCCCTCTACTGTGTGTAAAATTGTGAAGCAGTTTCACCAGATTGGACCTGGCCATGTTTACTCTTCCACCGAGTGTAGCATCATCCATCACATACAACAAGCTGACTTTGCTTCATCAAATTCCACCAGGTGAGATCTTCGACTGTATGTACCTGAGTTAAAAGTGATGTATCACTGTGCTGTTATGTTCACATGTTATTAGCAGTGGTTATGTTTTTCCCATTGCATTTCTAAAATCAACAAAACTTTTTCTGTGTATACTTAGGCTGCATTATCTACAGTGGAGAGGTAGGTACCTGAAATGATATTCACATTTTAAAGTCTAATTGACTAAATGTCACCAAATTAAAAACATTTCACTCTTTCTTTCTTTCCCAAGTGCAATGTTACTTCAGCAAATGGTAAGTGTATAGTAGTTTTGATTCATTGTTATGAATTTTAATGTGATTTATTTTCATAATGAATGAATGAATTAATGTTTTCACAGAAACAGACATTTGTGTTGGAATTAACAGGTGAGTGTTCTGAGGAAATGCTTACAATATCTCAAATATATTTAATGAACAAACTTTTCGTTTTGCAACTCAAGAAACATTTGATATGTTTTCCTTTTCGGCTACCAAAGCACTGCACTACAGCTCCTCCTCAACAACGGACAGATGAATGGACGTTTTTGTGACTTTGGCATTGAAGAATACACGTGTGCTTCAGTAAGCCACTTAAGTCTCTCACATTGAACGCAACAGTTATTTTCCAATTTTTACTTCATTAAAGGTTTCCTGTTTTTTCTGTTCTGCTTTGTCCATTATCTCCACCCAGGTGTCCATGTTGACAGCACAGGATCTGGCAGCAGTGATGAAGTGTAACCAGTCCCCCAGCTCCACTGGTTCCAGACCAGTCTGGAAGCTGTTCCTCTCTAAGACCTCTGGGGTGTTGGATGCAGCTCTGGATCTTCTTGCCAACATGGTACAAAAAGTAGCTCTAACCAGACACTGAAAACAACTTTTAAGGTGAAGACAGAATGAACAATCTCTAAAACGAATTAAAAGTAACACATCTGAATTCTGAAATTATTTAAATTTAAAGCTCATGTTTTTAATAATCTTAAAAAGATTTGCTAATGAAAAAAAATGCTAATAAAAAATCCCTATTCACTGTCAGGCAAACAGTCTATCAAGATTTGAAAGAATATCTCTATTATAGAGCCAGAATCTTTATCTACTATTCCATACATTAAATATCCTCACGTAATATTAATGCAAATTTAATGATATTAAATATTGACCCATGTAATCCTTCCCCTAGTCCATGACCATGACTGGTCCATCAGCGTCTGTGGTTCTGGATGTGATTGGAGAGATGAGAGTGGCAATTCTGACTGCTGGATTTCCATAGACTTTTCTGTGCACCTTCATTCTTCCTGGGGGATGATTTTGATTTTGATGACTCCGTTGCCTTTTCTCTAGCTTCACCAATAAGCTAAGAAATAAGTATTTCTCATTCTGTGTTTGATTCACCAGTTTGAAGGAGTTTAGCCATCAGTTTGACAACATGACCTCACAGCAGCAGCATTTGGGCCTGAAGGAACTAATCCTCCCTTTCCTCTCCCGACCACAGCCAGGTACTGACTAACTGCAATATCTCAATAACAGTTTGGCTCTCATTTTCAAATGTATTTGCCAAATAAATATATTCCCATTCTATTCTCAATTAGAATGGGATATCTTTACTGGAAAATGTTTTGACTGGTATTTGCAGCCATTTTTCTGTTTGAATGCCTTAATACTTTGTTCTGATCTGTCCCCTACAACAGCAGTGCTTACTGGCTGCAGAACAACTTTGGGCCATTCTCAGCCCTTGTGTCTGTCAGAGAATTCCTGAATCTCAACCCAGGCTTCTCCCCTGTAAGACTTCATCGCTGCCACATAAAAAAAACTCTAAAGAATGATTAGACCAAATAGTTACCTTATTATTATCAAATAAAATCCAGTGGTGGTGATAATCTTTTCTTGTCTGTCTTTCTGTCCAGCTGGAGGCTGTAAGGCTCCTGTCTCCAAAGCAGAGTGCAGAACTTGTGGTGTTGCCTCTTCCTGCTGAGGAAGACGTTGTCATCAACGCAGTGTTTGACTCCCTGACTGCATCTCCAACTGGATTGGCTGAGTTTGTGTCCCACCTTGTTATGTTCTCTGGAACGGTAAAAAACATAAAGTAAAGATAATAGAAAATGTAACCATGCACATTAAGGTTTGAAATGACAACATATTTTTGCCACTTTTCAGGGAAACATTTCCTGCTCATCATACCAAATAATGTAAGTAGATCCATCAATATATAGTATTATGGTTTTTGAAGACAGGTAGATGTGATTTCATTCGTTATTATTGGCTGATGTTAACCCCTGACTTGTTGGGTCTCAGTTTCACCAGACTGGACCAGGCCATGCCTACTCTTCCTCAGAGTGTGGCATCATCCATCGCATACGTGAAGCTAACTTTAGCTCATCACGTTCCACCAGGTGAGATCTTCTATCTACATGACGTAAACATTGCCGTTACATTTACATTTTATTTGTATTGGTTATTTTGCTTTTCCATGGTGTTTTAGAAATGAACAAAATCCTAATATCTGCACTTTTCTTTTCTTAGGCTGCATCATATACAGTGGAGAGGTAGTTTTCAAATAATTGTAGTGGAGTAACAGTACAATATTTGCCTCTGAGATGTAAGTAAAAGTATAGACAATTGGAAATACTCCAGTAAAGTAAAAGTACCTTCTAATTGTACTTAAGTACAGTACTTTAGTAAATGTACTTAGTTACTTTACACCACTGGATATTTCATACCAGTGTATTGAAGGATATTTCTTTCTCTTCCACAGGGAAGTCATGTGGCTCTGCTGGGGAAATCTCCAACGGTCAGTTTGTGTACACCGGATCAAAGTTTGGAGACTCTGCTACAGGTGTCTGTGATGAAGGGTAAGAACATTATAAATATATATAATAAGAACTAGGGCTGGGACTCGATTAAAAACATTTATCAAA
The DNA here is from genome assembly GCF_963454915.1 of Gymnoscopelus microlampas. Lineage (NCBI taxonomy): Eukaryota > Metazoa > Chordata > Actinopteri > Myctophiformes > Myctophidae > Gymnoscopelus > Gymnoscopelus microlampas. The sequence continues at coordinate 12,329,204 of NC_139944.1, forward strand.
TTAATTAGAGGCTTTGTAATGAATTAATCACAATTAATCACATTTTAATCGCATATCAATATTTTACTTGAGAACAGGGAAAGGCAATTTTTTCATACGTCTTTAAGTACATGTAAAAAAATAAAAGGCTTAAAAATACTAAAAAGAAGGAAAAACGTTGCGACGCTGAGGAGCGTGTACAGAAACAGCCTTCCCCCTCCATTGGCGCTCCCATATGATGGGAATTCAATACCCATATAACAATGAATTCAATACCCATATAACAATGAATTCAATACCCATACTTCTAGCTTCACATGTGTACTTTTTATAGAATGTCATATCAGAAGACCGAGCATTGCAGTGTAAAGAATAGTTCTACCCTTCCATTCAGAGCTCTGTCTTGAAGGAGCAATGTCTGTCCCGGATAGCGCAAGCTCTGAAGCTCATATCCACCTCTGACTGAAAGGAGCCTTGCCTTTAGGGACAGTGTGTCAATAGGATTAATCTGTTGATTGGTTCTATCTTTAATCGAGTGTTGATTCCAAGTTCCTTGGAATCTATAAGCGAATAATACTTCCCCTCCCTACCGGCGTCTATAAGGTTTATGTGGCATCACTGACTGTACTCTTGCCTTGAAGACGGTCCGTGTCCGCCGGGATATGGCTCTTGTCTGGAAGGGTATAACTATTCTCTATTCTCTACGCTGCAAGGGTCTGTCTTCTGATGTGACAATTCTATAAAAAGCGCAAATGTGACGCTAGACTTCTGGTCATTAAATTTGTGCAATTATAATGCTCGGAGGAGGTTGGCCCCCAGACGTGCGGCACGCAAGCCTACCGAACTACTGGTGCCCACGAACCAGCCCCCAACTATGGGTCAAATAGTACCACTGCCTAGTCTCGGAGGAGGTTGGCCCCCAGACGTGCGGCACGCAAGCCTACCGAACTACTGGTGCCCACGAACCAGCCCCCAACTATGGGACAAATAGTACCACTGCCTAGTCTCGGAGGATGTTGGCCCCCGGACGTGCGGCACGCAAGCCTACCGAACTACTGGTGCCCACGAACCAGCCCCCAACTATGGGTTAAATAGTACCACTGCCTAGTCTCGGAGGATGTTGGCCCCCGGACGTGCGGCACGCAAGCCTACCGAACTACTGGTGCCCCAGCTGCACTGGTTCCAGACCAGTCTGGAAGCTGTTCCTCTCCAAGGCCTCTGGGGTGTTGGATGCAGCTCTTGATCTTCTAGCCAACACGGTACAAAAAATAGATCTAACCAGACACTGAAATAAACTGAAACTAAACTGCTAAGTGTTATGGCAAAGATAGAATGACCAATCACTGAAACTAATTAAAATGAACAATGATGACTGAGTTAGTACATCTCAGACCTACACATAATTACAGTCTATGTTTATAATTAGTAATTATAAAATGCACCAATGCAAAATAAAAATAAAGAATCAATTATTTCTGCCCAGAAGCTGTTATTTGTCCACATAAAGTCCACCCAGGTTTGGAATGAAAGTTCTCTATTGTAGAGCGAAAAGCCCTGTCCACTATTCTTTACACCAAATGAACTCACACGTAATGCACATTTAAATGAAATATTGACCCATGTAATCCTTCCCCTAGTCCATGACGATGACTGGTCCATCAGCGTCTGCGGTTCTGGATGTGATTGGAGAGCTGAGAGTGTCGATTCTGACTGATGAACAGTTGAGGGACAGTGATGTCATTGGGAAGTGGTTCTCTGGACGTTTGAGAGGGTTCCTGTCATCTGCATCAGGAGAGTTTCTATACTGCCTCAGCAGCAGGAACCTCAGCTGTAACACATACCAGCAAGTGTAAGTATTGAGCTGGAGACTTCGGTCATCTGTATACCCTTTGACTGAATTTTCCCACCTGGGGCTATCATCTTTATGTGGATGTATTTCACATTTCATCTCCCATAATGGGGTGTTTGGGTGAAAAGCATAGTTGGCCTCCATTGGCACTCCCATATGATGGGAATTCAATACCCATATAACAATGAATTCAATACCCATATAACAATGAATTCAATACCAATATAACAATGAATTCAATACCCATACTTCTAGCTTCACATGTGTACTTTTTATAGAATGTCATATCAGAAGACCGAGCATCGCAGTGTAAAGAATAGTTCTACCCTTCCATTCAGAGCTCTGTCTTGAAGGAGCAATGTCTGTCCCGGATAGCGCAAGCTCTGAAGCTCATATCCACCTCTGACTGAAAGGAGCCTTGCCTTTAGGGACAGTGTGTCAATAGGATTAATCTGTTGATTGGTTCTATCTTTAATCGAGTGTTGATTCCAAGTTCCTTGGAATCTATAAGCGAATAATACTTCCCCTCCCTACCGGCGTCTATAAGGTTTATGTGGCATCACTGACTGTACTCTTGCCTTGAAGACGGTCCGTGTCCGCCGGGATATGGCTCTTGTCTGGAAGGGTATAACTATTCTCTATTCTCTACGCTGCAAGGGTCTGTCTTCTGATGTGACAATTCTATAAAAAGCGCAAATGTGACGCTAGACTTCTGGTCATTAAATTTGTGCAATTATAATGCTCGGAGGAGGTTGGCCCCCAGACGTGCGGCACGCAAGCCTACCGAACTACTGGTGCCCACGAACCAGCCCCCAACTATGGGACAAATAGTACCACTGCCTAGTCTCGGAGGAGGTTGGCCCCCGGACGTGCGGCACGCAAGCCTACCGAACTACTGGTGCCCACGAACCAGCCCCCAACTATGGGTTAAATAGTACCACTGCCTAGTCTCGGAGGAGGTTGGCCCCCAGACGTGCGGCACGCAAGCCTACCGAACTACTGGTGCCCACGAACCAGCCCCCAACTATGGGACAAATAGTACCACTGCCTAGTCTCGGAGGAGGTTGGCCCCCGGACGTGCGGCACGCAAGCCTACCGAACTACTGGTGCCCACGAACCAGCCCCCAACTATGGGTTAAATAGTACCACTGCCTAGTCTCGGAGGAGGTTGGCCCCCAGACGTGCGGCACGCAAGCCTACCGAACTACTGGTGCCCACGAACCAGCCCCCAACTATGGGTTAAATAGTACCACTGCCTAGTCTCGGAGGAGGTTGGCCCCCAGACGTGCGGCACGCAAGCCTACCGAACTACTGGTGCCCACGAACCAGCCCCCAACTATGGGACAAATAGTACCACTGCCTAGTCTCGGAGGAGGTTGGCCCCCGGACGTGCGGCACGCAAGCCTACCGAACTACTGGTGCCCACGAACCAGCCCCCAACTATGGGTTAAATAGTACCACTGCCTAGTCTCGGAGGATGTTGGCCCCCGGACGTGCGGCACGCAAGCCTACCGAACTACTGGTGCCCCAGCTGCACTGGTTCCAGACCAGTCTGGAAGCTGTTCCTCTCCAAGGCCTCTGGGGTGTTGGATGCAGCTCTTGATCTTCTAGCCAACACGGTACAAAAAATAGATCTAACCAGACACTGAAATAAACTGAAACTAAACTGCTAAGTGTTATGGCAAAGATAGAATGACCAATCACTGAAACTAATTAAAATGAACAATGATGACTGAGTTAGTACATCTCAGACCTACACATAATTACAGTCTATGTTTATAATTAGTAATTATAAAATGCACCAATGCAAAATAAAAATAAAGAATCAATTATTTCTGCCCAGAAGCTGTTATTTGTCCACATAAAGTCCACCCAGGTTTGGAATGAAAGTTCTCTATTGTAGAGCGAAAAGCCCTGTCCACTATTCTTTACACCAAATGAGTGTAAAGAATCACACGTAATGCACATTTAAATGAAATATTGACCCATGTAATCCTTCCCCTAGTCCATGACGATGACTGGTCCATCGGCGTCTGCGGTTCTGGATGTGATTGGAGAGCTGAGAGTGTCGATTCTGACTGATGAACAGTTGAGGGACAGTGATGTCATTGGGAAGTGGTTCTCTGGATGTTTGAGAGGGTTCCTGTCATCTGCATCAGGAGAGTTTCTATACTGCCTCAGCAGCAGGAACCTCAGCTGTAACACATACCAGCAAGTGTAAGTATTGAGCTGGAGACTTCGGTCATCTGTATACCCTTTGACTGAATTTTCCCACCTGGGGCTATCATCTTTATGTGGATGTATTTCACATTTCATCTCCCATAATGGGGTGTTTGGGTGAAAAGCATAGTTGGCCTCCATTGGCGCTCCCATATGATGGGAATTCAATACCCATATAACAATGAATTCAATACCCATATAACAATGAATTCAATACCAATATAACAATGAATTCAATACCCATACTTCTAGCTTCACATGTGTACTTTTTATAGAATGTCATATCAGAAGACCGAGCATCGCAGTGTAAAGAATAGTTCTACCCTTCCATTCAGAGCTCTGTCTTGAAGGAGCAATGTCTGTCCCGGATAGCGCAAGCTCTGAAGCTCATATCCACCTCTGACTGAAAGGAGCCTTGCCTTTAGGGACAGTGTGTCAATAGGATTAATCTGTTGATTGGTTCTATCTTTAATCGAGTGTTGATTCCAAGTTCCTTGGAATCTATAAGCGAATAATACTTCCCCTCCCTACCGGCGTCTATAAGGTTTATGTGGCATCACTGACTGTACTCTTGCCTTGAAGACGGTCCGTGTCCGCCGGGATATGGCTCTTGTCTGGAAGGGTATAACTATTCTCTATTCTCTACGCTGCAAGGGTCTGTCTTCTGATGTGACAATTCTATAAAAAGCGCAAATGTGACGCTAGACTTCTGGTCATTAAATTTGTGCAATTATAATGCTCGGAGGAGGTTGGCCCCCAGACGTGCGGCACGCAAGCCTACCGAACTACTGGTGCCCACGAACCAGCCCCCAACTATGGGACAAATAGTACCACTGCCTAGTCTCGGAGGAGGTTGGCCCCCGGACGTGCGGCACGCAAGCCTACCGAACTACTGGTGCCCACGAACCAGCCCCCAACTATGGGTTAAATAGTACCACTGCCTAGTCTCGGAGGAGGTTGGCCCCCAGACGTGCGGCACGCAAGCCTACCGAACTACTGGTGCCCACGAACCAGCCCCCAACTATGGGACAAATAGTACCACTGCCTAGTCTCGGAGGATGTTGGCCCCCGGACGTGCGGCACGCAAGCCTACCGAACTACTGGTGCCCACGAACCAGCCCCCAACTATGGGTTAAATAGTACCACTGCCTAGTCTCGGAGGATGTTGGCCCCCGGACGTGCGGCACGCAAGCCTACCGAACTACTGGTGCCCCAGCTGCACTGGTTCCAGACCAGTCTGGAAGCTGTTCCTCTCCAAGGCCTCTGGGGTGTTGGATGCAGCTCTTGATCTTCTAGCCAACACGGTACAAAAAATAGATCTAACCAGACACTGAAATAAACTGAAACTAAACTGCTAAGTGTTATGGCAAAGATAGAATGACCAATCACTGAAACTAATTAAAATGAACAATGATGACTGAGTTAGTACATCTCAGACCTACACATAATTACAGTCTATGTTTATAATTAGTAATTATAAAATGCACCAATGCAAAATAAAAATAAAGAATCAATTATTTCTGCCCAGAAGCTGTTATTTGTCCACATAAAGTCCACCCAGGTTTGGAATGAAAGTTCTCTATTGTAGAGCGAAAAGCCCTGTCCACTATTCTTTACACCAAATGAGTGTAAAGAATCACACGTAATGCACATTTAAATGAAATATTGACCCATGTAATCCTTCCCCTAGTCCATGACGATGACTGGTCCATCGGCGTCTGCGGTTCTGGATGTGATTGGAGAGCTGAGAGTGTCGATTCTGACTGATGAACAGTTGAGGGACAGTGATGTCATTGGGAAGTGGTTCTCTGGATGTTTGAGAGGGTTCCTGTCATCTGCATCAGGAGAGTTTCTATACTGCCTCAGCAGCAGGAACCTCAGCTGTAACACATACCAGCAAGTGTAAGTATTGAGCTGGAGACTTCGGTCATCTGTATACCCTTTGACTGAATTTTCCCACCTGGGGCTATCATCTTTATGTGGATGTATTTCACATTTCATCTCCCATAATGGGGTGTTTGGGTGAAAAGCATAGTTGGCCTCCATTGGCGCTCCCATATGATGGGAATTCAATACCCATATAACAATGAATTCAATACCCATATAACAATGAATTCAATACCAATATAACAATGAATTCAATACCCATACTTCTAGCTTCACATGTGTACTTTTTATAGAATGTCATATCAGAAGACCGAGCATCGCAGTGTAAAGAATAGTTCTACCCTTCCATTCAGAGCTCTGTCTTGAAGGAGCAATGTCTGTCCCGGATAGCGCAAGCTCTGAAGCTCATATCCACCTCTGACTGAAAGGAGCCTTGCCTTTAGGGACAGTGTGTCAATAGGATTAATCTGTTGATTGGTTCTATCTTTAATCGAGTGTTGATTCCAAGTTCCTTGGAATCTATAAGCGAATAATACTTCCCCTCCCTACCGGCGTCTATAAGGTTTATGTGGCATCACTGACTGTACTCTTGCCTTGAAGACGGTCCGTGTCCGCCGGGATATGGCTCTTGTCTGGAAGGGTATAACTATTCTCTATTCTCTACGCTGCAAGGGTCTGTCTTCTGATGTGACAATTCTATAAAAAGCGCAAATGTGACGCTAGACTTCTGGTCATTAAATTTGTGCAATTATAATGCTCGGAGGAGGTTGGCCCCCAGACGTGCGGCACGCAAGCCTACCGAACTACTGGTGCCCACGAACCAGCCCCCAACTATGGGACAAATAGTACCACTGCCTAGTCTCGGAGGAGGTTGGCCCCCGGACGTGCGGCACGCAAGCCTACCGAACTACTGGTGCCCACGAACCAGCCCCCAACTATGGGTTAAATAGTACCACTGCCTAGTCTCGGAGGAGGTTGGCCCCCAGACGTGCGGCACGCAAGCCTACCGAACTACTGGTGCCCACGAACCAGCCCCCAACTATGGGACAAATAGTACCACTGCCTAGTCTCGGAGGAGGTTGGCCCCCGGACGTGCGGCACGCAAGCCTACCGAACTACTGGTGCCCACGAACCAGCCCCCAACTATGGGTTAAATAGTACCACTGCCTAGTCTCGGAGGATGTTGGCCCCCGGACGTGCGGCACGAAAGCCTACCGAACTACTGGTGCCCCAGCTGCACTGGTTCCAGACCAGTCTGGAAGCTGTTCCTCTCCAAGGCCTCTGGGGTGTTGGATGCAGCTCTTGATCTTCTAGCCAACACGGTACAAAAAATAGATCTAACCAGACACTGAAATAAACTGAAACTAAACTGCTAAGTGTTATGGCAAAGATAGAATGACCAATCACTGAAACTAATTAAAATTAACAATGATGACTGAGTTAGTACATCTCAGACCTACACATAATTACAGTCTATGTTTATAATTAGTAATTATAAAATGCACCAATGCAAAATAAAAATAAAGAATCAATTATTTCTGCCCAGAAGCTGTTATTTGTCCACATAAAGTCCACCCAGGTTTGGAATGAAAGTTCTCTATTGTAGAGCGAAAAGCCCTGTCCACTATTCTTTACACCAAATGAGCTCACACGTAATGCACATTTAAATGAAATATTGACCCATGTAATCCTTCCCCTAGTCCATGACGATGACTGGTCCATCGGCGTCTGCGGTTCTGGATGTGATTGGAGAGCTGAGAGTGTCGATTCTGACTGATGAACAGTTGAGGGACAGTGATGTGGGAAGTGGTTCTCTGGACGTTTGAGAGGGTTCCTGTCATCTGCATCAGGAGAGTTTCTATACTGCCTCAGCAGCAGGAACCTCAGCTGTAACACATACCAGCAAGTGTAAGTATTGAGCTGGAGACTTCGGTCATCTGTATACCCTTTGACTGAATTTTCCCACCTGGGGCTATCATCTTTATGTGGATGTATTTCACATTTCATCTCCCATAATGGGGTGTTTGGGTGAAAAGCATGGTTAAGTCACAATGTTTTGAATTTCTTTTCTTTTTTCTCGTGAGTAAAAAGTCATATAGTGAAGTTGAATTGAGTCCAAAGTAATGGGTAGTGTGGAAGAGAGCTGAAGAAGCGATAGGTAGGGTGGAACTGATGGAGTCAGGGGTGATTTGTGAGAGAAGGGTTCCAGCTAGAGTGAGAGGGAAGATGTGTACGGCTTGGAAATGGTGGCACTGATGAAAAGACAGGAGGCGGAACTAGAGGTGGCAAAATTGAGGATGCCAATGATTACATTGGAGGATTAGCCCAGGTTAGAAGGTTTTGGGATAAAGCAAGAGAGGCGAGGTTTGGATGTTTGTTTGGATATATACGGAGAAGGGATGAGAGGTATATTGGGAGAAGGATGCTGAAGATGGAGCTGCCAGGCAAGAGGAGAAGAGGTAGACCAAAGATGAAGTTTATGAATGAGGAGGGAGACGACATGCAGGTGGCTAGAGTGACCAAGGAAGATGCCGAAAACAGAAGCAGATGGAAACAGATGATGTGGCGCACCCTGATGGGAATTGGCCGAAATAAAAGAAAGAAGTGAAAACAAGTATTTACGGGGCCAGAGCTCAGCTCTGGACCTGTTTTGTTATTGGCAGTATTCTGTCACTTCTTCTTCTTCTGCCACTTTTCGCAGTTCTGGCTGAACCGTGCAGTCGCTTTTTACGAAACTCAGCCATATGGTAGATGGTCATGAAAAACTATCAAGAAATAATTCTCACAATCTTTCGTCCAAAGGTGGCGCTATAGCACTCAATTGAAAATGGCAACTTTGAATAGGTACAACTCATGCCCTGTTTGACCTACAGCCATGAAACTTGGATACACATATGCGTCTCCTCATGCTGAACAACTTTCACCCTCTGACTTTTGACCTCTGACCTTTAGATCTCCCACCATTTTGAATTATATGAAAAACAGTCATTGGCTCCTAACTTCTGCATTTTTTCACTTATGGAAAATCCGTTGGAAATTTTTGTAGGCAGAGGTCCAAAGTTGAAGTGTTAAACGTTTCGTGCAGATTGCTCAAAAATCCGAGTAGATAGATTTTAACTATTACAGTTTTATGAAAATTATTAATCTGCACCTAAAACATACATGCAGACTCACATTTCTTTGAAACTTTGCAGAAATGTACAGGGTCATTCCAAATATCACTGAAACCAATCTTACTCCAATTGGCCAAAGGGGGGCGCTATAGCGTAACTAGAGGTGGCAAAATTGAGGATGCCAATGATTACATTGGAGGATTAGCCCAGGTTAGAAGGTTTTGGGATAAAGCAAGAGAGGCGAGGTTTGGATGTTTGTTTGGATATATACGGAGGAGGGATGAGAGGTATATTGGGAGAAGGATGCTGAAGATGGAGCTGCCAGGCAAGAGGAGAAGAGGTAGACCAAAGATGAAGTTTATGAATGAGGAGGGAGACGACATGCAGGTGGCTAGAGTGACCAAGGAAGATGCCGAAAACAGAAGCAGATGGAAACAGATGATGTGGCGCACCCTGATGGGAATTGGCCGAAAAAAAAGAAAGAAGTGAAAACAAGTATTTACGGGGCCAGAGCTCAGCTCTGGACCTGTTTTGTTATTGGCAGTATTCTGTCACTTCTTCTTCTTCTGCCACTTTTCGCAGTTCTGGCTGAACCGTGCATACGCTTTTTACGAAACTCGGCCATATGGTAGATGCACATGAAAAACTATCAAGAAATAATTCTCACACTCATTCGTCAAAGGGTGGCGCTATAGCACTCAATTGAAAGTGCCAACTTTGAACAGGTACAACTCATGCCCTGTTTGACCTACAACCATGAAACTTCGATACACACATGCGTCTCTTCATGCCCGACAACTTTTGTGGTCTGACTTTTGACCTCTGACCTTTAGATCGCCCACCATTTTGAATTATATGAAAAGCAGCCATTGGCTCCTAACTTCTGCATTCTTTCACTTATGGAAATTAAATTATGTTGGGCGGCAGTGGCTCAGGGATAGAGTGGCCGGGTAGAGTGAACTGGAAAACCGCAAGGTTCCCAGGTCGATCCCGGGCTGGGGCGCTCCCCTAGAGTTAGTGTCGAAGTGTCCTTGAGCAAGACGCTGAACCCCTAATTGCTCCCGATGAGCAGATTAGTGCCTTGCATGGTATCCTCCGCCATCGGTGTATGAATGTGTGTGTGAATGGGTTAATGGCACAATCAATGTAAAGCGCTTCGGATAGAAGCGCTATAAAAATGCACCATTTACCATTTATTTACCATTTGGGTAAAAGAGAGTAACCTCTTGGCTAATATTTTAGCGAGTATTTTATTTTCCACACTAATGCAAAGAATAATCATACTACATTATAATTAATAATGGGACCACAAATATCTTTGAAAACCCTGTATAACTTCTGGGGTGGCCCAGATACCTAGCTTAATATATGTTTTAAAGGGACTAGCTACTTGGCATTATGTTATTGTACAGTCTTGCAGCCTGAACACCGGTACAGTCCTGTTGGTGTAGGAACCATAGACTGTAAAAAAGAAATGGACAAAGTGATGCCCATAGACTCTACAGACAGTAAATGAAGCCTATTTTTCAAATCTGCCATCTTTCTATATCCGGTCCAAATATGCAAATAAGAAACCGGAAATTAATTATTGGTATTGGTTGGGACCAGAGCGGGGGTGGGGAATGAATGCTATTGTTGTGTAGCTTGTCAATCAAATCATCACAAGGTAGCCACGCCCCTCCTACAGCATACCCAACTTTATCATCAATTTAAAAAGTAAATGGGACCATAATTGACCAAAACACATGGTGGTTGAAATAAGACTTTAACTAGCGACTGGAAGCATATAGTATTTATGACAATGTTTATTACGGTTATAAAATCAATTGTAAAGTTCGGCAAAAACCCATCCGCTTGAATGGAGCCTAATTCTTTCTGACACCAGCAGGGGTAAAACAGCGAGACTACAGGCCATTCATATGAACTGTCTCTTCCTATACAGCCTCAATTTACAACTCAGAGGCAGGCCCCTTGGTAGGAACATCATTCTTCCACTGGATGGCAGCCATGGTTCATTTAGAAATGTGAAAAAATCCATGAAAATGGAAGTATGACTTTGATGCAATAAACCACATGTACAATTAACCATATATACTGTAGTCTGAAGAAAAACAAATCATGATTCAGGCAATATATTACTTATTTTTCAGAAAGTATACATGTTGTTGCATGCTGTGTGTGTGTGTGTGTGTGTGTGTGTGTGTGTGTGTGTGTGTGTGTGTGTGTGTGTGTGTGTGTGTGTGTGTGTGTGTGTGTGTGTGTGTGTGTGTGTGTGTGTGTGTGAGAGGAAAAAAGAGAGAGAGGAGAAAGAGGGAGGCATATACATTAGCACCAGTGTTACAAGAGGGTAACTACAACATGTGGACAGTGTGTGCTGTTCCCTGAATCATGACCAATGCTACTCTACAGTAGGCAAGACAGCATTGTTCATCCTCTCCAAGTTCATTTGATAGAATTAAGCTTCCTCTAGTCTGCACAAGCAGTGAAAGCATGCTAAGGATAAGTCCAGTAATTCCCTAAGGCAGTGCTGATTGTGGAGGGGAGAGCTCATCAACTTGTCTCATGAAATGTTAAAGGTAAATTGGAAGCCTTTATATTCTTCTTATTTAGATTTTTTTTTTCAAACTCCATACAGAAAGGCCCTTTCGCCAACCCCACCCAGGGTATGGGCACTGATGATGCAGATTATTTGGATTTTTGTCTAGATCTAGAATTGGTGGTGACAAGTGATCGAAATGCAATGGCCCTGTATGTTTCAGGTTGAGGTGTGTGAGCTACCCACACTCTACAGCAAACAGGAAGAGACTGATGCTGCCGCCCTAGGTTACAAGAGCACTGAGGTGACGGTCAGAACACCTCACACAGACATTTTCATGATTCTTCCCTACCACTGTTACGACCTTATATGGAGTCTAGAGGCTAGAAAGGAGTAACACATAGAGAAAAGATGAATCACATAGAGGGCAGCACACCCCTACCTGAAGCTTCCCCTGTGACAGTGAGCACATAGGGTGAAGAATGGCAAAAGGGCTGAAGTGGAGCTTCTCCCAGGCTTTTATGCTGGCTTGCATTGAGGAATGACACCACGCCACTCCTCCCAATTTCCACTCCACCCTCCAATTACCATGGGGCACTGAAAACACCCAGAGAGGGTTAAAATACAGAATGAGGCCACATAGGGCCGTAACAACCACGCTCATGACTGTAGATGCAGGACCCACTGTGCCACTCTGCTTGGATTCTGTGTTCAGTGGACCATTTGCCTCAAAGGTAGGGTAGGGCCCGAAGAAGCTGGAAAAGAACCCAAGGCATTTAGTCAGCTCAGTGATGACTGGAATGTCAAGCCCCAGGGGCTGAGGCAGTTGGAACAATTCACTTGTTTGATGTACAGTATGGACAGAGTTGCATGTCTTCAGTGGACATCGTCCGTGCCAAGTTGCTGTCCAAAATGGTGGGGGAGGACGAGAAACTCACATCCAAGTCTAAGGTCGACCTGGCTAACCTTCCTCCATGCTATTCTGCCTTGAAGCCACACATCCAATGTGAACCACCATGTTGCCTTCTACAAGCTGGCCGATTAACCTATTGTGGAAAAACCTAAAGAGCATGAACAGGAAGAGGAGGAGATAGACTAGAAGGAGGATGAGTGTGACTGATTGATTAATCTGATATATACACTCAGTGTTACAAACTAAATTAAAATAGAGTAAACAAAATGTATATACATTTATTTTTGTTTACAAAATAAAGCTAAAAAAATCTTGTTTGAAATGACCAAACCTATACCAATGATGTCACTGGTAGTCACGGGTTTCTGAACTGTCCACAGACCTCCGCTGAGACACAGAACGAGTAGACAAAAATGGTACAATATTATAATGAGCATTAGTGAGGAGGACCAATTTTATGAAGATAGGTTGAAAATGGGTGATGTGGTCCTTTAGCAACAATTAAACCTACAGGAGACATAATGCCAAGTTGTAGCTTCAACCAGAAGATTATTTCTTCTGGTTAAGAGGTGGTGCCATGGTTTTGCACTTTTTCTGTTTTTCATGTGTCTATGAGGTTGATAGAACTTCATTAAGCCCCCTGGTGATGTTTTTATGGTGTTTTATGTCTTCTCTGACTATTTTGAGTTTCTTCCTGGAGGCTGAAACCTTGAGGGTCAAACGTGCCAATAGAAAAACAGCGCTTTAATGACGCAGTAGAAATAGACCCTCCCCCTCATTATCATAAAACAACAGGTGTGGGCATGAGGAGGAGGAGGGACTAGGACAGGTGGGTGGTCTTGTAGGAGGAGGCGGAGGGACTGGTTCAGGTGGGAGGTGCTAAGGTTAGAACCAGGTATACTTAATGAACTGGTGGCGTGTCCATATAAAACATAATTTTAACACTTTCTGTACACTTTTTTGAAGAAAAAAAAATCACTGAAAATCACGACACCCCGTCTTTAAAATCTTTGCAATAATGTATTTACGATCATTTAACACACCAAATGGACCCTTACATGCAATTCTCAGGGTTATGGTGGGTCCTTAAAATAAAAAAAGCTTGAGAACCACTGCCATAGTAGATGTATTCCACAACCTGGCCCCTGAATGTATAAGTCCAACAGCAGGTATTTCAAACACACACAGCTTTTCTCCCAGTGTTACAGATAACTACTGTAAGAGAAAAGGGGCCAGTTATATTCATTTCCTTGCACACAGTGAATTACATACTGTACAGCCTTTTATAGTGCCACCAGGCAAATCCTACAGATTTTGTCCAAACATCAAGCAAATCGGTACACATTATCTCTATAGTCATGTGGTCAAGACGGATCTGCCTGATATTTCATGTTCCATCCTGATTGGCGCATTCTGAACATTGCTGGCCCACAATAACCTACTTGACCTGGCTCCGAGGAGCACTTTTTCTAGTTGCCTGTGTTTTTGTGTTGGGCATTGTTTAAATACTTTGTGTGTTGAGTAAGCACAATAGCTGCATAATGTTGTGTGGCGTACTGCTTAGAGCACATAGAGCTGCAGTTTCCACTCCTCTTCAGGATTAGGGAGTTAATGCAACGATTCAGACACTGAGCTCTGATCAGCTGCTTAATACGGTTTCATCCCCAATAACTCACAGAAGCCTATGTATAGACGGAAACACACACCCACGCACGTATACGTACGCACGCACACCATGTATTTTGAACTGTACTGTTGTTACTCGGATAAATAACAGATAATAGCAGCTGCTCCCAGCCCAATGTTCACATGCACAATTTGAACAGAAAGCCTCCTCAGTGTGTTCCCCACAAGCTGCTGCCAACATCCAGTTTTTATCAGTCAGGTCTGGGTGCTCACGTCACATATCTAGTGGAGAAATCTAATGATGGTAATACTGATTAAATTGTGTGTCAGGGAGAAATACAGGCTATAAATGACAGACCACCGTCAAATCAGTACACACACACACACACACACACACACACACACACACACGACAAATGCACAGGATTATGCTAATCCATGTAAAAACAAAGCAATATACTTCAGCCAAGCCAAGTCAAGCGTGGGATGTCCATCAGAGAATTATCAGGATTATCAACATTTTATCCATAATATAGCCCCTAACATTACCTAACAGTTATCTAATGCTCGCTGTTGTAAACAGTATGTCAAAACACACCATGAGACATGTTGGCCCCCCAAGGTCATACTACTACTGACCACCATGGTGCTGCTAGACCATTCCCACCAGTGACCCATGACCCAAGGTGACCTTCTGACCCCTACTAACTGACCTCTCAGTGGGTGGCATTCACTTATACTAGGGAGCATGAACCAACAGAAGCAGCGTTGGCCACACTGTTTACTCAAAGCTGTTTCATGTTCTTCACTGTCTGCTTTTTCTCAGCTTCTGTTTTCAGAACTTCTCTTTTTATGCATGAGTAACATACATAAAACGTAATATTTTCAACTCAGTTTTCGGTTGACTCCTTTATGCCATTCCAGTTTGCCATATGGGCTTCCCCTCTCATCGCCTGTAAGTTTATGATTTATTATTTACTGATCATTCTATCAGGCCCTCTCCTGGCTCCCCATTTCTCCCTGTCAGCCTTCATTGGGCTGGAACAGAGGGGTCATGGAGGCCACAGTAAACACACCCCACTCCCACAGCCCATTCTTAGTTTTTTTAACCTCTCACCCCACCCCAACTACTATTAATCCTGATTGAAGTACTATGTGTGTTTATATGTAGGCTTGTTCTTATATGCATGTGCAAGTAAGTGCATGTGCATGTGTTAGGGTATATAGGTATGCAGAATCATTTATTATGTACATTATGTGGATAGCAGTTTGGTTGTGGTCTCAGTAACAGTCAGGCATGACCTCTGTTGAACACGATGGGATTACAGTATATCATCACAGTTTCGGGAAAGAAACTCTCTCAATCCTGTTGCTATGCAGACATTTTAATCACAAACCTTTATCCTCCAATCTGGCCTCCTCGCACATCCACCCTTTCATTATAAGACAGCCAAAGGATTAATGCGGCTAAAGCACAAGATGCAGGGAGAAAGATGAGAGATGAAGTTTTGGCTAAATAGGAGAGGAGGGGCACAGGATGCCACCCCCCCTCTCCATCACCCTGTAAGAGGTGGACCATTTTGTTTGGGATTTATCAAGTGGGTTATGTGGGTTCATGTTGACAATTATTATTCCATTGCACTTTGAACAGAAGCCCAGAGCTTGGTCTTATGATGCCATGATAAACAAAACATGATCCTCTCAACGAGTACTGCTATTTCACCGTTCCTGTATGGATGTTTGTTTAATCGATCCATTTTATAAAGCAGTAGTTAGAACATTTTGAATTGTTTGGAGTTTAACAGGAAAGCTCCCACTATAGCGGTGTCTCTGCTCTTCTCCGTGTCCCTCGGTCATCAGAGACATGTCCCTCCCTCCTGGTCTCCAAAGCCACCACACAACAATGGAAGATCAGGGGTCAAGAGAAAGACCAGACTGTGTTGATCATGCAGCCTCAGTGGCCTTTCAGCCGCGCATTCATCATGTTTATGCAAATTCATTTACCCATCATTAATCCTCCATCATTCATTTATCATCTCCTATCATTTGTCGTTGGCCCTGTCTTTCCCTCTGTCTGTTTTTCTCTCTCCTTTTCTCCATGCCCGTGTTTGTCCTTCTCTCTCTGAAGGGTAGGTCATGCAAGTGTTCAAATGTGGTGTGTGTGTTCAAATGTGGTGTGTGTGTGTGTGTGTGTGTGTGTGTGTGTGTGTGTGTGTGTGTGTGTGTGTGTGTGTGTGTGTGTGTGTGTGTGTGTGTGTGTGTGTGTGTGTGTGTGCTCTCACTCAGTACCAAAGACACTCGCTCACTTCACTTGCTTTTGGTTATAGGTTTTGGACGTCTTTCACCAACCACTTTTGACTGTTTTAAGAACATAAATGTTCCTTTAAGCCAATAAATACATGAATACAGAATCCTGCATCAACCATGAATTTAATGTTTGTGCTGTATCCATTTCTATAGGTTTGACCTGAGAATGTCTTAATGTGATACTTTGTCGTCACTTCTCTCGCATGCCTTTCATTGAGTTAAGAAGTTATGTCCAATTTATCAACAAATCAAATACATCAGAACGTTTTTTTAAGTGCAAAACAAGAAGGAATAGACAAAACAGTAAAACGGGACACAAAAGAATGATGAGATATACTAACACAGGTCACAAACAGAGAGAATACCACTACTGCACATTATATACAAAATGAATAGACAACTAAATAAACAAGAGCTCATATAAATATTTAAATAAATAAAGGTACCTGCAATATCTGTATGAAGAAGTGCTTATAGCAATAGTTAATTACAGCTCATCTGTCATGACTAATGTCTTCCCATTAAGACCTGGAAGGGCGTTCAATCATTTGGTAATACATTTACAAATCAAAAATGTTATCAAGCATTTGTTGATTTTCACAAAGTAAAGCACTATTCTACTGTAAACAGTGCAAATGCACCCCACACACACACACACACACACACACACACACACACACACACACACACACACACACGCACGTACGCACGCACGCACGCACGCACACACACACACAATCTTTGTGGGGACATCAAAACCATTTTGTCATTAAAAAAATGCCAGCTTAACTTAATTTAACCCTAACTCCAACCTGAATCTTTACATAATGTAACCCTACATTTTTATTAATCATACAAATCATGGGGACCATGGGGACAAAATGTCAATTTTGTCTGGTTTTACTATCCTTGTGTTTCCCACAGATAGTAAAACACAGTCGCTGCTATAGCAGCTAGTTCACTGAGATAGACTCAGTCTTCAAGTCCAAGTATCTGACACCAAAGTCAGTCCGTGCTGAGGAAAATAAACAAATCTACAGCTCATTCCTTTTGTCTTAGTCTCTGTAGACAGTGGCCATCTGTTGGGGGACCATTTGCGGTGGATGGTAGGGGTCATACGGCACATCTAGGTGCACGTCATAGCCGGCAGTCTGATAGAGGACCTGACCCTGGGGCCCAGCCTGCTCCATGGAGGGGGGAGAGTAGTGGTGTGGGGGCAGGTAGTGGGGTGAGGACTCTTGCTTGGAGACCAGGTTACTGCCAATGCTGAGAGGCGGTGTCGGGGGTCCATCGTATGGAGGGGTGCCAACGCCACCGCTATGGTCATTCGAGGAATGGTTCTCGTACATGACCCCCTTCATGGCCCTCAAGTGAAGCAGGTGAGCGGAGTCCAAAGTGCCATACGGGGGGCTCGGAAGGCCTGGCGAGGAGTACCCCAGGGTCCCTACCCCCATGCCAACCCCATTTAAAGCAGTAGATCCCCCCCTGGCTCCTTGTAAATCTTCTGGCCGAGCTCCCACTCCATGGGAGGGGCCCAGCTGCAGGCAGCCGGCCACCAGGTTGCTTGTAGGCTGAGAGAGGCCCTTGCACAAAGTATCCATGAAGGCCCTGCTCTCTGTGGACTGCCCGCCCTCCAGGGCCTCAGACAGAGCGCAGATGTAGTTGCGGGCCAGCCGAAGGGTCTCGATCTTGGACAGTTTCTGTGTCTTGGAGTGACAGGGCATGATGGTGCGCAGGTTCTCCAGTGCGTCGTTGAGGCCATGCATGCGAGAGCGCTCCCTGGCGTTGGCTTTTACGCGCCGCGCGCGGAAGCGCTCCTGTCGGGCCTTGGTCATCCGCTTTCTCTTTGGGCCTCGTCGTTTGGGTTCATTCTCGTCTCCCTGTGCTTCCTCTTCCTCTTCGTCTTCATCGTCCTCCACATCCTCACTCCCCTGTTCATGGCTGAGTCCACTTGTTCTGTAGCGTTGTGAGGTGATAGGCGATGTTTCCCCATCAGGAGAGCTCATATCTTCATCCATCCACTGCAGTGGACTGACCTCCTCTTTACCATCATCTTGTCTCTCATATGGCTTGGTCATTATACCACACTGGAAACAAGAGAATAGTTGTCAAACATTTACACAGGGGAGCAAATAGCAATAAAAATGAGAAGAGCTTAGTGCACTGCATTTACTGCGGTACAAGGTGTGCTGACCCCTGCAAGACTGTAATCCTGGAAGATGAAATGAGCCACAAATGAGCTCAGTGAAGCAGGAAGCAAAATGCATTGCTAATGCTGTCCTGAATAAAATGGCTTGAGAGTGGTTTACTACAAATGTTTGGTCACTTTATCTGGAACAATAAATAAGTCTTGGTCTTTCTTGAAACTATTCAAATATTATTTATTTTTATTTAAAAATCTATTTTGTTAGTTTTGTTTGTGTCTTTCTCGTAATACATTGTTTTTTAAGCATTATGACGTGACTATATTAGCTTTGCACTTGACTGGACCAATATAGTTTCACAAGGCAGGGCTGGGAGACCTAGTCCTGGGGCTGCCTATATATAGCAGTCTTATCCTTTGTGTGCATGGCCCACTCTGTGTGTCAAGGTGAAACTAAGGTTAAACCTTCATTGCTACAGTATATCATATATAAATTCAGGACAATTATTAGATTGTGTGTCTCTCTTAACTCCATTTCAAATGGAATAGATGGAACTTTATTTAATTTTTTGAATTAGGTAGTGACTGATCGATCCAATTTGTGTTACTTTCAATTAATCATAAAAATAGGTATAGGCCTACGTTTGTTATTAAAGTGTCTCTCTAAATCGGGGCTGACACATTCAGCACCGGACAGCTCCCTGCCTTCTGCCGCGCTCTGGTGCCACAGGTGTCGATTGTGTTTAGGAGTTACATAAATTTCAGTAAGGAAATCAATGTATATATATATATATATATATATATATATATATATATATATATATATATATATATATATATATATATATATATATATATATATATATATATATATACACACACACACACACACACACACACACACACACACACACACACACACACACGCGCGTATGTGTGTGTGTGTGTGTGTGTGTGTGTGTGTGTGTGTGTGTGTGTGTGTGTGTGTGTGTGGTCACGTATATAATGATAGTTCTGTTTACCATCGCGCAACCGCAAACCCTCCACCCCCACCGAACTCCCCATAAAACGGGGTTAGTAGACGACTAATCCAGGGAACTTCTAAAGTAGTAATTCCACGAGTAGCCTGGCTAAAGTCGCAACGACAGGATGCGACTCCAATCTGGGCCATGGCAGGATTTACTTGGATGAAGCGACGACCAGGGGATTAACTGAAGGTTAGACATCCCAGATCACTGACAGGGAACTCTCAGAATGAATTAGAATAGGCTTGACAACATTTCAAAATGCTCTAATAATTTCGTTCTCCACAATTGTTGAGTATCTTGCAGCCATTCTTTTTTTTATCAACACACTTAACAAATCCATGATGAGCCATTTAAATATTTTGTCAAAATTGTCAAATTTCGTCCAATTATATCTTGTAGGCCTAGCCTAGTTCGTCCAATTCAATTACAAGAAAGTGCAAATAAGGTTTGATGAAGGCAAAACAAATAGGCCTAAATACATGATGAGAAACCGTCAGGCTTTCGTTTGAGATTATGCTTCCAAAATACAGAATGCCCAAGTGAATATAAAGAGTTGTTGAGTCTGTTCAATATAGTTGGATATGTTGGTGAAAACGTCTGTAAAAAGAACTCCTTTGAAATGTGATATCTTCATCTATTGACGTTCAAGCAAACCAACCAATGTAATAGGCTACTGTACATATTTTTACATATTACATATTTATGCTGTACATATTTTTCTTTCTACTTTACATATTTTTCTTTTAGATTACTACTCGTTCATATGATGTTTTTGCGTAGTATTGTACTGTATATTCGTCTGTCATTAAATGTTTCGATGAATTGAATGCACAGGACCCCAATGGAAACAAGCCATGGTGCTTTCTTGGGTTCGTTTCATCTTTTAAGCATCCTTTTGTATGTACTTTCTGTGCTTTTTTTGCAAACTGTTAATAAAGTATTCAATTAATCAATCAATCAATCAATCAAACAAACCAACAAACCAACCAACAAACCAACCAACAAACAAACAAACAAACACAAAACCCATGAGCCTACATACCTGAATTGATGTGGCCAAAGACTTCAAATGGAATAGCCTAATAGGCCTATATGATAGGCTACTTTTCTAATTGATCAATTACAATTCTGTTTGCCAACCAGTAGCCTAAAGATTAGCCTATTAAAACTTAAACTTTAGTGTCGTCCGTAGCCTATTGAATTTGTCCTTTTGCAGAATATCAGATCGTCCTATAGTCCAGATAGTCTCACTATGGGACACTCTGCAGGGGCTCATGGTTATTATAACCCACGTAAAGCTCCTCCTCCCACTCGCTTCCAATTCATCAGTGTTACCAGGTTTTGCGAGAGAAACAAGCAAACAGGTCTATGAAAACAAGCCAAAAAGAAGCCACTTGATGAGTGGAGTCCTATTACAAACCTATATAAAGCGGCTATTTGAAAATAACAGATTTACAAGCTCACACGTTGCGAGCTTGTAGATTGCTATTTTCAAAAAAATCTTGAAGAAAATGGGAAAAATGTGGAATATGTTTTGATACATTTTAACACCACAAATCTTGGGTCCCTGTCATCAAATATTTTCAGATGGGGGTCTGCAGACAAATAGGCTACATATTAATTTGGGGGTCCTTGATATGAAAATGTTTAAGAACCACTGGTTTTAACAACATTAGGAAACAAGCCCAAAATAAGCAACTACACTTTAGAAACAAGCCCAAAAAAACGCAACCCGCAGCTACCAATATTTACAAGCAACTTGAAGCAACTTTACAGAAAAACAAGCCCAAAGTTGCTTATAATAAGCGGACATGGCAACACTGCGATTCATCCATATGTGTTGAGTGTGCGCGTGGCCGGCCCGTGGCCCACGGAAGCTCCACTCATCCATCCCGACGTGAATCGTGTGTTGGAGCGGGCGAGGGGGGGCTAAGCTCACTATGGCAGACAAGAGGGGGGGCGGGGGGCTTTGTTGCTTTGCGCAGGCAGCCGCCAATTCCACACTTTTGGCATTAAACGGTGGGGAGACGCGCTCACTCGTGTGAGCCTAACTGTATGTGACAGCCTGAAGATGCGTGTGAGCAGGTGTTCCCTCATCCATCCACCCATCCTTGGACCAAGCAGTGGTGGAAAAAGTATACTCACATTTTTTACTTTAAGTAAAAGTATCAATATACACTGACTGCAATATAGAAATACTCTGTTACAAGTAAAGGTCCGGAATTCAAAATTTACTTGAGTAAATGTACAAAAGTATTAGTATCACAAGTTTTCAAATGTATACAAAATCTTTCAAAAATAGCCGATCTACAAGCTCACAATGCATCACATGGCAATGCATTGTGAGCTTAAAGATCAGCTATTTTCAAATGGCTGAAATGTATATAGGGCTAAAGTGGTTAATGTATGTTTTAATAATCAAAATCTACTTTGTAACTAGTAACTAAAGTTTTCAAATAATTGTAAAAGTATATATTTGCCTCTGAGATGTAGTGGAGTAGAAGTAAAAGTACTGAAAATTGGAAATACTTCACTAAAGTAAAAGTACCTCAAAATCGTACTTAAGTACAGTACTTGAGTATATGTACTTAGTTACTTTACGCCACTGTAGGTCTGTTGGTAGAGCACTGCAGTCAGTGCATCCAGTTCCACTCCTGGGACAACCCTCACGAGACAGAACAAGTGTCCTCACATGATGAAACTCGGTTTCAGTTAAGTGGTGTGACATGGGGGGTCTTTTACCCTCCAATAGCGAAGTGTATTACTGACAATTTGTTGTAGTCTAGTAGGGTAGGGCCCAATACATGTCAGTACCAATGAATATATCTGATTCTGGGATTGTTAGCTAGTGAAAATAGAACAGATGTGCATGCAACCCATCAATAGGCCTACTACCATTATCTCCCACATAAGACATGCAGCCCCAACAAGATATGGGCCCCCAAATCCAGGAGGTATAGTCTAACATTTTGATCATCCACCACTTACCGATGTATTAAACATTATTATTTATTTAATTGTGTTAATTACGTTTAATTACTAAAAAAAAAACTAGCCAAGTTAAGTAAATTCATAAAGCTATCGCTTATTCATATCTGGGGATATGTTGTTCACCACTCATCTAAGCAGAGAGACAAATAATTTGCCTTAACTCATGAGGAACGCATTCATAATATGAACACGTGTGCCAGCTTGTAGAGAGGGCTAAAGTAATAGAAACAGGAACATTTTTACAAAATAGAAAAATAATAATTGTTGATCAAATAGAAAAGTTGTAGATCTGCTATTTGTGTTAAGTGTAAAGGTCTTACCGAATCACTAGTAGTATTTCCCATCAAAACAATTCCATGCCTCATTCATGCAGATTTGATGCCTTTATTTGCAAAAAGGATACCTCATTCTGAATAAGAATTGCATCACTTAATCGGCACATCGTTGCATTCTGAATAAAACTCAAAAGGATGAGTTCGATGGCCACACACTCCCAAGCTGACTGCCCTATCCACTGCTTCTCCCCCCTGGGTCTCTGACTTTCATATTCCACACCTGAAGCCCAAAATGGGAATAGCCCAGCCTGTCACACACATCCCCAGAGAGGGAATAACTAGGGAATATCCTGACTGAGGCCCCTTGTCATCAAAGACATGCCAAGCTTATTATACAGTTATTCTCAGGGTAAATGTAATGATATTTAGTTGAGCCTCAAAGTGATGCATTGCATTTGTGTCTTTGTCTGTCTATATCATACATGGGCAACTGGCGGCCACATGCGGCCCCCACCTTCACATAATGCGGCCAGCAGGTTAATATTGATTGGGATACTGATATATTATTGATTTCAGCTGTAAACATGACCCGCTTTAATTACTTCAGTCTATATTAGTAGCTTAATGACTAGTATTACAATTCTA
Organism: Gymnoscopelus microlampas; assembly: GCF_963454915.1. Classification (NCBI taxonomy): domain Eukaryota; kingdom Metazoa; phylum Chordata; class Actinopteri; order Myctophiformes; family Myctophidae; genus Gymnoscopelus; species Gymnoscopelus microlampas. Next base: position 12,352,716 of record NC_139944.1, read on the forward strand.
GTCTTTCTTATGTCCAATGTATTTGTATTTAAGTTCATAAAGTTAACACAAGTATAACTAAATGCATTTGAAATTAAATTAAAAAAATACATTTCAGGATTCCAATTAAAAAAATAGCACAAAAAAATATCAGGATTCAAATGAAAAAATAGCAAAAATAGCAGATCTACAAGCTCAAAACGCGTTACGCTGCGACACATTTTGAGCTTGTAGATGGGCTACTTTTGTGTGACAGAATTGCGAAGTACGGCATTAATTTACGGAAAATGTGTGGCCCTCTGGAGTGAGTGCGGAAATATAGTGGCCCTCTCCATCGTCAAAGTTGCCCACCCCTGGTCTATATATCACTTTGTCCACACCTCTGGGTTGCCGTGCTAGTTTTGAGGTAGTATGATCACAAACTAAAATGTCATGATGTACATGTTTTACATTAGATTTAATATGTAGCATGATCTGACTTTTGTTAACACCACATCACAATTAGACACATTAGGATAAAATCTTATATTTTATTTTTGCACAACACAGCACAAACCGATTAGATAACTGAATGTTCATGCTCCATAAAAGTGATGCTGAGGGATCTAGTACAGTATGTATGCCATACTGTGACTGGGTTCCATAGTCTGGTCCATGGAGTATGATCTTCACTGGCAGATGGTCTTACTTACAGTACGTGAAGCAACCCTCTTGTTTCAAATGTCTCCCAGTGGCTCAGATGCTCTCAGTATTCTCTATTGACGGCTCACTTGACTTATTGACATCTACATATATTGGATAGGCAGTGACCGCTATGGGGTATACTACCTTACCTTATGTAGTTATGTTTGTTAAAGGAAGCATTTAACTATAATGTTCTAAAATGACTAGTACACACGAATCACATGACCTCTTCCAGCATCCCCAGTGCTTCTGTTTGTGACAGTGGGGAGAGCAAGTTTAGTCCATCTGTCACACTGGAAGTCCTAGGAGAGATGCCAATACCTCAGCATGAGGAGCATTTGTGTGTATGTGTGTGTGTGCATTTGTTTGTGGAGGAGCCAACAGATACAGTAGAGTGCATGTGTCGTTTATGTAACTGAAAGTGGTTTACGGGCTAGGGTTGTTAGCCCCACGCCCAACCCCCAACTTGGAGGACCAGGTGCTGCAGAGTGCATGTGTAGCTATCCTAAAATTGGCATTTTAATTTCATAAACAGTGTGGCCATGGATTTAAACCTTCATTTACAATATTATAGCTACAGTACGTCTTCTCACTGTAACATTATAGCTACCTACATTCTCCTGCATGTTCTCCATCTTCTTCAAAATGTGTCAGTGTCGCTTTAGAGTCTTCATGAACCAAACGTGAACTGGAGAGAATGAATGTTGCTCTGTGTTTCATGGTCTGCCATCAACTTTTTGAAATGACCAGCATCTAAGCCAAACTTGAACCTCCCTCCAGCCCAGTCCCAACCTTCGGGAGACAGGGGTGACGTGGGCCATGTGTCCTCCACCTAACAATCTCATTGATGCGACCCCTCCATGGAGTGACCCCGCCCCCCACCCCACCCGTCACCACCAGCATCAACCCCTAAACCCTTTAACCCTTCCCTAAACCCTCCGTTGGCCCCCTGATGTGCGTGTTCATTGGCTGACCGCCTTCAGGCGTCCCTTTTCCACAGGGTCCATTGTCTGGCCCCATAAGCAGCTTTGTTTCTGCATGTGCAGCTGGGCTAGCCCGCGCGGCCATTAGCTACAACATGCTAAAGAGAGAGCGGGATAATATAATTACAAAACAAAAGTCAGGTGGCTCGCCAAAACTGCCAGGAGAAGCCCATTTGGGGGGAGACGAGGAGGGGCTGGCGGGTGGCCAGCCATAATTCGATTATGAAGTTGTGTGAGTGACAAAAGAAACAATTGAATCCTTTTCTTTCATTGGCCCCACTGTGATTTAATTTGATTTCATTTTGGTTTTCAAAGGAGGGGCCTGTGAAAAGGGAGAAGATTTACTCTTCTAATTTCTAGAGTCAATGGCACAGAAAATTTGATATGGTTTGACAAAGTTGCAAGGGGGAAATTCTTTGCCGGGCTAACTTTATTGTCAGGCAGACATGAGATTCTGTCCGCTATGTGAGGCCCAAATCAGATGAACCACTGAAAGGGCCTGGTTTTCCTGTGAAGTGATGCTTTTACACTCCCAGTTTGCATGAATGCACACACAGTCGTGGACAATGGGATCAGTGGCAGATCTATCTCCGGTAATACTTTCTTTCAACAGAGGTGCAAGTGTGTCCCCCAGTTCAGTCGGCAGACCCAGAGTTTATCCCGTTAGTCACCCTAGATGAGTGAAAGAGTAAACGAAACCCCCATCCCAGCTGGAGACACACACACACACACACACACACACACACACACACACACACACACACACACACACACACACACACACACACACACACACACACACACACACACACACACACACACACACACACACACACACACACACACACACACACACACACACACACACACAACTTAGCCCCAGCTGGGTTGGTACACAGAGCTTTATAGACAGCTGATAGGACCAGGTTCGGCTAGTGGCTACTGTTCAGAGCAGGTCAAGCAGAACAGGATCTGTTAATGTCATTTAGTGTCTATGGCTGTGTGCAGGACACTGCATTTTGTTTTTGTTTTGTTGTTTGATAAGCCTGTAAGCGATTGTGTCAAACACATACATGCACATACTGCTGATGGCGGGGTGTCCGCGGCGCATTCTGCCAGTTAAGGGGTGTGTAAATGCCTGTTCTTTTTCAGATATAGGGTCTGATCGTGCCCTTGGGAGTAGATTTTCATTCATGCATTTTATGACGTGGAATTGTGAATTTCTGAAAGTTGTGATTCAATTTGAGAGTTTCTGGATGGAAATAAAGTTAGAATATGCATACCATGGGCAGATCACTGCATATTGCTTTAATGCAGAAATTGTTTTGAACAAACAACACATTTCCTCATCATTACCATACATAACATCTTATTCCCTTGTAACTTTGTAATTTGTATCCCTGTAACATTTAGTTTTTTACACATTTCAGTTCAATTTAAGAATGATATACTGTTCGGACTATGCTGCTCGGTGATGGATATGAAATGTGAGTGATGGACATTTCTAATAGATGTCTGATTTATCTGGGCGTGGAAGGGAATGCAGAGGCAATGAACTTCTTCCCATCACCGTAGGTGGTCTTATCCCAGGTGTAAGTCTGGATCATCAGCTCCTTCCCTCCAAGGCGTAGACGACACCTAAGAATGCAGATCATGGGTCAAAAAAGATGCATAAGCAAAAATGCATTAAATCTACATTTTCATCAAGTGTATGAATATGCTTACTGTTTTCCAGGGCGGGTGATATAGCAAAGACTGTAAAGTGCAAAGTCAAACTCAGGACTGCAGCCAATGATGGCAGAGCCCACCTGCTTGTAGTAACCATCCCACTTAAACTGCATGCCCAGAACATCAGGGTAGGAGGTCCACTGATAGATAGATAGATAGATAGACAGACAGACAGACAGACAGACAGACAGACAGACAGACAGACAGACAGACAGACAGACAGACAGACAGACAGACAGATAGATCAATTAATCAGTCAATCAATCAATCAATCAATCATAAAACAAAGTAATGCATAGGCCTACAAAATGATGAGTTGATATTGTGGATGCTTACAGGTCCATCAAAGCTGTGGCTGTAGTAGTTAAGCAGGCCCTGTTTCTCAAGAAGATAGAACTGGATCCAGTTGTGGAAACCAGACACCTTTCCACCCTTAACCTCTCCTTTAACAGAATTTCAAACAACTTTATTTTCCTTTCGGAACTTCGTTTGTGCAGTGGTTAAAAGACATTATCATTGCAAACAAGCATATTTTCATGATCGCAATGGTGATTATCAAGGATATCTACGGCTTGTCAAACCTGCAAAGATGTGCTCAAAGCCACTGGAGTCCATTTTGCCATTGTAACGGGAGTAGAGACCAAACCACATCATCTTGAGGTCCTGGATGAACTCCTCCTCTGATGAATAGCGACCTAAGAACACATAATAAACTCTAATATATTTAAGCCTGATGTATGCTTTGAATGCTTGACAAACCTGAACATTTCATACATTTTTCTTCAATCGGGCTGTACACTTGATCATGAGATATACTGCAATGCTACTGGAACCTCTGTAATACATATTTATTAGCATTTCTAGACCAATGTGAAGACAACCAGTTTTAATTAGACCTTTATATACCCTTAGTGAAGAGGAAAGCAAATAGCTCCCTGCCCAGCTCAGTGTTAGACATGGACTCCCTGATAAAGTTTTCCTGTTCAGCCAGCTGCTGTGGAGTGAAATCCTCTGTCTGTCCCGTCATTCTCCGGTAGTTGTCCAGTACAGCCACGAAGGCAGCATAGGTGGGCTTTGCAAACAGAACCTCTTCATTCAGGTAGCGGAACAAGCTGGAAATACAATGAAGAATAATTTATTTACTGTAGAAAGGCAGAACGAGTAAGCACCAGCATATGAGAGGGGAAAATTTACAATGATGAAGTGAGCTTTAACCACTAATCTAAACTTAGTAAACTGGATCTGAGGCTCTGTACTAGGACTGCCTTAAAAAAAGAAAGTCTACACCAAATCTCTTTGCCAAAAAAATACGATCTAAGCTTACAAGTTGCGACGCGTTGTGAGCTTGTAGATCTGCTATTTTTGGCTAATGTTCCCCCCAGAATATGGAGGGGTTCAGGTGGTTAACTGGATATTATAAAAGCACAAAAATGAAGAAGAACTACTGAAATATGTCTGTTTAAAATAATGTCCTTACGGGAGAGGTGACAGGTCCTTCTGGGAGCTGGTCTGGGAGTCGTGCACCAGGGCCTGAGGGTCAATGATGAGCTCTGAGGCTGAGGCCTTGTTTGAGTCCAGAGCGTAAAGAACCTCAGAGATAGCCTGAATCTCTGAATCAGTGATCACACTGCCACCGCCACCGCCACCACCACTGTCCCCATCACCTGTAGAGAGTCACACACACACACACACACACACACACACACACACACACACACACACACACACACACACACACACACACACACACACACACACACACACACACACACACACACACACACACACACACACACACACACACACACACACACACACACACACACACACACACACACACACACACACACACACACACACACGTACACACCGTTTGCTAACATTAGTTATTGTTTGATTTTGTGATTTATCTACAATAGAACAGGTAGTTGGCGCAGTGTGATGAGGTACACAAGAACACTAAGGAAAGTTGCATACAACTGTTGAGTTGGACCATACAGCTAGACTCCTCCAGCTTTGATACAGTACACAGCAGAACAGTGACATCTACTGGTTAGAGGCTCAAGTGACCACCGCACATAGGCCTACTACATGGGTCTATGTTTATGTCTGTACACACATGAGCCTCTTTTGACAGCATGTATAGCCCCCATTGAACTGGGAGGGGCATTACACGGTCATTTACAGGGTGGAATGGTAGATAGGCTGTTATGACCAATCATTTCTTAATACTTTTCAGACATTTTGAGTAGAATTTGGTGTTTTGTCTTGTGGCACAAGACAGGGCAGGACAGATAATATCTGACTGGCCAGTGGTCACCGTGTGAATTTCCCCAGGTGTTGGCAAAAGAACAACTGTGTACAGAAAATAGTAACACAAACAGATAGGGGATAGCTGATTAAGATTGCAGAGGTGCTCTGCAGCACCTTACCAATGGTCAACAAAGGGCTGTGAGTCGTGATCTATCTTTACTCACAGAGGTCTGTGTAGTCATTGCAGCAGTTATTGTGCTGGCCGCACTTGGAGTTGCAGTGGCATTTGTTGTTGGAGTTGTATTTCTCACCACATCGGCCCTTACAGGATGTTGCGCCTCCTGAAGAAAACGGTAGACACCTGAGTGGTCATTTGAGGCACAGGGTAATTGTATGTGTTTTACACATCTATTAAAAGACACAAAGGTCAGGGTTATCTTTACACATGTTTTCACATTTAACAACAACCTAATAGTCATTCACCTTTGCAGAGGCTGGCATAGTCAGAACAACAGTCTTTAAAGCGCTCGCAGGATGGGTTACACTGACAGGAGAATCCATTGTCCGTTCCGTATCCACATCGCCCCTCACAGGAATCCAGGGTGTCTGACAGCCAACAGAATAGTTGTTACACAAGGACACAGTGTATGGTACAGTACATTCCATTCCAAAATAATTAGACACTGTAAATTCATTTACAAAGCAGTGGACGTTTCGGTCCTCAGACCATCATAAACACTGAGGACCGAAAGTTCCACTCCTTTTTTTCACTGTGTCACTTTTTTCACTATGTAAATAAATCTTTTTTTTTCATCCTAAGAGCCTCAATATGTTTTGTCAGTGTGTGAGCTTTTTCTGTTTATTCTGAATGTAATGCTGGCCTCTCGCACCTGGTTCTGTCTTTGGTAAGCCTTATAAAGCCTTAGACTCTAGACTATAGAGCACAAGCTTTTCTATGTTATTGACAATATTGTATATGCCGTTAACATAATTGTATTGGATCCTGTAAAGATGAGTTAAATAGAGAAATTATTGGAATTAACCTACAAGACATATGAAAAGATAAAAACGAAAACCTCAAGTTTTTCTGTGGTGAAATGAGAGAAATGTCTTACTGCTGTGTCCCTGGTAGAACAGGGTCACCGAGAGGACAAGAAGGAGGAGGATCTTCATGGTGCCGCCGTATCAACCTGAGAAGAAGGAACGCTGCCCAAAGTAAATATCTCCCTTTTATGGTTTCACCTGGCCAATCCAGTTGCGAGACTCACTCTACGCCAGCCCCTAAAACAAGATGACACTTTGTTGTTAATAGAATTTGTATTTGAGCCCATATAACTGTAGGCATACATAAACATTTAATCAAATAAAAACTACAAAAAACACAACAAAACAACAGTAACTTAATTGTTCCATAGTTAGGCTACTAGGTTAGAATGATACTGTAGGTCCTCTCTAATACTAGTGAAACAAGAAACAAATTCCTCTGTAATGTATTTTAGACTCATAATGTTGAGCTGTATGTAGCAAGAACTATTTTGTGCATTTATATAGCATATTTTATCCAAAGCACTTTATATAGATTGTGCATTACATTCACCTACACATTCACACACCAATGGTGGAGGAAACCATGCAAGGCACCAACCTGCTCACCGGGAGGAATTAGGGTTTTTTAACATCTTGCTCAAGGACACTTCGACACTAACTCTGGGGGAGCCCGGGAATGAAATGGGAACCTCACGGTTGCCATCTGGCCTCTCTACCGGCCACTCTACCCCTGAACCAATGCCGCCTAAACAATGACATTTCTAAATCCAGTTCTAGTGCAAACACACATTTACTCAGGATAAACAGGGGCTAATGAACACACACGCACGCACACACACGCACACGCACACACACAGTGAGAACCAGCACACCTGAACACAGGTGGTGCCTATCAAGTTTAGACCTCCACTGTTTGACTATGTACAGCAAGAGTTAGATAATTATGTGGCCAATCTATGTGTGATGCAGCCAATAAATACAGAAAGAATATTTCGCAAACATTACATTTGTTTACAAGATCTAGTTCATTCAGGTTCTTGAAAACCGGTGATGGTCAATAATGTTGTTCTGTGTGGAACTGGAACTAAATGCTCCTGAACTTTGCGCCCACCTATCTTTTTTAGTATCTTTTAGTATCTTTTTAGTATCTTCTTTTTAGTAACTTTAATTTTTTTGGTTCCTTTTTTGTAAGTGAATGTGTTTTGAAAAATATATTTCACAGTCATGTGTGTTCCCACTCTTCTACCGTCATATCTGAGTGAAGTGATTCTACCTAACCCACAAACAGATTGACTAAACAATAAATATGGTACCTCATGATATTTTCATGCTGATCAAACCATTCACTGACTATTTGTGCCTTGAGGATGGTGGCATTGTCATTGTGGAACAGACTCACCAGGATAAAGACTTTAGGGTGAAAGTGATCAGACTCACCAGGATAAAGACTTTAGGGTGAAAGTGATCAATTAGATAGATTCCCTTTTCTTTTTCTTTTACCTTATATTGTTGTGAATTCAGTAGACTCTCAATGTGGTCCTAAAGAGTTTTCCTCTAGTTAAGGCTTGTGAGTGATGATGATTCAGTTGAGTAGCAAGCTCTGAGAAGTGAGAACAAGATTACACCAGGCAACAGTATCACACAACAAGTTCTGAAGTTTATTAAGCAGAACCAGCATATGAGTCTTGACTGATAGAGATAGACAAGGACAGGACAGGAACATACAGTACTGTGCTTAACACGCAGTCATGTGATACATGCAAAGATACATACATGATGTATGTGATGTTCTGATAAGTAGATGAGTTTTTCACAGTGACATCTCATTTGTTTGGGTCTGCCCTGCAGTATCTTTGTTAAAATAGAGCATCATGGCGTCACACGCATACTGTATCTACTGTATCTACTGTATCTACTATACATGCTTATTTATCAGTACAGTTCAGTACAGATGCTGGGTTGCAGGTCAAACCTCCAGTATATTATTATATAACAGTTACGATACAGTATACAGTACATGATGGGGTGGAGCTACAAGAACAGATATATTACTAAAGGAGTTAGAAGAACCTTGCATTCAGTGTACTATTAGCTACCAATTACTGGGGTGATTGCTTTCATTTGTAATGTTACTTTTAAAATAACAAGGTTCCTTATTGCAGGTGTAATAGTAGCATGAGAATGAAACACAGGAGAGGCAGGAATAAGAGCCAAGAGCCAAACCAAGATAAATGAGAATGAAAATAAAGATACAAACTAAAAAACATCATAACAATACTGATAGATAGTCTGTAACTTTAAAAAAATATATATATTTTAATGTTGACAGTGCTACAGTTGGGACTATGCTGCTTAATGATGGATATGAAATGTGAGTGATGGACATTTCTAATAGATGTCTGATTTATCTGGGCGTGGAAGGGAATGCGGAGGCAATGAACTTCTTCCCATCACCGTAGGTGGTCTTATCCCAGGTGTAAGTCTGGATCATCAGCTCCTTCCCTCCCAGGCGTAGACGACACCTACGTATAAGAATGCAGATCACGGGTCAAAAAAGATGCATATTAAGCAAGAATGCATTAAATCTACATTTTCATCAAGTGTATATGCTTACTGTTTTCCAGGGCGGGTGATATAGCAAAGACTGTAAAGGGCAAAGTCAAACTCAGGACTGCAGCCAATGATGGCAGAGCCCACCTGCTTGTAGTAACCATCCCACTTAAACTGCATGCCCAGAACATCAGGGTAGGAGGTCCACTGATAGACCGACAGACAGACAGACAGACAGACAGACAGACAGACAGACAGACAGACAGACAGACAGACAGACAGACAGACGTCAGCCAATCAATCAATCAATCAATCAATCAATCAATCATAAAAAATAAAGTAATGCATAGGCCTACAAAATGATGGGTTGATATTGTGGATGCTTACAGGTCCATCAAAGCTGTGGCTGTAGTAGTTAAGCAGGCCCCTTTTCTCAAGAAGATAGAACTGGATCCAGTTGTGGAAACCAGACACTTTTCCACCCTTAACCTCTCCTATAACAGAATGTGTTCAACTTCAACTTCAGACGACTTTATTTTCCTTTCAGAACTTCTAGTGCAGTGGTTAAAAGACATTATCATTGCAAACAAAAACAAGCATATTGTCATGATCGCAATGGTGATTGTCAAGGATATCTACGGCTTGTCAAACCTGCAAAGATGTGCTCAAAGCCACTGGAGTCCATTTTGCCATTGTAACGGGAGTAGAGACCAAACCACATCATCTTGAGGTCCTGGATGAACTCCTCCTCTGATGAATAGCGACCTAAGAATACATAATAAACTCTAATATATTTAAGCCTGATTTGAATGCTTGACAACAATGATGTATTTTCAACTGAGAAATGCATAAATCTGTCTTCAATCGGGCTGTACACTTGATCATGAGATATACTGCAATGCTACAGGAACCTCTGTAATACATCTTTATTAGCATTTCTAGACCAATGTGAAGACAACCAGTTTTAACTGGACCTACATACCCTTAGTGTAAAGGAAAGCAAATAGCTCCCTGCCCAGCTCAGTGTTGGACATGGACTCCCTGACAAAGGCATCCTGCTCAGCCCGCTGCTGTGGAGTGAAACTCTCTGTCTGTCCCGTCATTCTCCGGTAGTTGTCCAGTACAGCCACGAAGGCAGCATAGGTGGGCTTTGCGAACAGAACCTTTTCATTCAGGTAGCGGAACAAGCTGGAAATACAATGAAGAACAATTTGCTGTAGAAAGGCAGAACGAGTAAGCACCATGAGAGGGTAACAATTACAATGATGAAGTGAGATTTGACCACTTAAGATAAACCCTAATCTAGATTTAGTAAACTGGACCCGAGGCTCTGTTCTAGGACTGCTTTAAAAAACAAAAAACAAATCTAAAACAAAAAAATATGATCTAAGCTTACAAGTTGCGACGCGTTGTGAGCTTGTAGATCTGCTATTTTTGGCTAATGCTCCCCACAGAATTTGGCGGCTGGGGTTCAAGTGGTTAACTGGATCTTATAAAAGGACAAACATGAAGAAGAACTACTGAAATATCTCTGCTTACGGGCGAGGTGACAGGTCCTTCTGGGAGCTGGTCTGGGAATCATGCACCTCGGCCTGAGGGTCAATGATGAGCTCTGAGGCTGAGGCCTTGTTTGAGTCCAGAGTGTAAAGAACCTCAGAGATAGCCTGAATCTCTGAATCAGTGATCACACTTTCACCACCACCACCACCACCACCACTGTCCCCATCACCTGTAGAGAGTGACACACACACACACACGCACGCACGCACGCACGCACGCACGCACACACACACACACACACGTACGTATAGACACATGCACACATCGTTTGTTAACATTTGTTATTGTATATTATTGGTGCAGTGTGATGAGGTACACAAGAACACTAAGGAAAGTTGCATACAACTGTTGAGTTGGACCACTCAGCCAGACTCATCCAGCTTTAATACATTACACAGCAGAACAGTGACATCTACTGGTTAGAGGCTCAAGTGACTACGCACACATACATGCCTATGTTTATGTCTGTACACACATGAACCTCTTTTGACAGCATGTATAGTCCCCATTGAACTGGGGGGAATAATTACCCGGTCATTTACAGCGTTGGTTCTCACAGTGGGGTCCGGGGACCCCCAGGGGTACTTGAGGGGGTTCCAGGGGGTCCCCAGCTAAATGATGGATAGGAACCAAATGGACCCTTATGGGTCTGTAACTCTGAGAGTGTACAAATGGAACCAAATGGACCCGTTAGGGTCCATTTGGTTCCATTTGTACACTCAGAGTTACATTAACATTGATTTTACAATATGAATTGGGGTCCCAGAAATAAAAATGCCGTTAAATGGGGGTCCGTAGCCTAATGCATGTCAAACTGGGGGTCCTTGAAATTAAAATGGTTGAGAATCACTGCTAGAGCCATAACAAATCTTCTCTTATGGGGGTCCCTACGGCATATCTTTTCAAATGGGGGTCCGCGGGCTAATAAGTGTCAATTTGGGGGTCCTTGACATGAAAAAGTTTGAGAACCACTGATTAACAGGGTGGAATGGTAGATATAGCTATTATAACCTATAATTTCTTAATAATTTCCAGACATTTTGAGTTGAATTTGGTGTTTTGCCTTGTGGCATAAGACAGGACTCATAATTTCTGACTGGCCAGGCCGCCAGTGGTCACCATGTGAATTTCCCCAGGTGTTGGCAACAGAACAACTCTGTACAGAAAATAGTAACACAAACAGATAGGGGAGAGCTGATTAAGAGTGCCGAGGTGCTCTGCAGCACCTGACCAATGGTCAACAAAGGGACCGTGATCTATCTTTACTCACAGAGGTCGGTGTAGTCATTGCAGCAGTTATTGTACCGGTCACACTTGGAGTTGCAGTGGCATTGGTTGTTGGAGTTGTATTTCTCACCACATCGCCCCTTACAGGATGTTGAGCCTGAAGAAAACGGTAGACACATGAGTGGTCATTTGAGGCACAGGGTAATAGTATAAGACTTTTACATATCTACTAAAAGGACACAAAGGTCAGGGTTATCTTTACACATTTATTCTCATTTAACAACAACTTAATAGTCATTCACCTTTGCAGAGTCTGGCATAGTCAGAACAACAGTCTTCAAAGGGCTCGCAGGTTGGGTTACACTGACAGGAGAATCTATAGTCTGCTTCGTGTCCACACCGCTCCTCACAGGAATCCAGGGTGTCTGACAGCCAACAGAATAGTTGTTACACAAGGATACAGTCAGTGGTGTAAAATAACAAAAAAAAAAATTTAAGTACATTTACTCAAGTACTGTACTTAAGTATTTCCAAATGTCTGTACTTTTACTTCTACTACTTCTACTCCACAACATCTCAGAGGCAAATATTGTACTATTACTCCACTATAATTATTTGACAGCTTTAGTTACTAGATTTATATTATTATCACAAAACATACATTAACCACTTCAGCCCTATATCTTTTTCGGCCATTTGAAAATAGCCAATCTACATGCTCACAATACGTCTCGATGTGACGCATTGTGAGCTTGTAGATCTGCTATTTTCCAAAGATTTGTATTCATTTTGAGCTTGTGAAAAGGGACATTCTGCATAATGAGTACTTTAACTTTTGTACTTTAATTATATTTTGATACCAATACTTTTGTACTTTTGTAATGTAATGTAATGTAACTCAAGTATTTCTTTAATTCCGGACTTTTACTTGTAACAGACTATTTCTATATTGCAGTGTTGATACTTTTACTTAAGTAAAAAAATGTAGTACTTTTTCCACCACTGGACACAGTGGTGAATGGTATATCCCATTCCAAAATAAAGGCTCAGACACTGACAGAAAATATTGGGGCTCTTAAATGCAATGCTCTTATTCATTTACAAAGCAGTGGACGCTTTGGTCCTCAGACCATCATAAGCACAGAGGACCGAAAATTCCACTCCTTTTTTTCACTGTGTCACTTTTTTAATGTAAATAGTAAATATCCTAAGAGCCTCAATATGTTTTGTCAGTGTGTGAGCTTGTGCCTGCCTCTCGCACCTGGTTCTATCTTTGGTAAGCCATATGTGGGATGGGTAGATTAGTCAAAGGTGGGTTGGGGTGACCCTTGATGATCGCTTGAAATATGCTAGTGGTCCAAAAAAAAACTAAAAAACAACCACTGATCTATTCCTCTTACTTTATCCAACCTTCCATATTAAACCCCTGTTAACTGATACTATACTGATTTGTAACATTTATGAGTGAGCAAACACATGCCATTAAATGGCCACATTTCCCTTCTTGAGATTCTAACTCCCTTTTCTGTGGAATTTCTTGACCTCAGACTTCAGTCAGTAACTGACTTCATTGGCTTGTCAGGTCATTTAGTGCACTGCCTCTCAGGTAGTGGTCCATGGCCCACTAATGGTTACAGGTGGTCCATGCCTGTCTTTTCCTCCATTTTCTGTCTCCAACCTTGCCCTGTACATAATACTGTTATATAATACTACATAATACAAACGGTAAATTACATTTAGCTTTTACCGTCTGAAAACTGATCCAGAACTTCACAAGGGACACATATCTCTTGAAAGAGTCTGTGGAGAATGAGCTGATCCTCTTCTGTAGAAAGCTTGTACTTTTGGAATTAATTGAAACACAAACCTCCCCCAATGACCACTGATAATGTTTTTAATTCCACTGTCCTCATATCACACAAATACCAAATGACTAAGTTTCTCCAAAATAAAATGATGAACAGAAACAAAATCCTCATTTTATACATTACTGAATGGATGACCAGGGACCACATGAAATACCTCCACGGACCACCAGTGGTCCACGGACCACCAGTGGTCCACGGACCACCAGTTGAAAACCTCTGGTCTAGATCACAAGCTTTTCTATGTTATTGACAATATTGTATAACATGTTAACATAAAAAGTTTTTCGTGGTGGAATGAGAGAAATGTCTTACTGCTGTATCCCTGGTAGAACAGGGTCACTGAGAGGACAAGAAGGAGGAGGATCTTCATGGTGCCGCCGTATCAACCTCAGATGAAGGAATGCTGCCAAAGTAAATATCTCCCTTTTATGGTTTCACCTGGCCAATCCAGTTGCGAGACTCTACGCCAGCCCCTAAAACAAGATGGCACTTTATTTTATTAATATAATTTGTATTTGAGCCCATATTAAGGTAGGCATACATAAAAAGAAAAGAAAAGAAAAACTTCAAAAACACACAACAAAGAAACGGTAACTAATTTGTTCCATAGTCTGGCTACTATAAGAATGATTCTGTAGGTCCTTTATAAACAACTAACTATTGCAACAAGAAACAAAACAGTAGAAAGAACTATGGCATTCTTAAATCCAGTTCTAGTGCAAACACAAATTTACTCAGGATAGACAGGGGCTAACACACACACGCACACACACACACGCGCACGCGCACGCGCACGCACGCACACACACACACACACACACACACACACACACACACACACACACACACACACACACACACACACACACACACACACACACACACACACACACACACACACACACACACACACACACACAGTGAGAACCAGCACACCTGAACACAGGTGGTGCCTATCAAGTTTAGACCTCCACTGTTTGAATAATATTATGCACAGCAAGAGATAGATAATTATGTGGCCAACCTATGTCTGGTGTAGCCAATAAATACAGAAAGAATATTTTGCAAACATTAAATTTGATTACCAGATCCAGTTCATTCAGGTTCTTGAAAACAGGTGTCGGTCAATAATGTTCTGTGTGGAACAGGAACTAAATATTCCTGAACTTTGCCCCCACCCCTCCTATATCTTCTTTTTTTGGTTCCTTGTAAATGTGAATGTGTTTTGAAAAATATTTTCACAGTCATGTGTGTTCCCATTCTTCTACCTTCAGATCTGAGTGAAGTGATTCTACCTAACCCACAAACAGATTGACTAAACAATAAATATTGTACCTCATGATACTTTCATGCTGATCAAACCATTCACTGACTATTTGTGCCTTGAGGATGGTAGCATTGACATTGTGGATAGATTCCCCAGGATCAAGACAGAAATAGTAGACTTTAAGGTGTAAGTGATCAATTAGATAGATTCCTTTTCTTTTCTTTTACCTTACTGTTGTGAATTCAGTAGACTCTCAATGTGGTCCTAAAGAGTTTTCCTCTTGTTAAGGCAAGCTCTGAGAAGTGAGAACAAGATGACACCAGGCAACAGTATCACACGACAAGTTCTGAAGTATATTAATTATTAAGCAGAAAGAGCACATGTGCAGCGCAGAAGTGGCGGGAAGATATGAGTCCTGACTGATAGAGATAGAGAAGGACAGGACAGGAACACACTGGGCTTAACATGCAGTTATGTGATAAATAGAAAAGATGTACTGTATGTACATGATGTATGTGATGTTCTGATAAGTTTTTCACAGTGACATCTCATTTGTTTGGGTCTGCCCTGCAGTATCTTTGTTAAAATAGAGCATCATGGCAGCATCACACGCATACTGTATCTACTGTATCTAGTGTACATGCTTACTCAGCTGCTCAAATGTATCAGTACAGATGCTGGGTTGCAGGTCAAACCTCCAGTATATTATTATATAACAGTTACCATACTGTATACAGTACATGATCGGGTGGAGCTACAAGAAAAGATATATTACTAAAGGAGTTAGATTTAGAAGAACCCTGCATTCAGTGTACTATTAGCTACCAATTACTGCAGGCGTTTGCTTTCATTTTTAATGTTACATTTAAAATGACAAGATAGGATCTATTGCCGGTGTCATAGCAGCAACAGCTATGAGAATGAAACACAGGAGAGGCAGCCAAACCAAGATAAATAAGAATTAAAAAACAAACAGAAACATGATTAAAGCACTGGGTGTCTGACTGTGTGAATGAGTGAACATATGTACTGTCTATCGATACTTAAATGTACAGTGAATATTTGAATGAATATCACCATGTACTATACCGCCATGAATTTATGAACATTATATGTATTCATTAATTTGTGGCGGTAGGCTGTATAGTACATGTACATATTATGTACCCTCTCTATCCACACTGGTTATATGAATGAATATAATATAATGTATATTGTATATTATGTACAGTCTATGAACAATAAATATTAGAATGGATGTGTACTGTCAACACTCAACAGACCTTTAATATGAATATATTGATGAATGTACAAGTACTATATCTATCAACAGTCTATAAGTGAATATAAGAACAGTCTGTCAACAAACAGTTATCATTAACAGGCACCTGTCAAAGTTCTGCAATTTAGTAGTCCATGTACAAGTGTACCAGAGTCCATGCAGGAGCCAGTAGTCAAAAGTAGCTGTATTCAGTCATTTTGGTGGTACACAAAATACTGTTTAGCCTGCCAAAGCATCCAGTTGTTGCATTTCACACAGTTAATCAAAGATAGCTCAACCAAAATAGCTTTTTGCTCCAGTGTTGTTGTTGTTGCAACACTAGATAGACAGTTGATACCACCTCCTGGTACCACGTCCCAGTGGGTATACTTTTTTTTATTTTAAAACAAGTGCCACCAATATAAAAATGTACTTGCACTATCATTAGACAGAGACTCTGTTGAAATATATCTGTTTAATTAATACATTGATTGATTAATTAATTCATTCATTCATTCATTCATTAATTACTTCTTTTTTTTTCTTTTTTTACCTCAAACCACAAAGTCCTGCTCATTTTCATGGGAGCTGCTTGTTTATTTACCATTTTTATTTTATTCACATGTTTATTTAATCTTAACTGACCCTGTTTGGCCAGTTTTGAGATATGATATTCACAAATATTGAACCGCTCGATGAATTGAATACACACAAGACCCCAATGGAAACAAGCCATAGTGCTTTCTTGGGTTTATCCTTTTAGTATCTTTGTATAAAATGTACCTCTGTGCTTTTTTGGTGAAATGTTAATAAAGTATTCACTGACTCAATCAATCAATCAAAAGCTCAGGGCAAGAGGAATACTGTAGTGTCACTTACTCCCTTCCTCCAGGCGGCGCTGTGAGAAACTAGCGCATATGTTTACTTTTGGCCCCAGTCGGCTGCCTTCCACAGAGCTGTCAGCGTGTATTTCAATGACATCCCGGTTTACCTTTCATAAGAAATAAAGAATAGAGATACAACCATGTCGTTAACCTTTGTTTTTAGAGCATTAAGAACACAAGTTTCAAAGGTAGGCAAGTATAAATGCATGTTCTTTTGTTATAGGCGTGTGTCAATAAGAGGTAGAGCTGCTGTCAGTCAGTTGATTTCATTCACTGGTGGCTTTCCTTAAAATGAAACAGTGAATTGTGATTTGGACAGAGTTGTTCTTTCACCTTGAGCAATTCTAAGTAGACACAGTACTTCAAATATAGTGAACGTATGCTAACTCCTTAAATGTACAGCCAGATATAAGGAGTCTGCAGTGGCAAAAGAAGTACTCAGATATTTTACTTATGTAAAAGTAGCATTACCACAATATATAAAATACTCTGTTACAAGTAAAATGCCTGTGTTCAAAATGTTACCTCAGTAACAGTACAAAGGTATTGGCATGAAAATATACTTAAAGTACCAAAAGTAAAAGTACTAAAATGTTTGAAAATAGCAGATCTACAAGCTCACAATGTGTCACAGTGTTGTGAGCTTGTAGATCGGCTATTTTCAAATAGCCTAGGTATAAAATTGGATTAAAGTGGTTCATGTATGTTTTGTAATATCATTATTTATATCTGCTAACTAGTAACTACATTTTTGAAATAGTTATATTGGAGTAAAAGTACAATATTTGCCTCTGAGATGTAGTGGAGTAGAAGTTAAAGTACTGAAAATCTGAAGTACTCCAGTAAAGTAAAAGAACCTCTAAATTGTACTTTTCATCCGATGTCACCCTCAGGTGGGGGGTTGCCAGTATGTGCAATCCTTACACACAGGCTGTCACCTTCTGGCTGCTGAGAAAGCCCTCTTGATGAAGCTGAGGAAGAGCACTGGATATACCTTCATAAACTGCAAGAAAGCACTGGAGAAGTTTGACAATGACATAACGCAGGTATAACCCTGTCTGTCTTTTTTTGTTCAGCATTCACATTCTGGTTGTAGTGGTATTATAAGAAATTAAGCGAAAGACATTTTTAAAACATAAGCAATATCAGTGGTTCATCAATGCATGCCATCTTCTCTACCCCGAACCTAAGGCTGAGAGTTGGTTACATGATCAAGCCCAGAAAGAAGGTTGGAGCAAAGCAAACAAGCTGGAGGGTCGGAAAGCAAAAGAGGGTCTGATTGGTCTTTTTGTAGGAGACAAAGCTGCAGTTATTGTGGAGGTAAGTCCAGTGATAGTGGCTGACTCTGGTCATGCACAACAGCCTTAACATGTTAAACTTGTTTTGCCTCCCTGCCAATTTTGTGCTGTTTAATAAGCAATGTATTGTTCTGCCTACGTTCATTTGGTTATCTTATGCGGTCCTAGTATTGAATTCAAACATTGTTTCTGTTCTGTCCTCTGCCTGCGTGATCCAGGTAAACTGTGAGACAGACTTTGTTGCTCGTAATGAGAAGTTCCAGCAACTGGTTAAGGATGTGGCATTTGCTGCCATGGCTCACCACCGGACGAAAACTCAAGGCCAGGAAGGATATTCTAAGGTATGGATGGACTTAATTGTGGAGCTAAGTTTAGAGTATTTCACTTCAGTATCAAAGAGCTCTGCCAGCCCACTACTAGGCTAGCCAGCTAGCCTAGTAGTGTTTAAGTGTCTTTGCTGTGTGACTCTCCATCTCTCTACCTGTTTCCTGTCTCTCTACTATCCAAATAAGATCCAGAAAAGCCCCCCCCCACTAATGGTCTTAATGTTGGTTCAACCCTCGTCACAGCTCCCTCCGAATTCTCATCAGAGCAGCCATCGGCTCGGTGAATGCAGTAAATTTCCTCAGTAAATACTCCCTTTCCCATAAAGGATACGGTGTCAAACACTAAGGCTGATGGCACAACAGCCACCACTGTGACATCTCTAATGCAGTAGTTCTCAAAGTGGCATCTGGGGATCCCCAGGGGTCCTTGAATGGTGTCTCCAGCAAAATGAAGAACAGTTACACATTTGAGCCCTATTCTATTTTTTAGCTATTAAAAAATAACAAATCTACAAGCTTACAACGCGTCGCAACTAAATAAGCGATTTAAACGCTTGTTTCAACCCGTCGCTTAGATTTTATTTTCCGCTAGAAGTTAAAACATCTGAGAGCAGGGGAGATGACCTTTACTTTTTGGATACGATGTGCGGAAAAGGGTAAGAATCATGCATAGTGGAAAATGTCCTCCCCAACAGGCACCGAGCTACTGTATGTGGAACCTCATCTCGGAGCTATACAGCGGAGGGAGAGTTTCCGATTGGAGCAAGTAGATCACCTAGTTTTTTTTTAAAGAAAGTGTTGACAAATCTTCTCCCTGGCACCAAGTCATATCAGATGGGGAACCGCAGCCAAATACATTGGGGGTTCTTGACATGAAACGGTTTAGGAAGCACTGCTCTAATCTAATGCACTGAATGTTGTTGGTTTCAGAATATGCTGGCAGCTGATCAGCTGAGTAAACTTAATGTCACTGAAGGAACTTCACTGGCTGACCAGGTGGCTCTCACAATAGGTCAGGATTGTTCACATAGCATGTTACATGACCATATCTCATGTTAGGGCTGGGCAAAAGGACTTCAAATGACTATCATGATTATTTCAAACTTATAAATCGATTACGATTAATGAAGGAAGAAAAAAAAGAAGTTAAATTATCAGGTCTGCAAGCTCACAATGCGTCACATTGTGAGCTTGTAGATCAGCTATTTTCACATATTTTGTGTTCAACAAAAGTATAATACAGGGTTAAAAGGTAAATCAGACTAATCGATTTAGTAGATTATAAAGAAATCTATGAGAATTGTTTCATGTCGAGAAATACCATTTAAATGAACCAGATTAAGTCAGTTATTGGTTCTAAATCTTGTCCAGCCCTAATCTTATGCATATATTTATTTGATTCTGCAATGTGTTAGTGATGTAACCCGTGGCCCCCCTCCCATTCTGTTCACAGGTCGTCTGGGTGAGAACATGGCAGTGAGGCGGGCAGTGACAGTGGGGGTCCCTGCCGGTTGGCACATTGGGTCTTATGTGCATGCCGCTGTGGCTGGCCAGAGTGACATGACCATGGGCCGCTATGGTGCCCTGGTGGTGTTCCATGGTGGAAAGGAGGGGTCTCAGGAGGCTCTGGGGCGTAAGCTGGGTCAACATGTGGTGGGGGAGGCACCTGTGTCCCTGGGCAACATGGATGATCTGCCTTGTGGTGAGAGCGAGACTCGCCTGCTGCCCCAGACCTTCCTCCCAGACCCCAGCAGGACAGTGGCGCAGTTCCTCAAAGGGCAGGAGGCCCGAGTCCTGGACTTTGTCCGATTTCAATGCGGCGAGCCGGCCGCAGGTGAAGGAGCGGAATGATTTGTGGAGTGATTTGTTGTTATTGTTATCGTTATTATTATTTCTTATAATGATGATACAGTATGCAGATACCCAGAATATTTCAAGCGTTCAGTCTTATTTTCTGCTATGTGTCTAATATGTCAAATATGTACCAACACTTGCTGTACGATTAAATCAGACTCCCAACAAGGATTTTTGTCAACCTCAAAATGTCGTTGAGTTTTTTTTTTTTTTTTTTACGGGAAGGGTATAGGCTATTCCTTCTTTTTTCTCAAGTCTTCAGAATTACTTTTTAAGTGACAAGGTCACTATCGAGATTTTGGGTGAGCTTGATTCCATCGGTTATATTTTATGGCATTTCTGATTAATGTAGACGGCGACTAAGACTTCACACTCTTGGCTCCGAAGCTTTTTATTTTTTACATCAGTAATGTTGCTATACAGATGTTATGTTATCCAGATCAAATGTACTTCAAGTTCATATGTTATACGTTACTAAAATGTGCAATGTTTGCTTGTCCACATGCTATAAATATGTTAGTTAGTATATTAGATGCTAATTTTGATGTCTACTTACCATTACTTGGTTACCTTGCATTTCTTGGCACTATTTACTTCCGCTGCTTACCCTGTTGTTGGTTGACTATGATTCATGCTGCATACTCTGGATAAGAGTGTCTGCTAAATGTCTATCCAGATTGGAGTCGGATTGGTTTTATGCAGCATGAGTATAAACAAGGCTATATAAGGACTGATTTGCAAAAATCAATGAGTTTTTTTGTTTTTGTCGTTCAGACTTGATCAAACCAATCTGATTCCAATCTGGATAGACCAAAAATCTGATTTGGGGTTCCAGTACTGTGAACATAGCCTCAATGTACATTGTAGGACAGTGAGACACGACATGAAGCTCTGCTCTGCAGAGGGATGACAACCAGCAACACAGCAGGCCTCCAGCTAGGGCGTCATTGCAAGGTTAGGATTCCTAAAGTAGAATTCACCCTGCAGGCTGCCTGCTGAAGGGTGGAGGAGGTCAATTATTTGAACTCAACCCAGAAACGATGACTCGCGTCACCAGGCTTTCCGCAGTACCCTCGGAAAGCCTGGTTTCTATTCCGAATTAACCAGACTGATCCGGTCTAGAGCCCGCCTATTATAAACACCTTAATATACATGCATTCTTATCCTGCTCCGTTTCCGTATCCGCTCTAGACCCAGACCGGATCTGCAACCTGCAAAGCAAATTGATCCCTGTCCAATTTCTTATGTAAAATTAACACTCCTGATTGGCCGTTCCAGCGCCGAGGTAGTGACGACCAGCGTTGCCATGTCGGCTTATTATAAGCGACTTAAAGCTTCTTTTTCTGTAAAGTTGCTTGTAAATATTGGTAGTTGCGTTTTTTTTGGCTTGTTTCTAAGTGTAGTTGCTTATTAGGGCTTGTTTCCTAATGTTATTTAAATCAGTGGTTCTCAGACATTTTCATGTCAAGGACCCCCAAATTGTATATTTTTGTCTGCGTACTGAAATCTGCCATATGGCCCGTGTGGCCCAGAATTGTGTTGTTAAGCTATTCCACATTTTAAAATCGTTCCCAATTTTAAATATCATATTTACAAGCTCACAACGCATCGCGAGCTTGTGGATCGGCTGTTTTCAGATGACTGCTCATGTGGCCAGTTGCTTCTTTTGGGCATGTTTTGCTTATTTCTCTCACAAAACCTGGCAACGCTGAGTGACGACACCAGGGGTGTACCCAGTATTCAGGCACAGTGGAAGAAGAACCAGAGATATTTGATTGTCTCAAATCGGTCCAACAAACCAAACACAAGACATGGTAAGCACACATTTACACCCTTATCAGATGCATAGGAACGAAGCATTGCTTTTTGTATTTATGTGAAGGTGCCAATGTGGCTACCTAGCTAATGTTACATAGCCTAAATGCTGCTTTAACCGTAACGTTAGCTATACGAGCTAAGCCTAGGCTAAACTGTACCATGGTCTAATCCCACCACTAATATCTAGTCTTTTCCTTTGCATTGTCATCATGAACGCTGCTCCTCGACCAGTCTGACTTCTCAGAGGACCAGATCATTGGTGAGTTTAAACATATATAGGCCAGTGTTTCCCGAACAGTGGGTCGGGACCCATATGTGTATCGTGGACACATTTTAATGGGTCGCGAGTAAATATCCCCTTATTTTTCAGTAACTACATTTTGTTTTGAATTATTAGTATTTATTTCAAAATATTTACAAAAAAAATCAAATTCCTTAAATTAGAAATAAAAATAACTAAATTGACACATTTTGAGCTTGTAGATCTGCTATTTTCACTACCATGGGTCCTGGGGAGACTTTACATTTCTCTTTTGGGTCTTGAGCTGAAAAGTTTGGGAACCAGTGATCTAGGCCATGACGTTCATCTCAACATCATGGTAATTTATTTGGCATTATAGGTTTTTGAATTCCTTGTTCTGACTCTGTAGTGAAATACTGGTTTCATCACCCTGCGGGAGCCCAGCAGGTAACAGTGTTTGCGGTGATGATGAATATCTTAACGCAAAGTTGATCTAACCTGGAATGTCTGCTGGTTGATTTGTGTTAATCACGACTCAACATTTAGTTAGAACCGGTAACATTAAGAAGTGTGAATTTATGCTACTAGTGGAGGATGGATGTTAACGTCATGCCATCCGATCATCCTAACTAAACATCACGATCTCGGCACAGTGCGTGGATGATCTAAGCGTCGCAGGCCTAATAATGATATATTCTACTTGACTGGCCCTTACCAATATTTACAAGCAACTTTGCATTTACAGAAAAAGAAGTCGCTTATAATAAGCGGACATGGCAACACTGTTTGTGAGTTGTTCGTGGTCTGAAGGCGTGGCGCCATAACATCACTCGTCAGAGTGAAACTGTGTGACTTTAACTCCCGGATCGAGACAATTCATTGATTCATGGGCTGTTTGCTCTGTTTCACATAACAGTGGCCTTGTAAGGGCCTTTGTTTAGTGGGAGAGAGACGCTTTAATTGCGCGTGTTTGTCAGTGAAGATGGGTGACAGATTGCACGGTCAAGGCACTCATCGCTGGCTTTCAATGCCATATAAGGGAAAATGGGGCTACTTGTAGTTCTGTCTGTCTGTCGCTAGATGAGCTCAGTGGTGGGAAAAGTACTCAATTTTTTTTTACTGAAGTAAAACATCAATACTGCAAAGTAGAAATACTCTGTTACAAATATAAGTCCGGAATTCAAACTTGAGTAAAAGTACAAAAGCATTGGTATCAAAATGTACTTAAAGTACCAAAAGTAGAAAGTAGGCTACTCATTATTCAGAATGTCCCATTTCACAAGTTTTCAAAATAAATAAATAAATATACATGAAAATGTATGCAGATATTTTAAATAGCGGCTTGTAGATAGGCTATTTTCAAATGGCCGAAATGTATATAGGGCTGAAGTGGTGTTGAAGTATGTTTTGTAATCAAAATCTAGAAGTTTTCAGATAATTGTAGTGGAGTAGTACAATATTTGCCTGGAAATACTCCAGTTAAGTAAAAAATACCTCAAAATTGTACGCAAGTACAGCACTAAGTAAATGTACTTAGTTACTTTACACCACTGGCTGCATGCCATCTAAAGAGAGACCAAGAACTACAACTGTGGCTGATCCTTCAAAGTTTGGTCTTGTGTGTTCTATTAACAAGCTATTGTGCACTTGTTATTGTCTATTTATTTTATTTTTTATATAAAATCACCATTATGCAGCATACACACAGGCACTGACTATCTGTACCTGAATCGTGTGTCTCTCCTTATCAGAGTTCAAGGAAGCTTTCCTTTTGTTTGACCGAACGGGCGATGGAAAGATCAGCTTCAGCCAGTGTGGGGATGTCATGCGGGCCCTTGGACAAAACCCTGTCAACGCCGAGGTGCTCAAAGTTCTGGGGAACCCCAAATCAGAAGGTGAGCCCTATAGCAACTGATGCTCAGACCAATGACTTGCAGTGAATCGCAGTAAGGCACTACATGGTCTAATCGACTCCATTTATCACACTTGGATTAACATGTAGGTCGGTTGTCTTGAGCGTGACCTCATTGTAGTCTAACAGAGTCGGTACATGGAGTCATTTTCCTGTTTGTCCTAGTATGTCCGTGATTGACTTATCTGCATGTAAAAGCATTTCTATTTTGTGATAACCTTTGTGGGTTGACGCCCCAAACAGTCAAGTCCAGTCATGTTATTGACATGCAGACATTGGCATGTCATGCTTACAGAATGCTCAAAGGTAAAAGGATAAATGGTATTTGTGCAGCCTCACCGAATTTCTTCAAACACGGATGTCTGTGCACACATTCCAGTGCACATTAACATAATCCTTTAATGGCATACAACAGGTTTTTCTTTTGGTGTCTGAAGTCATTGTCATTGATTTCTGTCCCTATCTAGCATTTGAAAAATGTGATATTAAAAAGCCTGACAAAGACATGTCATTTCTGGCTGACACCTAAACAATTTGAAACCCCTTTTTATAAAAGTTCTAGATCATGTTCTGATAAAAGATAATAATAAACATCTTGGATTGATCTCCAGAGATGAACCACAAGATGCTGGATTTTGAGCAGTTCCTGCCCATGCTCCAGGCCATCGCTAAGAACAAGGACCAGGGATCCTTTGAGGACTTTGTGGAAGGCCTGCGTGTCTTCGACAAGGAGGGAAATGGCACAGTAATGGGAGCCGAGCTACGTCACGTCCTCACCACATTGGGTAACGACACACACAGTACTAGACCACAGATTACCGGCATTTTGAATGATATTTAGTCAAAAAGTGCTAAATCAATTTGAATTAAATAATAATGATGAAAATAGGCAATCTACGGCTACATAATTGCAGACACCGATGTCGTCAAAAAAGTTATATCGGTCTGGCTTTACACAGTATGATTTTATCTTTAGGACTTATCAAGCAGCCACACCTGTGTGCCACGTGTCTGCTTTGTGCCAACTCCAGTATTTTACTGATTAGTGTGATTAGCAGTATCACCCTTCATCAGTTGTCTGTTAAATGTTTTATCAGAATTTATATCAATGACGTATCACAAATTCTTAAGAGCCTGTTCCCTATTTACCTAATCAGCTGATTCCTCATTGAATTAAATTAAAAATGGATGCATTTCCTGTTATTCTCATTAGTGGCAAAGACATGAAAGAAAGGACTTGTTTGCTCTAATGTTGTGCTTCATTTCAGATGATAAATCACTTGTCACATTTTGCATACCAGAAACAATGTAAAGTAGTGAAAGAGCACTACATCATGTTTTCACTCTGATCTCTATTATTAACCACATTAACCCTGGCGTCTCTATTTATTATATATAATGAATTAAAAGTAGTAGATCATCATTTTAGCATGACACCGTCATACGATTCCGGCCGGCTCTTGGAATAAAAGAAACATTCCAGTGATCTTTTCTTTGATATTAGTGTTTTAGATTTTTTTTTGTGTTGTAGGTGAGAAAATGACGGAAGAGGAGGTGGAGACTCTTTTAGCTGGACACGAAGACGCCAATGGCTGTATCAACTATGAAGGTAAAGCAGGAAGGGTTGTGCAACATGATGGAGTCATGTGCTACATTTAAACAACAAAACCAACTTGTATCATTCTTGTTACAACGTACCAAATGGAATGTTTTACATCCACCTACAGTGCATAACTAGAAGTTGTATAAGCGTTTCTTATACAAATGTCTTGTAATCGGTCACTATGTCTGAGTGCATTTGAGTCTTTAGTGTTTTTTTTTACTTACCGTATGTACGTATGTCATCACTGACTCAGTGTTCCGTTCCACAGCCTTTGTCCGTCACATCATGTCCGGTTGAGCAGAGGGTATGAGCAAATCCCTAAAGCCCTGCCCACTATCAGCTTCTAGCAAAGTAGTGGGGCCTCACCTAGTCATGTGGAGGTCCAGGGCAACCAGCTCAGGAACTCAGCACTGCACAATGGCCTCTCGTAATGGTTACTAGATGGGTTAAGTTATAAATAGTAAAACAAGAAGGTTTCTATTCTAGTTGAAGTAAAGTTAGAATGGCTGTTTGTTAATCTAAATAACTCGATACAAATATTTGACTTAGTCAATTTAGAATGGCAACATGGCTGTACAAATTGTACATTTTCTAAATGTTGGTATGCCTCCTGCTTCTCAAAAAATACATTGTATAGATTTCCATGGCCTTTGTGCAGTGATGGGATCCCTTCTATGACTGGTTGAAATGGTTTTCTCTCCTAACTTTCTCTCCCTCTTGCCGAGCACTCTACCTAGTGTAGCATAGCCTGCATGTAGCTTCCCATGCATGTTTCTAGGTGCACCACTGACCCCCATGAACGTCGGCTTTGAAAGGACAAGAGACCCTAGGCATGGGGTGTGCTGTACCAGAGTATAGGAGAACGGCTGATCAACTTGGAATGCAGATGTGATGTTGTTGGGTTTTTCCACAGTAAAATGGTTCTTGACTAATGAGCCCAAAACGTTTTCATCTGTGTTCCACTGTTTGGAACAGTCCGCTCCTGTGGTATGGTGCCGTCATGCTGAAGCAGAATTGTGATGAACTGCTTGATTTCTTGTCCTCAACACTCGCTCCCACAGAAGCTGCTGCTGGAACTGTAGACGTGCTAGAACTTCAAATAGTGTATCAAAATGTTCATGTTTGTTTGGCCCTTGCCAGGTCTCTGACTTCTCCTTTGTCTCTCCTCCCTACACTTGCCTTTGGTTTTCCTGTGGTACTGTAGTAGATCATTTCCAAATATGAAAGGACTCGGGACTGCTAATGTTCCAACATGTTCCATGTTGTCAGTCCGTTGGCTGTCATGGCTGGCCAGGAGTTTTCTTCTCTTCGCCCTAACCGAGTCGCTCTCCATGCTAGACCGTTAGCTGCTCGCCTTTTTCGAAGTCTGTTCAAATGTATAATATGTTATTTTTGACTGATTAACAGACTCTAGAATGGACTCAAATCAGCAGCATCTTGCTCTAATGCAGAAGCATGTCGTTAGCCTCATAGCATAATTGCCTAACTCACTGTTTGGCCAAATTGAAATCTTTGCCTAGCTCTACTCTCCTAACACTGCTGCACCATTGCTCCCCATATGTTCTAAGCCAATCAGAATGCTTGTTACATTCCGAAATGACTTTGGCAGAAAGTGCTTTAAGTCAACTATTTTGACTTGGGCAGAAAGTGATTTTTTTTTGTAACAAGCATTCTGATAGGCTGAGAACATTGGCAATAAGGCAGGATGAATCAGCAGTGTTGGGAGAGTAGAGTTAGGCAGATATAAGTAAAGGCAGATAAACATGACTTAGGAAAACTGAGTTTTTCGCTTTCTGTCTAAGTCATCTAGGTGATGTTTTGTCTCCTGAAAACCTTACAAATATGATTTAGGCAATTATGCTATGAGGCCAACGATGTGACTGTGCTACATTTGATCATGTGTTTATGTAACTGTACTTGGGAAAACCAGCTGGAAAGAATCGTCTAGCTTCCAGTGTTTGGAGCACGGAGCTGTATGCCTTATGAGGCATATGTGCGATGATTGGGTCACAGTGACTCTGCTGCCCGATGCTGTAGGTTGCTGTTCTGCGATTCATCTGACACTGTCCAGGCACTGTGCTAATTCTTTTTGTTTATGCTCTTCTCTTATTCTCAGAACTTGTCCGAATGGTGATGAGTGGTTGAAGATTTCAAGAACACACTTCCAGCTTAACTTTATTCCAAAATATTTTTGTATTATGTTTGTCATACACTCTGTCACAGCCTCTGTCACGCTGCCCTGAATGTGTCCCTCGTTTCTTTGTCTTGACATCTTTATTTTATTTCAGAAGTGCCTTTTCTGTGTCTGCGTTCAAGAGACCCTTCCATTTCACATGCCACATCAATGCATGTCCTCATGCCATTCCTATGGGCAGAATTGGCAATAACATTCCCTCGACAATTTTACACATTTCTTTCCTGTCACTTTACCCCTGTGTCAACGTTGTACTTGCTAGCTAGCTATGTTTTTTTTATAGATGAGATGCATGCTAATTGGCTGAGACAAAACTGTACTGGCCAAACAACAATGAAAGGGATATTGTACTGTCATCTAAAATTATTGAATTAAAAAAACATGTTTTCTGAATTACCTTTTTCTTGTCTGAAGAACCCTAACCCTTCATCTTGATCTTACACATTTCACATTGGACTTTAAAGCCCATGAACTAAACCTAAATTCCATCACCTGTGCATCTAGTATTCTAAACAAACCTCAATGCAGACAATGTTGGTGATACAGAGAAGAATGAATAACCATAGGTATTGTCTTTTATATCTCTCACATGGTGAAGTGTACCTCTAAGCTGGTGCCAGGTCAGTTATGTCCTTTTGTGAAATGCAGTATTTGTTTTTGTTCCACTGGCTTTTGTCTTAGAAGCCAAGCAAGTCTGATATGGGAATTGTAACTCCCAGTCTTTGTCTTATCACAGTGATTATGGCTGACAGTTTTTATCTGATTTGGATTGAACTCGAGTTTTCTTTTTTTTTTTACTGGTCAAGCAAGGTCAGAGTTTAACCCAGTGCTTGTATATGAGTCATAGTGGCAGTGGGGTGTAGTTTGTTGTTGGCTGCAAGCTGATAGGTTGGCAACCTTAGTCAATCTGCTTTCTCCATCGTTAGTGATAAGGACCTCATATTAAGTGCATCTGGCATCTCTGAATGTATTTCTAGTTCACTTTACTGTAGAGTTAACATTTACAGTAGCTCGACAGTAGCACGAAAATCTGTTATATTGCTTGCAGTAACTAGGCTCGCCACAATAATGAACCACTTTTTACAGTGACTCTTCACGTTTTCATTTATTTTCCCACCCACCAACATTTTTTAAGTAAAAGTTGGACATATTTTAATTTCGCCATTCAATACAAACTGCAAGAGTAACTGTCAACATTAATTACGTGATGATTTACTGAGGAAAAGTTGATTTCTAATGTATCATCAATGCAATTGCTGCTACCTTCAGCATAGTGAAAAACATACCGAAACAGAAACTGAACAGACACACTTATTTCAAATCACAAAATCCACACAATGTAGTAATAACACAGACAAAAGAAGTCCATTTATGATCACAACCGTGGTGAGGTCTCTAATACTGGCTATCTGGACTGGACATACTGCAAGTTTCATCACTGATTATATTTCAGGACACTGATGTGATGCGCCATGTGTGCAATTAAGTAGTTTGTATAAGAACATCAGCAATCATAAAACTTCAGCCTCTGTTACAAATAATAAAACAAATGGCACTGAGCAGATCAAACTGAAGAATATCTGGGTTACAGATCATCTTAATGGCATGCATTCACATACACACATGCGCACACAGTCACATCTCAAACTTGAAACAGAATCATACACATGATACTGAGTGGAGAGGGTAGATATAGGCTACAAAGGTAATAACAATATACAGTTATAATGTAGACATATCAAAGAAATAAGATGGAAAACCTGACAGTAAAAAATATAAAAATTGATAGGATAAAAAGTGAGGATATCGTTGCAGATACTAAGGACACAATTCTCCGTTGTCAGCTGTTTAAGGTGCGAGATCCCTTGTCTTTTACAGCTTAATTATTCCTTTGATCTGTAATTGGAAATGCACTAACAAAGACAAACTACTTAAAATGCGTTGATTTCCCAAGCAACCAGATTTGGATGTACCAAAAAACAAAGAAAATCACATACAACACTTGAGATCAACATGATTCTAAAAAGATTTTGGTTCAATTAATACAAAAAATAAAATAAAACTCAAATTGTGATTAAAGATGACTTTCGCCATTGAATTGCTATTTGAGTCTTTCAGACCTGTTCAGTCATTTCTTTTGAGTGAAAGTACATTCCTCACGAAACACAACCTAGATGCTTTAACGTTCTCCAGACCAAACACAAGTGACCTCACCTGAAGGCCCTGTGAATAAAATAAAAACCTGTGCAGTTGTAGTTACTGCAATGCCGATGCAATATAACTTCAGATGCATCGTATCAGTCTGTTTAAAAGTGAACTCGTTACAGGGGTATCACATACCAAAAGTAAATCCTTCTAGGACACTGAACTGTCCTTGTGCGTCACTAAGGGCACATGGAAATTGAACTATCAATACTATGAATGGTTTCCATACTGTTATTCAAAGACAAAAAAAATGTAACAGGATTGTAACAGAAAATCCAGTTTACAGTACATATTTTCGTAACTGTTGGCAAACTGAGCTTATGTTATTTTAAAAGTGACTCTTATTTAAATATTTCCACATCTGTCAGACAGAGCGGTGGGAGCCATTGACCATATTCACATGGCCTCCGGGGGTGGGAAAACCCACCCTACGGGCACGCGTGTGAATATGGTCAATTTGGTTTCAGAAATGTGACCACCAGCTAAAACCTACTCGTCACAGGCCATTCTTTGAACTAAAGGAGGATGAAAAGTAACATGTCAAATTGAGTTTCCCAAACTCTAATTATGAAGTAATAAGACAATAACGGGACAATAAGTGCTTAAGTTCAATGCCATTAATGCTTCAAGTCTTTGAAAAAGACTAGGGGAAACATATACAAAGTGCAAATATACTTTTTTCCTTCCTTATCTTTTAGTTAACAACTACAATGGGACAATATTGTAGCTACCGCTGGAAAAGATTGTTGAGCATGGGACTTCATGAACTCATGTAAGTTGTTGAAGAAATCAATAAAGCACCAATGGTCAAAACATAAAAAAGATCAAATGGGTCCATGACCTTCTCTTTATATCCTTGGGTCAAAGCATATTTGTAAGACTCTTTCCCAGTTCACCACACCTCTAGTGTTAGGGTGAACATTAGAATGCATCATGCGTCATCGTATGAGCTAAGGGCGCGTTTTGTTTGAAACCGAGTGTTCTTCATTGGCATTTTCTTGTATAGACTGAATTTGCAGGGATTTCTTTTAACTGACCGATAATTCACGTAGAGCTGGCTTGACCTTAACGAAAATGCTGCTCTTTCTTTCTCGCGTCAAAATGTCCAGTCAAAAAAAGTTGAATATGTCAGAAATGTGTTCTCTTCCTCCAGTTCATAATTTCTTCATTTCAGATGATACAGGCAGGCTTCAGAGTGGTTAGAGTCAGTCAGTTTCCCAGGACATTGTTTCTCTCTCTATCTCTCACTGTGGAGGGGGCACTGGCGCTGACGGGTGGAGTGTGTCCCCTCCTGGCAGAGGGGCACTAGGTTCTGAGGGGTCAAAGTCAAAAGAGATACATGTGACTAATTTGTACAACATACAGTACAAGCTCTGGTTAAATATAAGTAGAATACTAAGATTTGTTTCCTTTTGGGTGGAGTGTAGTCTCACGAGCCAGACTGTTGCCTCCCACAATTTTCAAATGCTTCCGTTACGGGTCCATTTGGTTTCATGTGTACACTCTCCGAGTAATGAAATGATAAAGTTTCAGAACCTCTGATATAAGTATAAATGTTAGTTAAATATATAATTCCGCTATAAAAGTGGGATAGAATTTAGTTATTAAACAAGACTTCAAAACCGTACACTGGAGTCGTCACATAATAATGTAGGTTTCAGAATAGCAACATACTGCATTTTGCTATCTTGGTAGGTGTGTGTCATGCCTCACCATGGAGTGCTGCTGGGGTAGTGCTGGAGCTGGAGCTGGAGCTGGAGTGGGTGGTGGAGGTGGTGGTGGTGGCGGCGGCGACGGGGGTCTGTCCTGGGGGACATGGGGGTGAAGTGTGAGACCCTGTGGACGGCTGGGACTCAGCAGCCGGGCCAGTGGAGGCAGGCGGTGCAGGGCTGGGGGCAGGCTGCGGTGCGGGTGTACTGGGAGCCGGCTGAGCAGCGGGTGGACCCTGAGGCGGGGCGGCTGTGGCAGCCTGGTTGGGATGAGGGCCCCCCGTCTGGCTGTGCTGCTGGTGTTGGATCTGCTGGAAGTGCTGCTGACGAGCCCTCATCTCAGCGTACTTCAGCTGTTCCATGTGGAAGGACTGACGGTCCGCCAGCAGCTGCTGCCTCTGGTACTCCAACTGTACAAAAGTTACACGTTTTCAGATGTCTGCAACACACACAAGCATGATCAGCCAGCTAGATCTAAGTCTCCCAGAATGCCACACTCACCGCTTCCCTCTCTCGGTCCATGATGGTTTCCAGTTCTTCAAAGTGTCGCAATTTAATCTCCAACTTCTTCATCTGGGTTTCCACCAGTAGCGCCACCAGGGATTTGATTTTCCTCTCCTCCACTGCAGCCAGGTGCTGTGGAGAATAATACAGGCACACAAGACACATGAAGAAAATATCGTATATACTGTATACATACAGTATAGTATACAGACCTCTATGAGAAAATAACCATATGACAGGAGGGTGCTATTAGCCTGGCTCCAGCCCGTGAATCGCTAGCCACGCCCATTAAAAAAATATGTTCCGGCGATTCTGGTCTGGTGACGCTCTCATAGGAGGTCTCAGCCTCGGTTGAAAATATGTACGACGAGTCGGGATCGGGATAATCCAGTATGAACCAATCGCCAAAGAGTCTTTGAAAAAAAAAAACTTTGGCAACGCCCCCATCTCAGCAATCGGCTGCATTGAGAGGGCTTTCAGACTGAATAATGGAGTGAAACGAAATGAAAATTCAGGCTGAGTGTCAGGCTAGGGTGCTATTATTCTTTTAAGTAACTACAATAATGTATTTTTGTCACCAGGTGTAGCTAATCACATAGTATAGTATGTTGTGCACTCTGAACAATTTCTACATACATCTATTCTCATTAGTGATGTTGCGTGCCCTAGGTGGTCTGTTATTTATTAGTGTATATGAGGACGTACCTTAGCTTTCACAGCAGCAGCAGCCAGGGCAGATGCAGCAGCCGTGGCCAGGTTCCCCTCTCCCACTTCACGCTCCACTTTAGCCTTCCTTTCTCCCTCGCTCTCTCCTTCTCTCTGTCCCTCCTCCGTTCCCTCCTTTCCATCTTTCTCCTTCTCTCCGTCACCTAAGCAGATCAAAAAGTTCTTTCACAAATTCAAGGAGAAAACGAAATGCTCCGTTTTCTGTACGCATGAAGTAAAAAAAATGGACGCACCCATCTCCGAGTCAGTTTTCTCTGCGTCTCTCTCCCCTTCGGCCTCTCTCCCTCTCTCTTCCTCCTTCTTCCCGTTCTCTCCCTGCTTCTCCTCTTCCTCCATGGCTCCGTCTTTGCTCTCCTGTGGGCCAATGGGATGGAGGACAGTGAGGCTCCAGGAAATGGAAATAAAACAACAGGAAAGCACAGTTTCCAACAAACAGCAATCCTACCTTGGGCTCCCTCTTCTCCTCACTGGATTGGCTGTCACTCTTACTTTCTTCGCTGCTTTCATCTAGAGGGCAAGAGAAAGAGACAAAAGTCAGAAGCCATTATTCACCTTCTCTCTGCCTTCATCTTTTCCTGTCTGTTCCTCAATCAGTTAGTCAAGCATCTCTCCCGAGTCTGTTTAGTCTCCTGCGTAGCGCGTGCCTTCGTGTGTTTATGTGTGTGTTGGTCCGTCCTACCCGGTTTGTCTGCGTCCTCCAGGCCAGTACCTGCGATGCCACTCCCCTCCAGGCCATAGAGTGGATCCTGTCTGCCGCTGGCTCTTGCTGCCTCCTCCACCCTCCGCACATGAGCCTCCACCAGCGCCGCTGGAACCTCTTCCTTCATTCGTGAAAACTCCTCTGAGATGGAGAGATATGACATTGTTAACCACCTACAGTAAGTCCTATTTCAAAATTCTAATCGTGTGGAACTTGGCATCCACATGGCAACGCCGTGAGTCCCATGTGGGTCTTCGACTTCATGTGGCCAGCCATCTATGCTGCCATCTATGACACGTCTACGAAGTATGACTCCAAATGTGGGCAAGGGTTCAGCCCGATCCGAGTCCCATTGACTTCCATTTTAACAAAGTTAAATATTCAAAGAAGTATAACACATATATAGATATAAATTTGTGTTTGGGCTACTGGCAGTGTGTTTCAAGTTTGGTGGTGATTAGTTCAACAGTTTGAGAGATTAGTAAAACATTGAAAATATATATTTTTTTCCAATAATGAAATGCCCAAAATAGGGATGCCATGTTTAAAGTGGTTAAAAGCTAAAGCTTGATGTCATGCAGTAGCAGTGGTAGATTAGTGCTGAACAGCTTCTCACCTAGAGCAGATTTGGCTGCAGCAGAGGCAACGCGTGGGTCTACCACAGAGGCAAGGAAGGCCACAGTGCTCATGACGGGGTTTCCTGCCTGGCTGAAGGGCACCGGCTGGTAGGCCAGAGGCCCCAGGGTGGTAGAGGTCTCTTCTAGGTAGGGGTCCTCAATGGGCAACCGCAGGAAGTGAAGGATGCACTCGTCCTGGGTGCGACTTCCCACGTGCTCCGACACCTTGTTCCAGTCATCCTTGTACATCTCCAGGCCCTGGGGACAGGAGGGGGGTTGTCATTCTCAGCTTGTTTAATTTTAAGGACCCCCAGTTTGATATGCATTAGGCCACAGACCCCCATTTGATATGATTTGTTATCTCTGGGACCCCAATCTACACTGTAAAATCTGTGTTAATTTAACTCTGTCTACAAATCTGCAAAGTCTACAAATGGTCGGTGGAGTATTATTATATTATACTGCTGATGTCACCGTTTTTGTTTTGTTTTATGATAATAAGGGCTTTGTGTTATGTTGCTGTTGGCAGTCTTTTCTGGCCTCCACAGCAATGGTCTGAGAATGAGGAAATCCTTGCCTCGAGTAGCAGCAGTGTCTCCTGTTCGGTCCATTCTCTCATGGAACTCGCTGTGTTCTTACTCTGAACAAGAAAAACGCAAAGAAAAAACAAATCAGGTCATTGTGCAACAGAGCAGTCAGAGCTTCACGTGTCATCTTCTCTGACTTGTACCTTTGCAGAGCTTGTTTTCTTGCTGTACATGTCCGTCC
Source organism: Gymnoscopelus microlampas (assembly GCF_963454915.1). Taxonomy (NCBI): domain Eukaryota; kingdom Metazoa; phylum Chordata; class Actinopteri; order Myctophiformes; family Myctophidae; genus Gymnoscopelus; species Gymnoscopelus microlampas. The sequence goes on from NC_139944.1 coordinate 12,388,482, forward strand.
GCAGGCCAAAGTTCTGCAGGTCTACCGTCTTTTCTTTCACCTTATCTGGGAAGGACAGCATCTGCTGGGGAGCAGGGGTCTACAGCGAAACAGAGGGAAAAAAGGACAGGTCAAAAATACTATGCTCGAGCCACAACAGTGTCACTCATGAAAAATAACTGATTTTCTAATGAAAAGCACAATGACAAACATCATTCCATATATGGTAAAGATTTACCATGCACGGTTAGAGGATTTACGGGAGAGATGGAAAGATTTATTTGAAACCTGGGAATTATTGAGAGAGTTTAATAAACAAAATTGCATTAAATAAGCTTCCGTCGTCTTTTACGGGGAAGTTACATTACAGCACGGAGCTTGGTGAAGTCAATGTATGAATGGACGATTGTATTTGGGAATATTATGGGTTTTACCCAGACGCCAAAGGTAAACATTAAAACGATCTATTTAACATCAATGCCTCCTCTATTCAAACAACAGAATTTCCCTTCAATCGGCGATATACAATTAAATCACCAATCAGAACAAGCCTAGTGTGTGTGTGTGTGTGTGTGTGTGTGTGAGTGTGTGTGTACCTGGGAAGCCTTGGGCTGCAGGGGTACCAGGCTGGATGGAGTGTCTGCTAAGACGTGGAAGTGAGAGGTAGGTGGAGGACCCATGGGTGTGGGCCTGCTCTCAGAGTCCACCTGGTAGTTGATGAGGCCCCATTGCTCCAAGAAGGCATGGACCCTGCAGATAAAGATAGAGAGGGGGGGGGGGGAGGTATCAGTAAAAAAAGAAACATTGCTACACCAGGAGGGTGACCTGAGAAGCAGTCTCTATGTCTGATTGAACTAGGGCTGCAGTAAATTGTCTTAGCGATTATATTACAGATTAACCCATTAAAACTGGGAAAGCATCTGTGTCATTTTAGATTTAGCGTTCGCTATTCAAAAATAGCAGATATACAAGCTCACAGCGAGCTTGTACATCTGCTATTTTGGGAAAACCTTTAAAGTGTGAGTACTGATTTAGAAAGGCATTTTTAGAATCAGCCTCAGGTCTTAATGGGTTAATCAAAAAAATAATATATATAGATATATATATATATATATATATATATATATATATATAATTGTTTATATATATATATATATATATATATATATATATATATATATATATATATATATATATATATATATATATATATAATTGTTTATATATTTTATATATCCAACTTTTTTATATCCAACTAAATCTAATACTTCTTCACCATACGACGATCTTGTGCAAAAAATACAGAAAATAGCCGATCTACAAGCTCACAAAAGTCTGAGTCTTCCCGTTCAGATGTCCCACTGACCTCATGATGGCACACACATCTCCTGCCAGGTTCCTGCGGCACGCGGTGGAGGTCAGGTACTCCTGGGGGTTCAGCCGGTAGGTGTCAATCATGAAGTTCCTGTAGGCCAGGTAACTGGAGAAACAGAGAAATGATTGACAAGACGTCCACACCAGGATTTACCCCACCAAACTGAATCTCTGTGATTATACATATCGTCACTGTGAGTGGAAACCCTAAGACAGGCAGCCTCTGTCGATAGCTTTAAAGCACAGCTCAAGACCTATTTCTTCACTCTTGCTTTTAGCTGATTCTTTGGTTGATTTTTAAGTCCTCACTGTATTGCCTATTTTAATGTTGTTTTATGCTTTTGCTTTTATTTTATTTTATTGTTGTTTGCTTTATTGTTAAATTGGTTGTAACTGTAATTGTATTCTTGCTCTGTAAAGCACTTTGCGCTGCATTTCATGTCATGAAAGGTGCTATACAAATAAAGTTTATTATTATTATTATTATTATATGTTAAAAAAGGACTAGTGTTCCAATGGATCCAATGTAGTTATTATTTAGTCACAAGCTCTTGTTAATACTTTTCAGTGGTTCAATATTTATAGAACCCACAGACAGACTTCACCACTTTCAACCTGGCGCCCCTGTTTCGGGCATTATTGGCGAATAAGATTCGTTGCGACAATAGCGGATCAACAAGTTCACAACACATTGCGGTGCACTGTGAACTTGTAGATCGGCTTTTGCTCAACACTTCGTCATATGACGAAGTAAGCCATTCAGTTAAGAAAAACATAAACAATTGGAGACACAAGGTGTTTTCTTGTTAAAAAGATGTCAGAGAGAAGTGATACCAAATGATTATAGCAATTGACATTAAGAATACTCACATCTCTGGAGTTTTTGATTTGTTCTTGCCATTGAAGAACTCAGGGAGGGCTCTGCGCTCAATTGCATGAACACTGAGGGAAGACAAACATTTGCATCTCAAATCTGTACACTCAATCAATTAATTTGTAGAGTTGCAACTCCATATTATCTGTGCGGGTGAGAGAGAGCTTTCCTATCCTATATGTACCTGTTGTAGTCGAACCAGGCGGCATAGCTGGGGATGATGATGTGATGGGTCTGTTCAGTAACGTTGTCCTCATGGAGGTCTGAGCCTTTCACTGGCTCACCCTTAACACTCGGAGAGCCTTCCTCCTCCTCCTGTCCGTACACACACAGGTATAGAACAGTGTTAATTTTGACAACTAATTTTGATTTAGTCTTAGTCTTTTGAATAAAATTCCATTTAATTTTTGTCATATTTTAGACATCCGAAATGTTTTAGTTTTAGTCTAGTTTTAATTGACTAAATATGATACAATTTTAGTCAATTAAAGCTACAGTTGATTTAGTCGACTAAAATGTATGTTGGCGGACCATGATGGTGTCGTAATGCCTGATTTATACTTAGTCTGTGACATGTTGTGAACATTTTAGTCTAGTTGTTATTTGTTGACGAAATTGTCAGTATATTTAGTTTTAGTCTAATAATCACTGTCACACAAAGGCATTCCCCGGCGACAATACGCAACCTACAAGATCATGAGCTTGTAGGTTGCCTATTGTCGGCGGGCAATGCTGTCGTACGACAAAGTATGAATCAGGCTTCAGACTTCTGCAAGATTGAAAAGCGCCGCTTTTACAACTTTTTTGATGAGTACCTTTACTTTCCACTTTGATCTTACCTTTCCTGCCGTCTCCATAGACTCATCTTCTTGCTCATCTGTCCAAGTCAGAAAAACACACAGGTACATGAAACCTGGTTTAACTATACTATGATCTAATAATGAATGGTTCAACTCTACTTATGATCTAATAATTACGTGAAGAAATATCAGTTAAACTCTGAATAAGTAAAGTAATCAGATTAAGGAACTCACCATTGTCTGTTCCTCCTTTTACCGGGGTGGAGTCAGAGTCTCTCTTAGTGTTAGCTATGAAGATAAAGAAAAAAACATTCCATTCCCTTTCACGCTAATCCCAATTTATTTAGTATTGGGTATTGTTCTTGTTATTTTAATGTTATTTAGATAATGTGCATGTGTTGTTTCGACAGATGCTGGGTGCGTTTCTAAATGAATCGGTAATCGATTATATTTTATGTTTATATGTTTACTTGTCTTAGCTGGGTTGCCCTCCTCTGTTGCCGGTACAGGAGAAGCTTCGTCCAGGTCCTTGGTGAGGTCCTCTTGCTCCTCCTCTCTCTGACCACGCTTGGACTTGGTGTACGGAGTGGTCGGCCTGTCGTCCAACAGATAAGAGGTATGTTATGTACAGCACAGGTTCTCAAAGGGGGGTCCGGGGACCCCTAGAGGTCCTTGAGGGGGTTCCAGGGGGTCCCCGGAAAAAAATAGTAACACTTAAGCCCATTAGATTTTTCGGCTAATGTGTCACATCGCTGTTGTGAGCATGTAGATCACCTATTTAAAAAAATATTTTGACATAATGTCGACAAATCTTCTCTTATGGAGACCCTGGCACAAAGTCTTTTCAAATGGGGTTCTGCTGCCAAATACATACAGTATCAATTTAGGGGTCCTTGACATGAAAATGTTTGAGAACCACTGATGCACAGTATCTGTGACACCAGTGGTCTTGCCGTGACAGTAACGCAGGGTTCTAGACGTGAACACTGTTCTAGTACTGATGCACCGCTGACACGCAACGTTCACACACCCTTTCTTGGTGTTCTTCTTCTTGCTCTCCTGTGGGGGAGGCGTCGGGGACGGCGACGGGGATCGCTTCCTCTTCTTGGCGCTGCCGGGCTTCTTGTCGCGCCGCTCGTCCGGGGTGGTCACCTCATCGGTCAGGGTCTTGGCCGAGATCCTCTTCCTCTTGGGGCCCGTCTCTCCCACCTCGTAGTCCTCCTCGTTCATCCACTCGTTATACTGGTCCAGGTCTAGGATCCACTTGGCATGGACCTGTGGTGGACGGCAGAAGACATGCAAGTTATTGCCAGTCGCACGTGAACTCATAGATCCTCTGACCAGCATTTTAGTTATGAGTGAAAGCATGCTGTGAGCTGAGTTTACATTAGGGCTGCATCTATAGATTGTTTTCTTAGCTATTATTCAATCGATTACGTTTTCGATTAATCAAATAATCCAGAAGGTTTTGTATCAAATCGATGCAAAATAATGATATTAAATTAATTTATAAATTGACTACAAATAGAAGAATGTGTTGCTTGTAGATCTAATATTTTCACTATTTCTATTTTCACCTATAATGACATGCCCAAAATAGGGATGCCAGGTTAAAGGTGGTTTAAAAAAAACACATTTTTATTAATCATTTTATTAAAATCAATTATCTTTATAATACATTTAATTGATTTGTTTGATTAACTAATCAATTTACTAGTTTACATTGTGTTTTACAGGAAGAAAGACTGGACCACATGACTCAAGTCATTTGACTATTGTTTCCCCTGCTGGGGGAAAAGGTAATAATAATAAACACTATTTATGTTGTGTTTTTCAAAACAAGGTTACAAAGTTGCTTTACAAAGAACAGCATAAAATTAAACAACATGCAAGACAGATGAAAATACAGCTACAAATAGGACACCGTGAAATAAATCTGATTAAGATCTGACCAAGAGAGGAAATAAGGTAATACTAGGGAACAAACAGGAGTTAGGACACAGGCAATGTGGGGGATTTTTTTTTTACATAAATAGATTGTCTAGTAACTAGAGCTTAAAATAAATATAATACAATAATAAAACTATTAAAATAATAAAGCAATAGAACAGTGTGTACTGTCAATAGAGAGATACTATCAGTATTCAAAGTCTGGAACTATGTGAATTCACAGCAGTGGCGTCCCAGTGTAAGTTCTGGTAATCAGCCTGGCAATTTGCAATTGTGCTTCATATTTGAATGGAGAATAATATCAAAATGTAGTGCAATATCTACAGTATATGCACATGGTCTACAACAGTGGTTCTCAAAGTGGGGTTCCTGGGAACCTCAGGGTTCCTTGAAGGGGTTCCAAATGGAACCTTACAGGTCTGTAACTAAAAGAAGTTTGAGAACCACCGGTCTATAAGTATAAACTATAAATAACATATGAAAGGCACAAACATATGTGTGGTGGATGCTGTGATGATATGCTGACCTTCCTGGGTTTGTCTGCGTTGGGAGCGTCCTCCACTCCAGCTTCCACCTCACTGGCTGAGATCCACGTGTCATAACTGAACAAGCAGAGGAACCAGGTCAGAGGTCAGATGAGAGAAAACAAGTGTGGGGAAAAAGGTCCTGAAGGACAAATACAATGGTAAATGGTGCATTTATATAGCGCCTTAATTCAAAGAGCTTTACAATGTGGTTTACATTCACCCATTCACACACCGATGGCAGAGGAAACCATGCAAGGCACAAACCTGCTCATCGGGAGCAGTTAGGGGTTAAATGTCTTGCTCAAGGACACTTCGAAAGTAGCCAAGGGGAGCCGGGAAATGAACAGGGAACCTTTCAATTCCCAAGCAGCCACTCGACCTCCTGAGGCGCTGCCGCCCCAAAGGACATACAGTATACAGTACAAAGCAAATACTGTTGTACAACAAATTACCTCACAATGTTTGTGTGTGTGTGTGTGTGTGTGTGTGTGTGTGTGTGTGTGTGTGTGTGTGTGTGTGTGTGTGTGTGTGTGTGTGTGTGTGTGTGTGTGTGTGTGTGTGTGTGTGTGTGTGTGTGTGTGTGTGTGTGTGTGTCCTGGGCATGACGTTAAACTGCCCCGTTGTAACTACCACCGTCAATGTAGTAGGTGCAGTGTGGATGCATTTGCAACTTCTGTGAACTATGTAGCTTGCATACAAGAAGGCACTTCTCACCGGTGGAATCTACCAACAGCCGACGCTACCTGACGGCCCCTCCCGTGAACAGCTACCGGAAAGAGAGGCAATAGAGCCTGCGATATGTCCGTCCACTGTCGGAATAGCAATGGGTGGACTTCGAGGCCCATGAGAACAACTACAGAGAGCGCTTTAGCACCAAGCAGCAGTGCAAGACTAAGAACTTTGTTTATGTGATCCAGCCTAGGACACACATACCCACGGATTGGTTGTTGGAGGGTTTCAACAACTTGGAATGCCCAAAGACGAGGCAGAAAGGCTGGTTAAAGTATTGTGCTGTCTCTGCTGCCAGATATGGCAGAGCCGCCACTACTTGTTCCCATGGAGTGCTGAGTGACATGCGTGTTGTATCATGAGGACATAGCCATGAGTTTGTGAATGTAACCTTTACTGCACCTAAAATATTTGTGTCCCTGTATGCTTTCCCTGTGTGTGGACATAAATAAATGGATAAACTGTGTGTGTGTGTGTGTGTGTGTGTGTGTGCGTGCGCGCGTGCGTGCGTGCGTGCGCGTGTGCGTGTGTGAAATGTCCACTCTGTACGATGAAGCTGTTACAGAGCTCAATGCATATATAATAGAAAACGAGTGTGGGCTTGCTGCAATATCACAGGAACAAACTATGCAGCTTGATACTAATACTGCCACAGCAGCTGAACAATACAGTGTAAGCATTTGACTGATCCACAAGCTCACAACACGACACGTTGTGAGCTTGTAGATCAGCTATATTCTCTATTTTTGAAATGTTTTACATTTCTTTCTACTTTCCGTCTACAATGACATGACCAAAACAGGGATCAATGACTAATTACTAGTGATTATGTTTTATTATTGATTAAATCGATTAGTTAGTCTGATTAACTGCTGCATCACTACTCAGAACCAACCTGTCTGGATAATAGCCCCAGTGGAGCAGGACCTGCTTGTCTCTCTTCATCACGGGACGCACCCACTCTTCTGAAACGGGACAGAAGAGAACATTAGCTCAAAGCTAGTTACTATTGCAGTTACAACATTTTTAGATGTGTATTTGGCCAAAGTTTTGAGTTACAAACGATCGCTTTAAAAAATATATATATTCAAAGATTTGCACAAATCTTCAATATTTAAAAAAAATAGCAGCATGGATTAAGTTAGTTAGCCTCACCTTCCTCCAGACTGGTAGGAATAGGAACCACCACATGGGAGCTGGTCGTCTTGTCCTCAGTCACTGAGCCCTGCAACAGAAAGGTCCACACACAATGAATAATATAGTAAGGCAAGGTGAAGCCAAAAGTAAGGGTGAATATTTGTCTTTAGTCTAATACAGTGGTTCTAGAACGGTGTGCCTTGGATTGTTGACAACCACACATTATTACTGAAATATACAACTATAAAAAAAGTTCTTGTTTTTTATGTACTACATCAGTACTTTATGTACACTCATTTCCCAATACAGAGGCAAATACTATACCCTAAAATGAATATATATTTTAACCACTTGCAACCTGGCATCCCTATTTTGGGGAACATCATTATCTGCAAAAAAAAAGTATTAAATTCAATAGATTTGGTTTTGCATCACATTGCTCACGCAGATCTATTTTTTTTATCTTCTTTGAATACAGGTGTGCCTTGAGATTGTGACTTTCGTGTTGGTGTGCCTTGGACACAAAACGTTTGAAAACCACTGGTTGAGCCTACGTTTATAAATGTAATTTTAATGATTGGATATCTCCATTTGTTATTAAAAGTAACTTTTTGATCTTGGACCCTCTGTGAAACAGGAAAGAAGGAACAATCCTACCTGATGTCTTTTAATGATGTCCTTCAGTTTGCCCAGCAGCTTGGGCTCTATGTCTGAACCCAGGCAGATGACAGGTCGAGTCAAACAGTTGTTCTGGTGGAGAGAAACACAGAAAATGAGAGAAGACATATAATTATACTGTGTATAACGTACACAGGGGGTTAAAAGAGGAGAGAGAAAACACTAGAATGTCTTCTATTGGAATGACTAATGACTCTTGACAGAATCTGCAGTGAAATATAGATTTGGTCTCTGCTAGTTTTTGGCTGCTTATGAAAAGGCTTCCATTTGAAAATTGCTTTGTCAAATCACTGTTAAGTGATGGAGGCCTGCAGTGCAGGATTACTGGTTAGATCACATGATTGGATGATCTATGACTTTCTGTGAGACTCTAGCTGGTTTCATATCAGCAGATCTACTCTCAGTCGACTATGTAGAAATCCCTACATAAACAATACACCTAAAACATTAAGAGTGAGAGTAGCGTTCACATTTTAATACAGAGTTTCAAAATTGTAGTGTAAAGAAGAAACAGTGGTATTTTGATATTCCAGATTGTGTTGTAAAGAAAGGAGACAATACCTGCACTAGAGACTTCTCTATGGTCATGAACATCTCCACATTCCGGTCCATCCTCGACGGATTCTGGAAGTCAAACCTGCGCCTACCAGGAAATTAGACTGGAGTTACACATGAAACAGCAATACTGTGTATACTTGATACTGTATAGTCAAACACAAAGCTAGTGGTGTAAAGTAAATAAAAATAGCCGATCTACAAGCTCACAACGCGTCGCATCGCGACTCGTTGTGAGCTTGTAGATCGGCTATTTTCAAACATTTTAGTACTTTTACTTTTGGTACTTTAAGTACATTTTATTCCACCACTGTCTCCAACACATAGGTCATGAGCTTGACGCCAGACAAATCAAGCTACTAACTGGCTTTACAAAGCATTTTCCAAAAATACATTTCTGCATGCATTGTACACTCTCTAGTAAGCATGAATTATGCCCTCTCTCTAGTTAGCACGCACTGTGCTCTCTACTTAAGAAGTGTTCAGTCATACCAGCTCCAGGAAGGAAACCCTTTTTCTTCACAAACGTGAAGGGACAAGTGGTAGCTTGATATGTGGGGCTAGCATAGCGGCCAGTAAGACAAAACCAGCTAAGCTTATTTGGTAGGAATGTTGTAATGTCTGTGAGATAGACTAGCATGAGTAAGATTGTACTCATAAGAATGTGGCATAAACATATACTCATGTATGGTAATGAAGTAGGCAGTAACATATATTTCTGCATTATTGTGTAACTGATTGAATTGTTTCATATCAAACAAGTAGCTGCCATATTTTCCCTCAAAGTAGCTCTCATAATAAAGTCGGAGACCCCTGATCTAGACACAGACATATTATTCTCTCCCCACTTCAACAAGAAATGTGATTATATGTGTTTCTAATATTAGTCCAGCTAGAATGAAACGCTTACCATCCCTGGTCGCTCTTGAACTTGTAGGCAGCAGCCAGTATGTGGCAGAGAGCCCCTCCAGATTTAAAGTCCAGAAAACATTTCATCTGTGGATGCAAAACAAAGAAGAGAAAAGTGAGTCACGTAGGTAGCGTGCGTGCGTGCGTGCGTGCGTGCGTGCGTGCGTGCGTGCGTGCGTGCGTGCGTGCAAATACGTGGGACTGGGGTGCATGAGACCTACTGGTAGCTTAGTGAGGGGTGGGTTGCTGACATGTCGTCCAAACACCTCTTCCTGGAACTGAAGCAGCTGAACAACCAGGCTGGACAGAGACTTGTTGGTGGGGGGCTCTGCCTGTATGTACTGTGGGAGCGAGGACAAGGAGACATCAATGGGAGATAAATACTGTATATTGTCGCTGTCCGGGTGATAACCTCATATTATGTCATTTTAATTATTATTTAAAAAAATACAAAAATAGTAATAGTAATAGCAACGTAATAGCAAGTAACGCTGAGCTGAGCTGAGCCTGCTATTTTCACTACTTAAGTGTGACACTCTTGCATGATGAAGAAGGGCATTTATTTACTGGGGACATTTTTTTAAAGTTGAAATATGGAGATATAAGGTTTCTGCCCGACAGCAATGCTGCCTGTAAGTTCTTATTTTTCCTCCTGTGTAGGCTGTGAGTTCGGTCACTCATGACGCAAAGCCATTTGATCTGATGGGTTATAGAAAGGATGAAGCACTCACAAACATTTCTTTCTTTTCACATACAAGATCTTTCTGTATGTATATTTATCAGAGATGAATATAAAATTAATGGACAAAGGATGATTTTAAAAATAAATCGTTGTGTGTTTTATTTTGGCATCACTCGCAGCGTTCCCCCAACAACAGGCCATGACTGCAGATGCGCGCCACGAAAAGGCAACATCTGGATCTGGGCACCCGGGCCAGCAGCCCCTATTAAGCCACTACTAGCTGTCTGGCTGTGTAGCTAGCAGGGCAGGGCTAATGTACCCCCTTTTTTTGTGCATAAATACATCTTCCCCGGATCAAATATATCCCAGAGCTGCGTTAGATCACACATAAACGTGCATTAGCGACAATTCGATTGAACGCCTGCATCTACGGGAAGACGTCGATCGCCTCAGCATCCTTTTGTATTCCGGCTCATGTGGATTAAACAGCTGGACATTCTGCAACCAACCCATCTCACACCTCTCCTCCCTCCTCTCTTTGTCACTCCTTTTAGCCGAAGACATGGAACCGCACAGCTCTGGGCTCATTATAAAATGTTACGTGTACGGATCGCTATGGTAAAAAAAAAGTCAAATGAATCAACTACCTTTTTGTAATTCTTTCCCAGCCACACGCGGACATTATCGAACTGCGAAACGGTGTCAGACGCTTCGAAATGTTTTACATTCGGGCCGCCGTCTTTCTTCCGCACCGCCATCTTTTGCCTGCAGACAACTGCTTGCCGACGTCGACCGCCGCGCAGCGGCGAAGGAGCGATATTGCAGCCTCTCCACGGCTGCTGTAATGAAAGTCGACGCACGCGAGGTGGCGTAGTTGTGCAAACAATGTCGTTTCAGTTGTTAAAATGGTAACAGGATAGGTGGGCACTACTAGGGACATCTGGGCACCTCAATGTACAATTGTCTATTTTGTCCAAAATGTAAAAAAAAACATAAACATTGGAACATGTTTTTAAGTAAAAACAGTATACCTGATTAGAACACAAGCTTAAACATTCGACAAAAGGTCTAATATTTCTGCAATTGCTACAAATTGCTACAAAACCTGTATATCCAGTTATTTTGGGGCATAAAGAAGAAGTTGAAGGATACAATTAAGTCTAATAAGGATGTACCATGCATTTTCACATCATGTATACTTTACATTACTTACTGTAATTACTTACATGTATTACTTCTTTTTTATTTTTACATTTTGGACAAAAGTTTACATCGAGGTGCCCAGATGTCCCTAGTGCCCACCTATCCTGTATCCATCAAAATTGGCTGTATTATATGATATGATAATAATCATTTTAATAACCTTTTGGGTAAGGGCCACAGTTTATCAAAAGCTAAATTCCAAATTTGTTAAACCCAACAAGGGAGTAGATCCACTACTGTTGCCTTGGCTTGTCTAATAAAAACATAATAAAATGTAATGACTATTAGTAGTAAGCTACCTTTATGTGGTTAACATGTGTTTTCCTACATTAAGCTGTATCATTTATTTTCAGTGAATGGATTCTTCTCAACACATACAAAGTCCAACATAGTTTAAGTCAAAGATAACTTCATTAACCTTATCCTCTTCTGTGTGTGTGTGTGTGTGTGTGTGTGTGTGTGTGTGTGTGTGTGTGTGTGTGTGTGTGTGTGTGTGTGTGTGTGTGTGTGTGTGTGTGTGTGTGTGTATGTGTGTGTGTGTGTGTGTGTGTGTGGGTGTGTGTGTGTGTGTGTGTGTGTGTGTGTGTGTGTGTGTGTGTGTGTGTGTGTGTGTGTGTGTGTGTGAGAGAGAGAGCGAGAGAGAGAGAGAGAGAGAGAGAGAGAGAGAGAGAGAGAGAGAGAGAGAGAGAGAGAGAAGTGTGAAGTCTATTGATTATTTTAATCCTTCTATTTGTGAGTCTGTGATCCTCTCAGCTCAGGGTTCCATGTGGGGATTGCTAATGGGGCTGCACGCTTCCCTCTCCAGCCCTCTCCCCCGTCCAATTAACTTTACACTGGAATCTGCTAGAAGTGAGCACAGGGACAGAGAGAGAGAGAGAGAGAGAGAAGAGAGGCTGCTGAGTTACCACCCCCTTCCCCCATTTTAACATCTTCCAGTCCTCCCATGTGCACCGAATTCAGCATAAACCTTCACATTCAGAATAGGCTTACCTCTCACCTTTAATTAAAGATCTGTCTCCTTGTTTTTATTCCA